>NC_092151.1:28469238-28808479 GCF_045791955.1 Oncorhynchus clarkii lewisi | reverse complement strand
CTCTCGTTCCTATTTCCTGCATGCTGTGTCCTAACCTAGGAACGAGTTACACTTGATTCCTTCAACACCTTTGGAATTGTGCCACAGCGGTTATCTTCATTGCTGGCTGGAATCTCCACAGCTACATAGGAGAGGATCTCACTCCTAAAAACACATTTGGCTTACTAGATATGGAGAGGTTCTCAACTTTCTCAAAATGTAACTCAATGTAATTGCATAATTTGAACTATTTAACAACTTAAGATATGTCACGATTCTCTCTATATTACAATATTTTATACCAATATCAGTATTCCAATATTTTAGATGATTCGTGTCTTTGACTTAATTGTTTCCTGTAACCTAGTAGATATTAATATGTCTCTAATTGATGCACAGATGGAATTATATCCAGCTTACTGTACATAGTGGGTATTTTGAAAGAAAACTAAAATAATACACCGAACTCAAGCAAAGCAACAAGTAGAGCTACAGGGCAATTCCACGATAACAGAATTGCGTTGAGACTCAGATGTTTCACTTTAAAATGTATGACAAACCAAAACCAGTGATTTTAAAGTTTAAGAAACCAACAACGATACGCACAAGGACTACTTCTAACAGTATGAACATTTTACAAAAACACATTACTGTGCAGATGCAAAGTTTAGTGACAGAATTTCGGTAAAATCTCCTTCAGTTTTTTATATCACCACGTTTTCCAAAAAGATCTGCTGCAAATGAAGATTGAAAGATGTCTGCAGAAAGAAGGGGGGTCCACTATGACACTTTGAGCTGTTGAGCTGGTTGAACTACAGTAAGTGAAGTGGATTTATACCCGGTAACAGAATTACCGTAGCAGAATTTCATCATGGGTCCCTGATCTGTACTAAACAGAAATGTATAATTATGGATATGAATGTCTTTCTCTTCATGGTGTTGTATCCTGAATAGGTACAAAGGTAGAAATACGCACTATCCTTTTGCATATTTGGGTATTATTCTACACGTTGCTATTATTGTAATGAGCTCTGACCGCAAACAAGACCAAATTTGGTTGGTCAGGACAGGACCAAATCTGAGCCAATCATAGACGTCTGTTTCACAAGTTTAGAAATCAAAGTACAGTACAGTAGAGTAGAGTTCAGTACAGTACAGTATAGTACAGTATAGTACAGTAAAGTATACAGAGTACAGTACAGCACAGAACAGCACAGTAGAGTAGAGTTCAGTATGGTATAGTACAGTAAAGTACTCTACTGTACTGTACTCTACTGTACTCTACTGTGCTGTACTCTACTGTACTGTACTGTACTGTACTCTGCTGTACTGTACTCTACTGTACTGTACTCTACTGTACTGTACTGTACTCTACTGTACTGTACTGTACTGTACTCTACTGTACTGTTCTGTACTCTGCTGTACTGTACTCTACTGTACTGTACTGTACTCTACTGTACTGAACTCTACTGGACTGTACTATACTGTACTGTTCTGTACTCTGCTGTACTGTACTCTACTCTACTGTACTCTGCTGTAATGTACTGTACTCACCTGTACTGTACTCTACTGTACTCTACTATACTCTACTCTACTATACTCTACTCTACTCTACTGTACTCTACTCTACTGTACTCTACTGTACTCTACTGTAATCTACTGTACTCTACTCTACTGTACTCTACTATACTCTACTCTACTGTACTCTACTGTACTCTACTGCACTCTACTGTACAGTACTCTACTGTACTGTACTCTACTGTACTCTACTGTACAGTACTCTACTGTACTCTACTGTCATTTACTCTACTGTACTGTACTCTGCTGTACTGTACTCTGCTGTACTGTACTGTACTCTACTGTACTGTACTGTTCTGTACTCTACTGTACTCTACTCTACTGTACTCTACTCTACTGAACTTCACATGTTGGTGCTCATGGGTTCCTTTTACATGGAAATGCCCTACAACAACCATGCCCTATTGTGCTATTGTTCTCTGTCAGTCTCTGACACACACACACACAGCCCCAAGCCCCTCCTCTGCTCAGCTCTCACACCTCGCCACCATTCACTACCCTGCTCTCAATAGTCTCACGTCCGGGCAGCCTGGCAGACCAGCACTTGCACTGTCACACACACACACTTCGGACTAGTCGTCTGTCTCACAGAGCGAGCCGTTCCCACCTGCGAGCGTGATGACATGATCCGAGGGGCTCACAGCCAGGTGCCAAGAGGCAGCCAGAGGTGTCACCACATCCCAGATGGGGTGGGAGCAGCCGCCGCACGGCAACCATTCACACCGCCTGTCTGTCACACTCCCCCAGAGCTCCCCAACGCTCCCTTAACGCCACGCTAGTTATCACCGTGTCAGAACAACGTGGCGGGGATGCTGTGAGGAGGTTGTGTGTGGGATTGAGAAGGATGGTTAGCTCACCTGGTGGCCAGAGGCTTCTCCTCCAACTTGTATGGCTTGACGAACCACTTCCCGATCCGTACAAAGTCCTTGTCCAACAAACACCTGGGGATGGGAGACATTAAACAACTGTATCACACACACACAGGTAAAGGACCATTAACACACAAACATACATGCACATAGACACAGACATTCTACATAGAGATTGTCACACATAGACACAGACATTCTACATAGAGATTGTCACACATAGACACAGACATTCTACATAGAGATTGTCACACATAGACACAGACATTCTACATAGAGATTGTCACACATAGACACAGACATTCTACATAGAGATTGTCACACATAGACACAGACATTCTACATAGAGATTGTCACACATAGACACAGACATTCTACATAGAGATTGTCACACATAGACACAGACATTCTACATAGAGATTGTCACACATAGACACAGACATTCTACATAGATTGTCACACATTTCTACATAGTCACACATAGACACAGACATTCTACATAGAGATTGTCACACATAGACACAGACATTCTACATAGAGATTGTCACACATAGACACAGACATTCTACATAGAGATTGTCACACATGTACCCAATCGGGGAAGAATAGAGAATATAATACATGTATTTTCATTCATCAACACTCACATCAATGGAGTTACACAGTTCCTTGAGATACATGTTCTATAGAAGGCTTCATGACAATCCAATATAGGTATAGAGTTGGAAGAGAGGAGGAGGTAGACTCAAGGTAATAAGGTTCATTCAGCCTGCCCCTTATGATGATCATTGATGTTTAACTTAATTGAGAACAAATATATCCTGGTTCATTTAGCAGATGGGAAATGTTTATTGGAGTCATTGATTCAGTCCAGGTTATAATTTGATTATCACTTGAAGTCTTTTAGCCATTGGTGGTTTGGTATTCTTGCCAGAATTCTTTGCTGTCTTTCCCCAGTTGGTCGGAGAAGAAATTGTTATATGAGCAGAAATATCCAAAAACTAGACTGGGAATATTCAGCTTACTTTATGTGATACTTTACATCCAGACTATATGACACAGGGCATTTTCCAAGCAGCTCATTGTACTGTACCTCTCCAGCAGGTTGTGAATGGCCTTGAACAGGAGGGTCCGGCATTCGTATGACAGCCCACACTCCCACTGTCCCTCCTCAGCCACTGGAATACAGGAAGTGAAGATGGGTTAGCAACTGATGGTTACAGTG
Source organism: Oncorhynchus clarkii lewisi (assembly GCF_045791955.1). Classification (NCBI taxonomy): domain Eukaryota; kingdom Metazoa; phylum Chordata; class Actinopteri; order Salmoniformes; family Salmonidae; genus Oncorhynchus; species Oncorhynchus clarkii. The sequence continues at coordinate 28,804,828 of NC_092151.1, read as the reverse complement.
AGATCAACACAGTTCATACACTCAAACACAGTACACAGTACACAAAGACACACAGGACACTGCAATGCATGCCAACAGCACAAGAAGCTTCTAAGACTATAGATGAACGTTACCCACAGACAAGAATCTACATGTACATCCATCCACAAACTGACTCATCAGAAGCCCTTAACCATTATCTTCCATATACGTTAAACCACTGTGGGACACTGTGGAAGAAACTACAAGGACCACTGTGGGACACTGTGGAAGAAACTACAAGGACCACTTTGGGACACTGTGGAAGCAACTACAAGGACCACTTTGGGACACTGTGGAAGAAACTACAAGGACCACTTTGGGACACTGTGGAAGAAACTACAAGGACCACTGTGGGGCACTGTGGAAGAAACAACAAGGACCACTGTGGGGCACTGTGGAAGAAACTACAAGGACCACTGTGGGGCACTGTGGAAGAAACTACAAGGACCACTGTGGGGCACTGTGGAAGAAACTACAAGGACCACTGTGGGGCACTGTGGAAGAAACTACAAGGACCACTGTGGGGCACTGTGGAAGAAACTACAAGGACCACTGGGGCACTGGGGCACTGTGGAAGAAACTACAAGGACCACTGTGGGGCACTGTGGAAGAAACTGTGGGACAAGGACCACTGTGGGGCACTGTGGAAGAAACTACAAGGACCACTGTGGGGCACTGTGGAAGAAACAACAAGGACCACTGTGGGGCACTGTGGAAGAAACTACAAGGACCACTGTGGGGCACTGTGGAAGAAACTACAAGGACCACTGTGGGGCACTGTGGACCACTGTGGGGCACTGTGGAAGAAACTACAAGGACCACTGTGGGGCACTGTGAATGAAACTAAAAGGACCACTGTGAGGAACTGGAAGAAAATACAAGGACCACTGTGGGACACTGTGGAAGAAACTACAAGGACCACTGTGGGACACTGTGGAAGAAACTACAAGGACCACTTTGGGACACTGTGGAAGAAACTACAAGGACCACTTTGGGACACTGTGGAAGAAACTACAAGGACCACTGTGGGGCACTGTGGAAGAAACAACAAGGACCACTGTGGGGCACTGTGGAAGAAACTACAAGGACCACTGTGGGGCACTGTGGAAGAAACTACAAGGACCACTGTGGGGCACTGTGGAAGAAACTACAAGGACCACTGTGGGGCACTGTGGAAGAAACTACAAGGACCACTGTGGGGCACTGTGGAAGAAACTATAAGGACCACTGTGGGGCACTGTGGAAGAAACTACAAGGACCACCGTGGGGCACTGTGGAAGAAAATACAAGGACCACTGTGAGGAACTGTGGGTGAAACCACTGTGGGGCACTGTGAATGAAACTAAAAGGACCACTGTGAGGAACTGGAAGAAAATACAAGGACCACTGTGAGGAACTGTGGAAGAAAATACAAGGACCACTGTGAGGAACTGTGGGTGAAACCACTGTGGGGCACTGTGGGAGAAACTAAAAGGACCACTGTGAGGAACTGGAAGAAAATACAAGGACCACTGTGAGGAACTGTGGACGAAACCACTGTGGGGCACTGTGGAATAAACTATGAGGACTACTGTGAGGAACTGTGGGTGAAAGTACAAGTACCACTACAAGCATGCATGTTTACATTAAGTGCGTGCATCAGAGGAGGCTGCTAACGGGAGGACGGCTCATAATAATGGCTGGAATGAAGTCAATGGAGTAGTATCAACCACATGGAAACCACGTTTCAGCCATTATTATGAGTTGTCCTGCCTTCAGCAGCCTCCACTGGTGTAGGTGTGTGTGTGTGTGTGTGTGTGTGTGTGTGTGTGTGTGTGTGTGTGTGTGTGTGTGTGTGTGTGTGCGTGCTCCCTGTGCCTCTGTACAGCTGTCAGGTCCTGTCAGCTTCATTTAGTCAGCGCTGGGAGAGACAGTGTTTGTGTGTTTGTGTTTGTGTGTGTGTTTGTGGCCGCACAGGGAGTCAGGAGAGGAGAGACAATGAGAGGAGAGACAAGGAGAGGAGAGACAGGGCGGGGCGGCACCACGTGCAGAAGCCAGTCCTGACAGCCCAGCAGCAAACAAGAGAGTCGTCAGGTCGACAGCGCTTAGTTCCAGTTCCTGCCATGTCAGCAGCCAGCTCAGATGACCTGTGTGGGGTAGTGGATGGATCTGATTCCTACCACTACTGGCTCCCTCCTCATTCCTTCTTCTCAGAAGAGGAGCAGCTACTGATAGCTCTAGTGTTCTTTGTTCTCTACCATACCTGGAGAACGATTGGGAGGGATAGGAAGCTTTGTGAGTGGGTGTTGTGTTTACTTACAGGGTGGCGGCAAACAAAAAGCACCGGGTGCGTACACAGAGGGAGGGAGGGAGGGAGCGAGGGGGGGAGGGAGGGAGGCGACAGAGCCCAGGGGAGGGGTGGAGGACCCACAGAGGTTGATCTTTTTTCTTTTTCTTTTTCAGTTGTGTATTTCTTTTTTTTCCATCTTTCTCTTTCTTGCTTTGTTGATATTTCCCTCCCTTTCCTCACACTGACGTGAATGAAATTTCCCTACTTGCCAGAATTCCCCGGTAACCATGGCAACACTGGCTGTGAGAACACAGCTCCTCGGCATTCAATTCCACCACCGCCCGCTGCCCGCCCTCTCCCTCCCTACCTGCCTCCCTCCTCCCACCCGCTCCTTCTTCCTCTGTTCTATTGCCTTCCAACACCCCACCCCCCTTTCCTCCCCTCTCTCCCTCCCTCCCCTCCCTCATTCATTCCCGCTCCAGGGCTCAGACAGGAAGCTCAGTTCCAGCCAGCTATTCTACAGGGAAGAGTGCTCCATGAGCGGAATGCCAAGTCTCCAGCAAATCCAGCTCATTAGCTCGCCCCTTTCTCTCTCAAATCCCTTTTCCACACTGCCAATCCACCGCCAGTCGTCTTCATCTATCTATCCCACCACTTCCCCCCCTCCTTCCTTTCCCCCTTGTCTTCGCTTCTCTCTCACTCTACCCGACCCACCACCACCACCACGGAACACGCCCAGGTTTCTCAACCCCTTTTCACCCAGGTTTGAGTCACCCTGCCTGGGGGGGAAGCTTGACATGACCCCCCCTCCCAGCCAAATCCAGCCACAGCCACACAATGAGCTCCCTACCTCTGGGAGCCAGGGGAAAGAAAGCTGAACTGATATGATCACCTCATTGCTTATGTCTCTCTGACTGGTGTAGTTTAAAGCACTGACAACAGCAGAATGTCACTCCTCAGAGTGTAGGTATCAACTGATGCTATCCCAAGATTACAACATGTAACAGACAAATCTGGAATTCCACTTGCCGCTCCCCAGCAGCAACAACATGTGAAAGTCATTACAGCTATTGTTTACATTGTAGTCACCGAGGAGCTGGAGCTGCACCTTATCAAGCCCTAAACACAAGGTGTGGCTATTTCCCTCTTGTATACACACACACACACACGCACACACGCACGCACACGCACACGCACACCCAAAAAAACTTGAGTGTGAAATCTGATCTGAGATATTGAACTATTCAAATCCTTACGGGACCTGTGGGGCTTTATGTTTGACAAACAGCTGCAGAATAGCAACAAGTCACCACCATGGAATAGTGATTGCTGTGCTTAGAGAGATGAAGTGTGGTGAGGTGAAACGTATAGACCTTTATCTAGATGAGTGTCGTCTCTGCTCCTCTCAGCAGGGCCTTATTAGGGCCTCGGCAGATTCCTGAGAGGTGGACGGAGCACCACCTCACAACTTCAGCTGTGGATGATAACCGTCAAGGTTATCTCCATTTTAGTGTGTGTGTGTGCGTGTGCGTGTGTGTGCGTGTGCGTGCGTGTGTGTGTGTGCGTGCGTGTGCGTGTGTGTGCGTGTGTGCGTGTGTGCGTGTGTGTGCGTGTGTGCGTGTGTGTGCGTGTGCGTGTGTCAGATGGCACAGATAAGGAGAATGAGAGAGAAAAGGGAAAGCATGCTTTGTGTTCAAGATGTGGGTGTGAACTGAACTGACTGAAAATGTGATATCACGTTTTGCATGTGCATGAGAGCTGTGCCACTTTGTTTGCACCTATGAGTTGTTTTGTGTGTAAAAGTATTTGTTATCATGCTGGGTGAACTTGTCTGTGTGAATGGGTTCATTCATGTTGTGTGGACTTGTGTGTCTGTGTGTGTGCATCTATCCGGGCCACTGGCGTACCACACAACCCCCGCAGCCCCCACAAGGATGTCGCCCCCGGCCCCAGAATAGCATGAGATTAGCTATAAAGCTGCTAATGTTCTCTCTGCCCCATGCAAATATGAATAGAATTGCAGGAAATTTGCTCTAAAAATGCTAAACTCTCTCGGCATCATTGTAAAATGTGTAGAATAGCATGAGATTAGCTATAAAACTGCAATTTTTTCATCTGCCCCATGGAATTATGTGTAAGAGATAAGAATAACAAATAATTAAATATGGAGCAGCAGTAAATAATAATATTGGGGCTATATACAGGGGACACGGGTACAGAGTCAATGTGCGGGGGCACCGGTGTCGAGGTAATTGAGGTAATATGTACATGTAGGCAGAGTTATTAAAGTGACTATGAACAGATAATAACAGAGTAGCAGCATGGTAGGGGGGGGGGGCAATGCAAATAGTCTGGGTAACCATTTGATTATATGTTTACGAGTCTTATGGCTTGGGGGTAGAAGCTGTTTAGAAGCCTCTTTGACATGATGCTCCAGTACCGCTTGACGTGCGGTAGAAAGAGAACAGTCTATGACTAGGATAGCTGGAGTCTTTGACAATTTTTAGGGACTTCCTCTGACACCGCCTGGTATAGAGATCCTAGATGGCAGGAAGCTTGGCCCCGTTGATGTACTGGGCCGTACGCACTACCCTCTGTAGTGCCTTGTGGTCGGAGGCTGAGCAGTTGCTATACCAGGCAGTGATGCTCTCGATGGTGCAGCTGTAAAACCTTTTGAGGATCTGAGGACCCATGCCAAATTTTTTCAGTCTCCTGAGGGGGAATAGGTTTTGTCGTGCCCTCTTCACGACTGTCTCGTTGTGCTTGGAAAATGATAGTTTGTTGGTGATGTGGACGCCAAGGAAGCTCTCAACCTGCTCCACTACAGCCCCGTCGATGAGAATGGGGGCGTGCTCGGTCCTCCTTTTTCTGTAGTCCACAATCATCTCCTTTATCTTGCTTACATTGAGGGAGAGGTTGTTGTCCTTGCACCACACGTTCAGGTCTCTGACCTCCTCCCTATATGATGTCTCATCGTTGTCGGTGATCAGGCCTACCACTGTGTGTCAGCGGCAAACGTAATGATGGTGTTGGAGTTGTGCCTGGCCGTGCAGTCATGAGTGAACAGAGAGTACAGGAGGGGACTGAGCACGCACCCCTGAGGGGCCCCCGTGTTGAGGATCAGCGTGACAGATGTGTTGTTACCTACCCTTACCACCTGGGGGCGGCTTGTCAGGAAGTCCAGGATCCAGTTGCAGAGGGAGGTGCTTAGTCCCAGGATCCTTAGCTTAGTGATGAGCTTTGAGGGCACTATGGTGTTGAACGCTGGGCTGTAGTCAATGAATAGCATTCTCACATAGGTGTTCCTTTTGTGAAGGTGGGAAAGGGCAGTGTGGAGTGCAATGGAGATTGCGTCATCTGTGGATTTGTTGGGGTGGTATGTAAATTGGTGTGTGTCTCGGGTTTCTGGGATGATGATGTTGATGTGAGCCATGGCCAGCCTTTCAAAGCATTTCATGGCTACAAACATGAGTGCTACGAGTGGGTGGTCATTTAGGCTGGTTACCTTAGTGTTCCTGGGCACAGGGACTATGGTGTTCTGCTTGAAACATGGTGGTATTACAGACTCAGACAGGGAGACGTTAAAAATGTCAGTGAGGACACTTGCCAGTTGGTCAGCGCATGCTCTGAGTACACGTCCTGGTAATCCGCCTGGCCCTGCGGCCTTGTGAATGTTGACCTGTTTAAAGGTCTTACTCACATCGGCTGCGGAGAGAGTGATCACACAGTTGCCTGGAACAGCTGATGCTCTCATGCATGTTTCAGTGTTACTTGCCTCAAAGCGAGCATAGAAGTTATTTAGCTCGTCTAGTAGGCTCGTGTCACTGGGCGGCTCTTGGCTGTGCTTCCCTTTGTAGTCTGTAATAGTTTGCAAGCCCTGCCACATCCGACGTATGTCAGAGCCGGTGTAGTATGATTCAATCTTAGCCCTGTATTGACTCTTTGCCTGTTTGACGGTTCGTCGGAGGGCATAGCGGGATTTCTTATAAGTTTGCGGGTTAGAGTTCCGCTCCTTGAAAGCGGCAGCTCGACCCTTTAGCTCAGTGCGACTGTTGCCTGTAATCCATGGATTCTGGTTGGGGTATGTACGTGCAGTCACTGTGGGGACGACGTCATCGATGCACTTATTGATGAAGCCAGTGACTGATGTGGTGTACTCCTCAATGCCAATATGTGTAGAAAAGCATAAGATGAACTATACAACACATTTTTCTCTCTGCCACATCACCATTTGAGTAGAATTGCAGGAAAGGTATTTAAATATGCAACATTCTCTCTTCCTCTTTGCAAAATGTGTAGAATAGCATGAGATTAGCTAATGTTTCTCTCTAACCCATGGCAAAATGTGCAGAATCCTCAGTCGGCCATCATTGTAAATAAGAATTTGTTCTTAAGTGACTTAAACAGCTACATTTCAGCCTCATTGCAAAAGGTGTAGAATAGGATGAGATTAGCTATAAAACCACACATTTTCTCTCTATGTGTACAATTGCAGGAAATTAGCTTTAAAAATGCTAAATGATCTCAGCCTCATTGCAAATGTGTAGAATAGCATGAGATTAGCTATAAAACCACACATTTTCTCTCTGCCCATGGCAATATGTGTACAATTGCAGGAAATTAGCTTTAAAAATGCTAAATGATCTCAGCCTCATTACAAAATGTGTAGAATAGCATGTGAGCACCCAATGGGGGGGCTTGTTTAGACCTTGTGATATGCCACTGATCCATGCATGCATGTGTGTGTACACATATGAGTGTGTGTTATGTGTAGTGAATACACGCTGCTACAGTTTGTGATGGCTTCACTTCCAGTGCAAACACATGTTTATTTCATATGTCCCGCCCCTGTCACCACAATGCTGCTCTGCTCAAACACAAATAAACTGTGATGGAACTGGGTCGCAGCATCTCTCACCATCTCTCTCACTCTCTCTCTCTCACTCTCTTTCTGTGTCTCGCTCACACTCTGTCTCTCTCTCTTTCTCTCTTCCTCGATCGCTCTCTCTTTTCTCCCTTCCCCTCTACCATTGCATCCATCTTCCCCCTTCCACTCTTTCCCTCTTCCTATTTCTCTACCTCTACCTCCTGCCCCTCTGTCCTCAATCTCCCACTCTATCTTCCTCTCCCCCTCCTTGCCTGGCCCAGCCTGTCTGACTGCATTAGCTAAACACCGTCACTAGGGGGAGTGTCCAGTGGTCACAGACTACTACACACAAAGATGCTATTGATCAGAGAGAGAGAGAGAGAGAGAGAGAGAGAGAAACAGAGAGAGACAGACAGAGAGAGACCACTATTAGGCAGTTTCCTAGAGCAAAGGGAAAAGGGAGGTGGGGATTGGGGAGGTGTGCTCTCTGTCTCTCTTCTCTCCTGCACTCATTTTTCGATAAAGCCAGCGTCTGGAGGTGTGTCTGTCTATGTCTCTGGCTGGGCATAGACGTGCGCGCGCACATGTGGGTGTGTGTGTGGGTGCGTGAGTGAGTGTGCAAGACACACAGCAGCTTTATTAATGACCTGCCTTACACTACTGTAGGTCTAAACAGATGCAGGGAGAGAGAGAGAGAGAGAGAGAGAGAGAGAGAGAGAGAGAGAGAGAGAGAGAGAGAGAGAGAGAGAGAGAGAGAGAGAGAGAGAGAGAGAGAGAGAGAATGAAGAGGCTCATATCTCATGGGTGGGCGTGTCAGTGTGAGACCCCTCATTCACTAATGGGCCGACAACGCCATTAGAGCAGATTACCAGGAAGGGTAATGGGGCAGTACACACCACACTGTAAATGGTTCTGGATGGCCCTGTAGACGGAGGGAGAGAAGGAGAGGCAGAGAGAAGAAGATGAGAGGAACTCCCACTACACTCCGGTGTGCGATCCACCAGCTCTTAAACACTGAGCTCAACAGCAGCAAGGCCTAAACCAGCAAACAATTGAGTGCAGAACAAACAGAGCGCTGCTCCCCTGACAGAGAGAGGGTGAGAAAGCAGTGGCTGCTGGCACACGGCCAGGAGCGCTGACGACGACAACGTCACGGAGATCCGTTGGGCCTCCAGAATCCACCACTTTGCTTTTTAATTTTCAACGAGAATTAACTGGGGATTTGAGCTCTCGCCCGGCTTTCCCCCAGCGTCTTGGCAAACGAAGACACTCACTATCTCTCTTTATCTTTTATTTCTCTCCCTCTCTCTTTAGCTCAGACGCAGCTCCTTCAAAACACCAATAACATGTGTGTTTGGTTCAGATGGGAGCATTTGGAGTTTATTGGACGGCTTCTACATCTGCATTGCTTGCTGTTTGGGGTTTTAGGCTGGGTTTCTGTACAGCACTTTGTGACATTGGCTGATGTAAAAAGGGCTTAATAAATACGATTGATTGATTGACTAGTTCTGTGCGGAGATGAAGGGCAGTTTGACGGTATTGACTGTCCAGATGACTGGGGTGGCGGACACTCTGCCCACGGCCCCTCACATGTCACAGGGTTCAATACAGGGGGGAGCTGAGGCCCACCCCCTCAGGGGTCAGGGGGCATCCTTCAGCAACACCTCAACCCCCCACCACACACACACTACACACACACACACCCTCCAGCCCCCCGTCTCTGACATCAGCACAACAGACATAGAGGTGCAGCTGCAACAGCATAGACCCCCCCCCCCCCCCCCCCCCAGCAAGAGTTGCCCTCTCATATCTCTATCTCGCTCTCTTTCTCTGTCTCGCTTTCTCTCCCCCTCTCCTCCTCTCCCTCCACAGAAACAGGCTAGCAGCATCTGTTCTTTCTGGCTTGTCCCCCAACTTGTTGCTTGTTGCAGCTTTTCTCAAAAGCATTGTGCAACAACTGCCTCTCTCTCTCTCTCGCTCTCTCCCTCTCTCTCTCTCTTCCTCCTCCTCCTCCTTGTCGGAACGTTTCTGTGACACTCCACAACGCTGCCCGCTTCAATGTAAAAAAAACTTTCCTCTACCATGTTTTGAGTTTGATGTAGAAGTTCTTAACGTTTCTAAAAGTTCTCCTGAAATGGGATAACCCACAGCTATGCTGTCATTCCCAAACAGTTATGTAGCTATTGAGGCTCGCTAAATAGTTTTATTGTAAACATCTTTTTTATAGGAATCATTCAGATGGACGTTTTCTGGTTCTGACCTAGGAGGAAACAGTATAGGGAGATTACTTAAGGAGGTACCAGAGGGGAGTTCCAGGAAAATGGAAGGGATTGTTCCATTCTGTTCTGTACCGTTCCGCCACTACAAGGGTTGTCTCATCTGTCAGGCTCGGCCTACAGTCAAGACCTTTCACGACACATGGAAATACCAGCGCCCTCCCCTCCCCTCTCTCTCTCTCTCCCCACTCACTCACCCTGCCTTTGAAGCCTACAGAAGGATAGGGTGGGCGCCCCAGACAAAGATCCTGCACACACACACACACACACACACACACACACACACACACACACACACACACATCATACACAGAGACCCAGAGTAAAGGAGGACGACAGAGGAGGAGGAGGAAAAGGAGGGAAAAGAGGGAGGAAAAGAGGGGGAAATCTGGAGTCAATTAGGGGAGCGAGCCAGAGCTCTTACATAGTTGTGTGAGTGAGTCAGTCAGGCGGTGGAGAGGAGAAATGGAGGGGGTCTGTTCCCTCCTGCTACTCAGAGCCACACGCCACCATTCTGGACCAGGGGGAGTCACATTACACACAACCCCTGGCTCTGCCCTCCTGAACAGGGATCAGCGCTGAGGGTGAAGGGGGTGGCTGCTGTCTCTGATCAAACAAGCAGCATGGAGGAACAAGAGGTTTGTCGAGCATGTGCTTGTCTTTTGGGCATAAAAGCTGGCTTTGGGAGACCTATCAGGCAAGAGGAAAGACCCATCAAATACAAACCGATGGGTCTCCCTCTCTCACACACACACATTTTACCAGGATGATGTGTTGTAAGGCTGGCTGAGAGCCCCCTAGGGGCCCACAGGGGCCCGGTGTCTTCAACTCTGACTGGGAGATCTATGGAGTCCCCCTAACAAGAGCTAATGTTATTTTATTCATTTCACCATCCATGCTGCCATGATCATTCCTACAGCATGGCATGCCACTGGCCCCGGGTGATGACTTCAAGTTGGTGGCACATCTCCCATCATGCATAAAGCATGCTGATGAGTAAATAGCATATAGGAGGAGAGAGGGGGAGAGAGAGAGAGAGAGAGAGAGAGCAAGAGACACACACACCTACACAAATAATGTAACAAACTGGACTACATGTAACTTACTTTGAAGTGATGGTGATAGAGAGAGAGAGAGAGAGAGAGAGAGAGAGAGACGCACACAAGCACACAATTATTATTTTTTTTTGCTGTACTCAATGTGAACAACACATGCCTAACTCATTCAACAGCTGCCAAATCTGCCAAATATCAATCCTCTCAGATACGATCTGATTTCCACCATGTTTAAGAGAAAAGCCAACAGAGTTATCTAACACGGTTACATCATTTGACAGTCACTTATCTTCTCTGTCCCAGCTCAGCAGAGATCGCAAAACAGACATACACACACACACACACACCGTCTGAGAGTGACCCAATTTCCTTCAGAGCTGGGTGTTGAGTGTGAATTTAGACTTTTTCCTGTAAATAAATCAATGCAACATAAACGCCTGTCTTGATTGACGAGGAACATTACACTGATTCTTACATACTATGTCATTATAACTAGAAATAAAGTGCTATGGACGTCACCAATACAAGACAAGCATTTATGTTGCAATGATTTATTTACAGGAAAACGTAACAACCAGGTTTGAACTTACTGACCTGCTGCCTTGTATTCTTCTCCTTTAATACCAGGTTAAACACACCACTACAGGGCTACCAACCCTTTATACACCATAACACTTGTACATACATTATAATGCATACCATATAGAGCCTTCTGTGACAAGCAATATTGTCTGAATAATAAATAGATCATCAGTAATGTATTGTAACAGTATATTTAGAATACATGTACTGTATATATAGCAGTATATAACAACTACCACACTATTTAATATGTAACCATTAATATACTATATTAGCTAGCACAAGACCACCAATACAGGATGGAGAGGGCCCTCCAAGCTGGCAGACAGCAGTGAAGCCTCCTCACAGTCTCTAGCTAACCACTGGGACTGCAATGTCGAAATGATGGCTGGCAAGCCAATTAACCGCATGACAAAAATATCAGGCTTAAAATACCAAACGTGTGGCAGTTAGCACACCACAGGTCAATGGAAACACATTCACATCCATTAACAAGGTGGACCAGGGCTGGAGCAAGTCCCCAGTCCCAGTTCCACCATTTCCAGTCAATTCAGGAATGTTAATGGTCCCCGACAGACACGTCAAACTCCCCCGAAACACACACTGTCACGCATGCAAGAACGTACACACACGCACGCACGCACGCACACACGCACACACGCACACACACACACACACACACACACACACACACACACACACACACACACACACACACACACACACACACACACACACACACACACACACACACACACACACACACACACACACACACACAGAGAAGGATGCACAGTAGAAAGTCAATGGTACCCAATCAAAGTCCCATCATGATGTTAGACATGAAATAACAAGTCAGGGGAGTCTTCAGACTAGCACACCTCAATGACTGCTCTGGACCTACTTCACTGTTTTCTCACTCAATCCAGTCAGTCAACTCTTTAACACACACACACACACAGGGCCTGCTGATGCCTGCTCAGACCAGGAACCAATCAAATATAATTAAAAGAAGGTGTTACTTTGACCTTCGCTATGGGAAGACTGTGCTCTTTGCCAAAAGGCCTGAGTCCAACAGGAAGGAAAAACTGATGGAATTTAAGTATTTAAACATGAACATATTGTGTTTAACATTTGGCTCATGTGCTCTGGAAGGACTACATGTGAAGTGTGAAAGTTAAGTGGGCTTCTTTTGTGTGGAATACCATCTTGACCATATCACAGCCTCAGTTGGCCTTAGTCAGACTCTTCATATCCAACATTGCTTTGCAGTGAAGTGATGCTTTCTTCAACATCCACTCAGCTTGACATTCCAGAAACACGTTAAGTACCTGGATTCAAGCTCTTGTCCTAAGGCACTAATGGGCATGCACAGACCTGATGATAATGGGCATGCACAGACCTGATGATAATGGACATGCACAGACCTGATGATAATGGACATGCACAGACCTGATGATAATGGACATGCACAGACCTGATGATAATGGACATGCACAGACCTGATGATAATGGACATGCACAGACCTGATGATAATGGACATGCACAGACCTGATGATAATGGACATGCACAGACCTGATGATAATGGACATGCACAGACCTGATGATAATGGACATGCACAGACCTGATGATAATGGACATGCACAGACCTGATGATAATGGACATGCACAGACCTGATGCTCCAGGAGTACCACAGTAATAACACATGTTGCTTCCTATTACAAAGGTTGGCTATGTTCATAATGCCATGGCTTCATGTCTACGTCCCAAGAGTGGTGTGTACTGCCACAAGTCTTGTGTCCACATGCAACATTAATACCATGTAAATATTATATCTGTGTAACTACTATGTAAATCCAAAAAGGATGAATATTCATATGTATGGTTGATTTAGGGAGCACAGGGTACTTTACATAGATGAAAATAAACATTACAAATGATAAATGGTAGAACAAATGTCATGAAATAATAAAGAAACACTATTAGGCTACACATCCCCATCTATTGTTCTGTAGTCCAATGTGATGGAGAGCTCGTTCTCCCTCTACATTGACTTTCCTGGGGCCACTTCATTACTTCATTACCTCCCAATGGGTCTTGAAGTGTTACCCAGGCAGGGCACTAGAGCAGCCACTGAGGTTAGTGATTCCACAGGTATCCCCTGTTCCCGTGTCTGTCTCTCTCCACTAGAGGGGCTGGGGGGAGCTGGACAAGAGAACTCCAAGAGGAGAGAGAGAGGGGGATAGAGAAATCCAGAGAGAGAGAGGGAGAGGGAGATACAGAGACAAACACAGAGAAAGAGAGGGAGAGAAAGAGGGAAGGGGGGGGGGGCTGCAATATCCTCTTGCCAAGACTCCCCCTCATTCCCAGCAGAGTGGATGGGAGCAGAGCTGAGCGCCAGCAGAGAGGAGGAGAGCTGGCCCCTGGACAGGATCCACTCAGACACACAGCATGTTCACAGCCCAGACCTAGGCCAGTCAACAGATAGACCTCCCCGAACAGCACAGGTCCTCCTGGGTCTCCCTGCTGCACTCACATTCACCTTGCACTGTAACACACCTATTAATGCTCTGCAGCAACAATGCAGTCAAGGAATGACGGGCCTGTCTACCACTGTTTTCCAGGTGAATGTGTTCTGGCTGCTCATTGTGGTTAAGGTGTAAAATGAACAGCTGAGTGATTCAGCTGGTATAGAAACAGTCAATGATATGCAGTCACATTCAAGATAACACATAGATTGCCACCCTTTGCAGAATGCAAAAAGGAAAAGAATAAAGTACCCATTTACCGTTGTTTGAATATTAAAAAGCATCACTGATTACACACTTATAAAACCTCAGAATGTGTTGCTTTTCACTATCCAGTGGTGTTCATTATATACTTTATGGTAATTACTGTATTTATTAATACATTACTGCAGTATATTTGAGGGAATAGCCTGATATGGTAGAATAGTTGCTGGTGATATTATTGCAATGGAATGGTCGTTTTTATTATGTGATAAACCATTGATATTGATTTGTGGGGAGAAATCAATGGAGTTCTTATGGGCCATTCTGGCTGAGGAGTTATGTCCACTAGGCAGGTGGAGTCTAGAAAACGCAGTGAAGAAGAGAGATATCAGTAGAATAATAACAAAACACAAATGCATTGATTGTGTATCTCTGGCACTTTCAAATGTATGATGAGGCATGAGATGATATACAGAAAGGGCATTCAATTGTAACATTAATTTTTAAAAACATATGAAATGTGAACGACTGTCAATCTATTCCTTGAAATTACACATTCAACGGAAGACAGATCACTCAGAAGTCTGTTCTATTCCAGGGTTTCCCAAACTCAACCCCGTGTGTCCCCACACACACACACACACATTCTCGATGTGTTCCTCTGCTGTCAGATTAGGCATGAGAGACGTAAAAAGGGTTCTCTAGATTGGCAATCTCTCCTCTCTAGGACAGAGCATGGAAAGAGAAAATAGAACAACAAAGTACAACAAGTACTGTAAACATGGGCCCAACCACACATACTTCAATCCTGCCACTGGCAGACCAGCAGCTCCTTCCTCAGTCTGTCTGTCCCGCCTCTCCTCCCCCTTCTCTCTCCTCCCCTCTTTTCCTCTCACTTTTTACCCAATCCCAATTTGCACTCTCTGCTTCTATCTCTCTCACACACACACACACACACACACACACACACACACACACACACACACACACACACACACACACACACACACACACACACACACACACACACACACACACACACACACACACACACACACACACACACACACACACACACACACACACAAAGCCCTCATTCTTTCAGTTGGTGGCTTTTCTTTCAAAACCGAAAGCTTGCGGAGGGGAAATGTACACTCCTCCCTCTGTGCAGCTGGGAACCGTCTTCCCTCTACCTCGTCATCACACACTTCTCTCTCTCTCTCTCTCTCTCTCTCTCTCTCTCTCTCACACACACACACACACACACACACACACACACACACACACACACACACACACACACTCTGAGTCATGGGGTCACAGACCATGCCTGTGCAGCCTGCGAGAGGAGGGAGAGAAAATCAGAAACACTCAGTCCCTCCTCGTAAATTCACGTACAAATAAACATCACTGAGGCTGTTTTTCCTCCACTTGTCCTGCTCTTTTCACTCCCTGCTTTTCTCTTCTCTCTCCCCCTCCTCCCTCGCTCTTACCCATCTGTCTCTCCCTCCTTCCCTTCCATCCCTCCTCTCTCTCCTCCCTCTCCACCCCTCCCCCTCTCACTCTGTCTTTTTTTGCTGTCATGGAATCTTAATTTTCCACATGTGACTCACTGTTTCACCAGCCAAGGCCAAACTGTAAAAAGTCTGAAGCTGTAGGCAGCAGACTCACTCCTCTCGGCAGCGTGCATTCCTTCAGGGGGCTCTCAATTATCTCGACAGGTTCTGTTTGTTGGGGACAATTACCCGTAGTTTCCTTTTCTACATGACTTCTCGCTCAAAGTCCCATTGTGACATATGTCACGGAGCGACCTAGTTCACAATTCAGGCACAAACACAGGGTATTATTCATACCTGTTCTGTTCTGTAGCTCCCCTCACAGTCACTGTCGTTTGAGTCAACCTCCAGGAACAAACATGGCCATGTTGTTAAATGTTGTGAGGGTTCCCTGTTCAGAGTACCCTGTCGCTTAATGCCATAACATCACAGAAAACCAAAGAACAAAGGAGGAGGGGAAAGAAAGCCTGAAAGAACGCAAGCCTGAAAAGAGGAGAGAATGGAGGGCTGAAAGGGGTGATCGGCAGGCAGAGACGCCCCACACGGATGGATGCCAAGTAAAACTCATTGACACAGAAAAGCCAATACTTCATCAAGTAAGGCCTGTACTAAAATCAGATGAAAGGGTCTAGTCTCTCGCTGGGATCCCCTCGGCTCCAGAGGAGTAACAAAATGGAGTAATACATCTACTGGTGACTCAAGGGGTCTGCAGGTCCCGAGGGGGTTGAGGAGTTACACAGACTAAAATGATACTACAGAATACTACAGGGTTTCTAAGGTCTAGGCGGGGTTTTAAACTGTGACAATTGAAGAAGCTCTGTTGAAACGCAATGACACAGAATGTCAGTCATTGATGTGTATAATGCCAAATGAAATGATTTATCATGAATAGATACAGAACTAAAATCCCTGAGCCTTTCTCTCGCTCTCAAATTTGGTTTCAGTTTCATTTCTCTGCATAAACTAGCAAAGCACAAAGTTAACCATTTAAGTGCATGTCATCGATATTCAAATAGAGTTCTAGAAACAGGGCTGGAGATTGAATTATGAGACTTTTCAACTGATGGACATTTGCCAAACAGTGGTCATTGTCCAGAAGATATTGTATACCCTGAACATGTTTCTTTCCAGCCCATACAGCAGCAGTGGTTCCCCCTCGTTCAGCCCCTTCCTGGGGTTGATCCATTACTTCTACTGGACTGTTGCCTTGTTGACCTTGTCTCTTTCATCCAACCTCCACCCCTCTTCACATCTCTACCTTCACGAACGCTTTCCTAGCAGCACAACAACACTTCTCTGAAAACACTCTCCCACACACACCTTATCAGGCCCCAGTCAGAAACATGAACAGGATATCCTGCCAAAGCACAGACACACCATTCCCCGTTAAACTTTCAATGTGGTTCCAGACAAGATCTGTTAACAGTGTTTAGACTGAATATAATGTGTTTAGGGGCATCAAATCCCACCGTGACTATGTGTGCACTGCAGGCAGGTAAAGTCCAGCCCACTATGACTAGGAGGGGGGAAAGCAACATTGTCTGGCATTTCACCTCGGTAATACCTAGGTCACATCTCCCAGCAGCTGTCTAGAACATTCAACTGGCTCACAACTTGTAGACGGAAAGACAAAATAACACATTGAGGGGAAGAAAAATACAAAACTGGCTAAAAAGGAAGAGCCCAGTGTTTTTATTCCTCCCTCCCTCCATTTGTTCGTTCTCTCTTTACTTCGATCATTGATTTGCTCAAGGAGCTATATTCAGCACATCATGTATGGCAGTGAGATCACTGAAACAATGGCTGTGTCTCAGACAGCAGGATAGGCAGAGAAAGGAGGTGGGAGAAAAGAACAGAACGGTAATGGACTCATTAGATAATGACACTTCTTTCTGTCCATAGACACATGAGCAATGCCTGTACATCCCAACGTTGCAACAATGTTGAGAATCCTCCATACTGTGTATGATCTTCCTCTGAAACAACTTTAACATTTAATCAGAGACACTAGCTGGGTACATTAAAGTGAATATTTTTTCATCAATGAGAAATAACACAAACCTTATGTTGTATTTATTGTCCTTTATAAATACAGATGAAAAATATATTTTTCAAGGGAGACCAGGACAGCAGCAACAAAACAAAACTACTAGTAGAATCTAGCCAGCACTGAAAATTATAGCCATATAAAGATATATATAGCCACGATAATCATATGCACTAATCTAATGCCATTCCGGCAAGTGGAGCAGGTGGTGGGCAGTGGGCAGCAGTGGACAGCAGTGGGCAGGACCTTGGTACAGTACAGACTGAACACAGAAGATTATGTGATCACAGTGAGATAGGACAGGTGGAGACAGAGGTCATCCTTCCTCCAGCACTCAAGTACACACACAAATTTGGCATTGTTTATTTCAGAGAACAATTAACTGGGAACCTTATGACCTCTGGCAGCACAGAAACTCCTGCCAATTACGGACACACACACACACACACACACACACACACACACACACACACACACACACACACACACACACACACACACACACACACACACACACACACACACACACACACACAAACACACATAAGCAAACACACACAAGCAAACACACACACAAACACACAGCCCCTGGGGTTTCACAAAGCATTGCAGGCGGCTCTCTCCTGAGGTCCATAGCCCCTAGCTCCAGCGCTCTGCTCTGACAGAGGACACGTGTCTGTCTGCTATCTGGCACGGCTTTCCATGCTGTTGTTGTGAATGAGAAGCCGCCAGCCATCTCTCTCTTTATTTCGTTATCATTGATTCTTTTTCTTAGAATTGTCAGTCTAATCCACTTGTTGTGTCAAGATCTTTGTTACGCCATCCCATCCTACTGATAACAATCCTTTTCTTTATCAACACCTTTCATCACCTACTTTCCATTTGCTGCTTTCTTCATTTGCACTCATTACTGGTGGGCAAATAAAAATACACCGGAGAAGCCTGGAAGAAGTGTTCTAGTCAGATAATGAAAAGTGTAGTCTCTACTACAGTGTTTTTACAATTGGGATGAATTTGAGCATACGCATTTGGTTAAAGTTACAGTAGCCTAACTGTACTATTTCAATAACGTGTTGAATGTTCTTTCCACATTCATGACACCTGAGTGAACAAGCTGATGTGGCTCCTGATCCTGACGTGATGAGATGAATCCTTAAGTTCCTCTCCCCCTCTCCGTTCACTTTGGCCACATGCTGTTCAGGTGGAGGAACAGGAGCACTACTGGTTGGTGCTCAACATCAACCATCAGGTCATAGTGCCCTTCAGCATGCTGCCAGAGCCTCCAACACAGTGGAGCCCACCATGTCATACAGTGTACCTTCCAAAGGCCCTCATTCTTATCAGACTTCACCTTGAAAACTGATCTACACACCACAGTCCCATTGTCAACCATTATGAGGTGAACAACAAATCTGACTCTAGACCAGTGAAGGGGATCAGATATTACAATGCAAGTCCAAGGTATGGCAAAGCAGAGCCCACAGACAGGGCAAACTGGGATATGGGAGTCATGAAAACACAAAAATCAACAGTCCCACAATGAACACAAACAGTCCTAATCATCAAATAACCACACAGTCAAATGTAATAATTACAGTAGCAGCACTGTAGGTTAAGATAGTCAGTGTGCTACGAGGTCTTGACCGCATGTTCGTGGACACAGAGTGACTCATCTCACAGTACGGCGCATCACCGCCTCTCAGGCTGCTCATGCATGACACAACCCACACGGTAGGGCACAGCACATACTGATAAATCACTTCTCCTCCACACGCAAAGGCCCAGAACTACAGAACTAAGGCCCAGTCTGTCCCTTCACCAAAATCCATTTCTAGATCAGATTACCCCCTCCCCATGCTACCAAAAAAGAAAAACGTAATATGAGATTCTCATAAAGCATTATTATTGAGATAGTGAAAATATAGGGCAATTCCACCAGGTCTTAGGACCCTGGGGAGGCTAATCACAGCTGTATGTATTAGGCATGATGTTTAAACACTCCACTGGTTCGACATTGAGCCAATGACAATGGCATACAGAGCCGAGAGAGAGAGCTTGAGACACTGACACCTGAACACACTATCTAAATAATTACCTTAATTCCCTTAATAATCAGCAACTTTAATATCCCTATAAAAACGTTCAAATGCAGAGTAAAATTCTGTGCCAGTAACTGAATAAATATGAATTGACCTCATTCCCCATTATGTACTCCTTGAAGCGAAAACTGTGTAAATGTGGTGTAACAGCATATTACATCTGGCTCACATGGCAGCTCTCTGCACACCACACAGTGACCATGGGCTAGGTCAGAGGTCAATCCTTCTAGTGGTGGATTCCATCATCCGGAATAAACAGAGAAATTATATTACTGGAGCTCTTTTGTCAATTACATGTTTTCTGAAAACCAGATATTCCATACTGAAAATACAAGCTATGAATAATGCCATTATCATGAAATACAGTACATCATCAACCTGATTACCACTTCAAAATCTAAATGTAGACATACAGTATGCAATGGTATCACTGTAATTAATATTGCATAATATTATTACATAATATTGCACTGTAAAAAAAAACAGGCAGATTAGGAAATGTCCATTATTTCATGAAATCATCATTAGATAGACCATATCTCCTCATCTTTATCTACACCATATCTCCTCATCTTTATCTACACCATATCTCCTCATCTTTATCTACACCATATCTCCTCATCTTTATCTACACCATATCTCCTCATCTTTATCTAAACCATATCTCCTCATCTTTATCTACACCATATCTCCTCATCTTTATCTACACCATATCTCCTCATCTTTATCTACACCATATCTCCTCATCTTTATCTAAACCATATCTCGATCTAAACCATATCTCCTCATCTTTATCTACACCATTCTCCTCATCTTTATCTAAACCATATCTCCTCATCTTTATCTACACCATATCTCCATCTAAACAATATCTCCTCATCTTTATCGACACCATATCTCCTCATCTTTATCTAAACCATATATCATCATCTTTATCTAAACCATATCTCCTCATCTTTATCTACACCATATCTCCTCATCTTTATCTAAACCATATCTCCTCATCTTTATCTAAACCATATCTCCTCATCTTTATCTATACCATATCTCCTCATCTGTATCTACACCATATCTCCTTATCTTTAGCTAAACCATATCTCCTCATCTTCATCTACACCATATCTCCTCATCTTTATCTAAACCATATATCCTTATCTTTATCTACACCATATCTCCATCTAAACCATATCTACTCATCTTTATCTACACCATATCTCCTCATCTTTATCTACACCATATCTCCTCATCTTTATCTACACCATATCTCCTCATCTTTATCTAAACCATATCTCCTCATCTTTATCTAAACCATATATCCTTATCTTTATCTACACCAAATCTCCATCTAAACCATATCTCCTCATCTTTATCTACACCATATCTCCTCATCTTTATCTAAACCATATCTCCTCATCTTTATCTAAACCATATCTCCTCATCTTTATCTAAACCATATATCCTTATCTTTATCTACACCAAATCTCCATCTAAACCATATCTCCTCATCTTTAGCTACACCATATCTCCTCATCTTTATCTAAACCATATCTCCTCATCTTTATCGACACCATATCTCCTCATCTTTATCTATACCATATCTACTCATCTTTATCTACACCATATCTCCTCATCTTTATCTACACCATATTTCTTCATCTGTATCTAAACCATATATCCTCATCTTTATCTACACCATATCTCCTCATCTTTATCTACACCATATCTCCTCATCTTGATCTAAACCATATCTCCTCATCTTTATCTATACCATATCTCCTCATCTTTAACAAAACCGTATCAAAACGTGGGGGCTAAATAGTTTTTCCCCCTCAAAAGCATTATCTCTGGTCTCCCTCCCAGAGACAGAGGTGTCCCCAGCCAGCCCATTACAATGTTTTTGTCCTGCGCTCTATTCAAGACCCTCGACCTTTGGCTCCTTGTGTCTCCCGGGCCAGCTGCACAGAGGTCTCTGTGTGGAGACATGCCAGGGCATAATGGAGGAAGAATTGCAGGGGGAGAAGAGAGGGAGAGGAGATTAGAGGAGGGGAGAGGGGATGGTGGGGCAACCAAGGTCTGGAAACCCTTGAGTTCAGAGCTGATTCAGAGGAGTGGAGGGATGAAGGGGGTAAGTATGTTTGGTTTGTGAGTGACCGAGTGAGGTGGACTGGATCTCTTGGTAACGGAGGCCACAGTATAGCAGTCCAACTCTCTGCACTGACCGTTCGTCACACACGTAAAACCTCCGCTTTATTTTCTCCCACGCTTCATCTGATAAGCAGGAAGCCCTGCCTTCCCTCCCTGCTCCCTGCCATAAAACACACACACAGATACAGAGAGAGGACACAGGCATCCCCTGCTAAGAGCAACCACTGAGCTGGTGGACTGCCTCTGCAGCAGTAGAGAGACATTAGCAGCGGTGAAATCCTACAGAGGTTATGCAATCAGCAGCAGCACCACACTGTTTTCTCCTGCATACACTATTTTGGCCAATGACGAGAATCGATGAGTGTGGCCCAGTGGCGATTAACGACAAGCCTGGAGATTAGTGGACTAACCTCATGCTGTCCTCCTCCTCCTCTCAGCATTCCATCTCATTTCATTAAATGCATCAGAGACATAGATGCTGTTGCTTTATGTAATCTCCGGATCAGGCGTTGGCCCAGCCTCAGAGAGAGAGAGAGAGAGAGAGAGAGAGAGAGAGAGAGAGAGAGAGAGAGAGAGAGAGACTGTGTGGGGACAGAGACTGTGTGGGGACAGAGACTGTGTGGGGACAGAGACTGTGTGGGGACAGAGACAGTGAGAGAGAGAGAGAGAGAGAGAGAGAGAGAGAGAGAGAGAGAGAGAGAGAGAGGGAGAGAGACTGTGTGGGGACAGAGACAGTGAGAGAGAGAGAGAGAGAGAGAGGGGAGAGAGACTGTGTGGGGACAGAGACAGTGAGAGAGAGAGAGAGAGAGAGAGAGAGAGAGAGAGAGAGAGAGAGAGAGAGAGAGAGAGAGAGAGAGAGAGAGAGAGAGAGAGAGAGAGAGAGAGAGAGAGAGAGAGAGAGAGAGGGAGAGAGACAGGTGAGAGAGACTGTGTGGAGAGAGAGAGAGAGAGAGAGAGAGAGAGAGAGAGAGAGAGAGAGAGTCACTGCAGCCCTAAAGAAACAGGGATATGATGCCCCCCTCGGATACCAAAACGGACACTACGATTGTTCTTCCAGTCCCCCATCAAACAATTTAACGGATTCCACATTATAACTGCAAATTAATTAGCAAAGAATGAATCTACCCCTTAATTAGCGATTAATTTCTCACTTCTAAAGTGCTGTATTGTCTACTATTATTAATAAGGCTCACTCAAGGCAAATATTGTAAAAGAGGGTAGACGTGTGACATGTTGTGAAGAATATTATCATAATGTGATGCAGAGTGAATGTTTCTCTCTGTGGCTTTTGATGATTTTATAAACAATCCTCCTGAAACAACATATCCTTTGTTTAATTGGGCATGTCAAGAGGATCACAATAAATTCTTATTAACAATCCAGATGCTCATAAATATCAATAGCTGTAACTTTGCACATATTAATGCATTTCACTACTTTTCCAAGATGGACACACTTTCGGAATTTTTCTTTCACTGAAGTGTTGTCTGTCAATATCTCCGGGATAATGTGTATCTCAAAATAAACTCACTTCCTAGTGTTGAAATAGCCAACAACAACAATGGATACAGTAGAGGTTACAAATCTGTGATTTCATGATGTGCAGTCCGTTTACACCACAGCAGGGAAGACACACACCCAAACAAGTTAAACAAACTCCTAAACAAGATCCAGCGACGTTGATCCATACAAAGGCATCACCGTTCATTCATGTCACCTTTCCTGTCTTCTCATCACATCTCTAACTCTCCACTACACCACCCTCTCTCTCTTCCCCATCCTCCTCTCCTCCTCTCCTCACCTTCCCTCTATCTTCCCCTTCCTCCTCTCCTCCTCTCCTCACCTCCCCTCTATCTTCCCCTTCCTCCTCTCCTCACCTCTCCTCTCTCTTCCCCATCCTCTTCTCCTCCTCTCCTCACCTCCCCTCTATCTCCCCCTTCCTCCTCTCCTCTCCTCTCCTCTCTCTTCCCCATCCTCCTCTCCTCCTCTCCTCACCTCCCCTCTATCTTCCCCTTCCTCCTCTCCTCCTCTCCTCACCTCTCCTCTCTCTTCCCCATCCTCCTCTCCTCCTCTCCTCACCTCCCCTCTATCTCCCCCTTCCTCCTCTCCTCCTCTCCTCTCCTCTCCTCTCTCTTCCCCATCCTCCTCTCCTCCTCTCCTCACCTCTCCTCACCTCTCCTCTCTTTTCCCCATCCTCCTCTCCTCCCCTCTATCTTCCCCTTCCTCCTCTCCTCACCTCCCCTCTATCTTCCCCTTCCTCCTCTCCTCACCTCTCCTCACCTCTCCTCTCTCTTCCCCATCCTCCTCTCCTCACCTCCCCTCTATCTTCCCCTTTCTCCTCTCCTCACCTCCTCTCCTCTTCTCTATCTTTCCCTTCCTCCTCTCCTCACCTCCCCTCTATCTTCCCCTTTCTCCTCTCCTCAATCTTCCCCTTTCTCCTCTCCTCACCTCCTCTCCTCCCCTCTATCTTCCCCTTTCTCCTCTCCTCACCTCCTCTCCTCTCCTCTATCTTCCCCTTCCTCCTCTCCTCTCCTCTCTCTTCCCCATCCTCCTCTCCTCACCTCCCCTCTATCTTCCCCTTTCTCCTCTCCTCACATCCTATCCTCTATCTTCCCCTTCCTCCTCTCCTCACCTCTCCTCTCTCTCATCCTCTCCTCTCTCTTCCCCATCCTCCTCTCCTCACCTCCCCTCTATCTTCCCCTTTCTCCTCTCCTCACCTCCTCTCCTCTCCTCTATCTTCCCCTTCCTCCTCTCCTCCTCTCCTCACCTCCCCTCTATCTTCCCCTTTCTCCTCTCCTCACCTCCCCTCTATCTTCCCCTTCCTCCTCTCCTCCTCTCCTCTATCTTCCCCTTCCTCCTCTCCTCCTCTCCTCACCTCTCCTCTCTCTCATCCTCTCCTCTATCTTCCCCATCCTCCTCTCCTCTCCTCACCTCCCCTCTATCTTCCCCTTCCTCCTCTCCTCTTCTATCTTCCCCTTCCTACTCTCCTCCTCTCCTCACCTCTCCTCTCTCTCATCATCTCCTCTCTCTGCTATACTACCCAAACCTTTCCATAAACCAATGCTTCTCTCCTTCCTCTCGTTCCCTCTCTTTTCACTCTCTTCTCCTGGCTTAGTCAATAAGCTAGGGTTCCCTGCTGCACATGTGCAGCCAGATAATGCAAATGCTTCTATAAATAGAGGCGATAGTGCTGACAGTGGCACTCTTTAGGGTGAGATATCTTTGGGTAATGCACACACACAGACACGCAAGGATCCGAACAACGGCAAGACAAATCCACTTAGATAGTCTGTTACTGTGTGCTTCATCACATAGACTCTCCTGAGCCAGTACAATGCTACACGACACGACACAGTACATCACACCAGACAACACAATGCTACACAACAAACAATACTAAACATAACATCTCAGATTCTGTCACAATTTCTAACACGTATAGACCCAGAAGATGAGCATCTCTCAGCAGCGGGGGGGGGGGGGGCTCACCTTCCAGCTCGTGATGGATGACGTCAGAGAGGTTGGGCTCGTCACCCCACCAGAAGATCCACAGCTCCTTGGCGTCAGGCTTGACTTTGCGGCGCCACACACACAGGAGGTTGGCCTGCACGCAGCGCATGAAGCTGCGCAGCACCGGGTCGTCCTGGGCTGGTGCCGAGATCACTGGCCCGTACTCGCCCCCGCCACGGAAGCTGTAGCACCTCCACTTGATGCCCGTCAGCTCTGCCTGGAGCAGAAGAGAAAGAGTGTGTTATTATTACTTCTGTATACTGTAATTAGTATCAATAAAGTTCATTGAATTACAATACACAAAGAGAGACAGAGTGTTATTATATTAGTATACTGTAACCTGGAGCTCTATGGCATTCCTGCTAACAGGGCTGATTTCTGCCTTGTAACCGGGAATAAATCCACTGCTACTAGGCAGTGCTGTAACTGTTCTACTCATATCAATCATATTGTCTTCACCATAGCCATTGTAAAATGATTATACTCTATAGTATGACACCCGAATAGGCATGTGTGAGAAAGAGAGAAAAGGAGAGAGGGAGGGAGAGATTAAGAGAGAGCAACAGAGAAAAAGAAAGGAAGACAAGGAGCGAGAGAAGAAGGGGGAGAAATTGTGTCAGGGTCAATCACTTGAGCACAGTCAGTGTCTGACATCTTCTCAATTTCATCTGATGGAATGTAACACATTTATGTTGCCTATCAGAGGGCTAGGGGAGTGAGGCAGTCAACCTTGTCAAATAGGACGTTTGTTCAATCTATCGATGAGCAGTAAAAAGGACAACCCCACTGCACCGGGGAGAGGGATCTTTAAACAGACGTGAAGACACACCAAGGACACAGAGGATAGATTTTCTCAGACAGGAAAACAGTCTGGCCAGGGTGGAATATTGCCGTCATGTGTACAGAGTCTGTCGTTTCACTTCTGTGGGTTTTATTTATATACAATAAACAACGGACCGTTGATCCGCATTAGGAAATGATGGTTGAAAACCGTTAAGTCTCTCTCCACAAGAGACATTGATTTAGCTTTTGAATGCAACTCAATATCACAGAGTCTTCAAATTAGGCTCCAGTGTGGGTGTCTATGAAGAACAAGGCTAAGAATGAACATCTTACAAAGGCTGCGTTCAATACCCACTGAGGCTGATTTGGCAGGATAAGGGAGACCTCTCGGAGAGTCACGCTGCCAGGGCTAGGCTCCTCTCCTGTGTTCAGCCAGCTGTGAGGGCCTAGCTTGGCACGCTGTCCTGGCTGGCACCATGCCACCCCTCGCCAACTTTCAGAAAAGAATACTGTCTGTCCCATTGGAGCTTGATGGAAGAACAGGCTACAAGGAAACACGCAGCAAAATAGGGCACCTTGCAGGAAAAATAGATCTCAATGTGCTTAGGTGGTTGGAAAGATGGGGTGGAGGGTGTGAGGGGGTGGAGGGGTCAGAATCTCACTCCTGCCAACATGTGA
Source organism: Oncorhynchus clarkii lewisi (assembly GCF_045791955.1). Taxonomy (NCBI): domain Eukaryota; kingdom Metazoa; phylum Chordata; class Actinopteri; order Salmoniformes; family Salmonidae; genus Oncorhynchus; species Oncorhynchus clarkii. The sequence goes on along the minus strand of NC_092151.1, from coordinate 28,778,204 downwards.
CCACCATGAGCCTAGGGGAAGGGACGTTCCCTCCTGCAGCTGCTACACTGTGTGTGTGTGTGTGTGCGTGTGCGTGTGCGTGTGTGTGTGTGTGTGTGTGTGTGTGTGTGTGTGTGTGTGTGTGTGTGTGTGTGTGTGTGTGTGTGTGTGTGTGTGTGTGTGTGTGTGTGTGTGTGTGTGTGTGTGTGTGTGTGTGTGTAATTGTCTTTCTGTAGTCTGTACAGTATAGCATACAAGTGTTTTTGGTGGAACAGCCCCTGTGAAAAATATGCCTCGTAATTACAAGGCCACTCTTCCATAATGACAGAGTGTGTGTAATCTGAGATATAAACATTGGCAAGTCGATAATCTGGCCTAAAAATAGGCCCGGATGTGCTTCTTTCAAAGCACAGGAGCAGACATCCACCATCCGCTGGAGTCACTCTGTGTGAATGTGAAAACCTTAGACACAGAATCTGACAGGGGTCACTTCTAAACCTGAAACAGGTTCACTGGGAGGTCTTGTAAGGTGTCTGTATGGCTGAGACTGCACTGTACCCCCCTAGCATCACTAAGGTAGCTGGACTCTGTAGCTACATTCAAATTACCGTATGAATTACCCTCATGACCCCATTGAAACTCCTGCTATAGGCTAATACATTAGCACAGTAGGAGACAGTGGGGTAAATTGAGCCACCCTGGTCTATAGGAAACCATACGCAAAATGAACTGTATCATTTGACCAAATATTTAGGAAAAGTTGATAATTTCATGGAGTCTGTGAAGGAAGAAACCACACGGAAACAGTGGAAAGCAAGTTAAGTTAGGTCCAAAAAAGTATTTTCACCAAGTCAAATGCATTTATTGTGTTAGAGGTTTCATGATGCTTGTTTCTGAACCAAAGTAGATAGTTTAAGATTGTTTTATACATCAGTTGAAGTCTATATAAGCTTCAATATGAGGTCCTAAGCCTAGCATGAAAGTGAATCCTTATAGGTGTGTGGGCTAATATAAAGTACCAGTCAAAAGTTTGGACACACCTACTCACTCAAGGGTTTTTCTTTATTTTTACGATTTTCAACATTATAGAATAATAGTGAAGACATCAAAACTATGAAATAACACATATGGAATAATGTAGAAACCAAAAAAGTGTAAAAACAAATCAAAATATATTTTATATTTGAGATTCTTCAAAGTAGCCACCCTTTACCTTGATCACAACCAGCTTCATGAGGAATGCATGAGTTCCCACACAAATGCTGAGCACTTGTTGGCTGCTTTTCCTTCACTTTGCAGTCCAACTCATCCCAAACCATCTCAATTGGGTTGAGGTCGAATGATTGTGGAGGCCAGGTCATCTGACACAGCACCATCACTCTCCTTCTTGGTCAAATAGCCCTTACACAGCATGGAGGTGTGTTGGGTCATTGTCCTGTTGAAAAACAAATGATAGTCCGACTAAGCGCAAACCTGGTGGGTTGGTGTATCGCTGCAGAATGCTGTGGTAGCCATGCTGGGTAACTGTGCCTTGAATTCTAAATAAATCACAGACAGTGTGGGAACCACACATGCGGAGATCATCCATTCACCTACTCTGCGTCTCACAGAGATATGGCCCAAAATCTCACATTTGGACTCATCAGACCAAAGGACAGATTTACACCGGTCTAATGTCCAGTTCTCGTGTTTTCTGGCCCAAGCAATTCTCTTCTTCGTATTGGTGTCCTTTAGTAGTGGTTTCTTTGCAGCAATTCGACCATGGAGGTCTGATTCACGCAGTCTCCTCTGAACGGTTGATGTTGAGATGTGTCTGTTACTTGAACTCCGTGAAGCATTTATTTGGGCCGCAATCTGAGGCTCGTAACTCTAATGAACTTATCCTCTGCAGCAGAGGTAACTATGGGTCTTCCTTTCTTGTGGCGGTCCTCATGAGAGCCAGTTTCATCATAGCGCTTGATGGTTTTTGCGACTGCACTTGAAGCAACTTTGAAAGTTCTTGACATTTTACAAATTGACTGACCTTCATGTCTTAAAGTAATGCTGGACTGTCGTTTCTCTTTGCTTGTTTGAGCTGTTCTTGCCAGAATATGGACTTGGTCTTAGGGCTATCTTCTGTATACCACCCCTACCTTGTCACAACACAACGGATTGGCTCAAACGCATTAAGAAGGAAATAAATTCCACAAATTAACTTTTAACAATGCACACCTGTTAATTGAAAAGCATTTCAGGTGACTACCTCATAAAGCTGGTTGAGAGAATGCCAAGAGTGTGTAATGCTGACATCAAGGCAAAGGGTGGCTACTTTGAAGAATCTAAAATCTGTTTGTTTAACACTTTTTTGGTTACTACATGATTCCATATGTGTTATTTCATAGTTTTGATGTCTTCACTATTATTCCACAATGTAGAAAACCGTTAAAAAAAATAACGAAAACCCCTTGAATGAGTAGGTGTGTCCAAACTTTTGATTGGTACTTTAGTCCAAATGTTTGTCTTGGGGTAAATTGAGCCAATGGCCATGGGGTAAGTCTTTTGCAAAGAGACAACTTTTTTTAGACAAGCTATGTTTTCAAAACTGTAATGTTTACATGATTATTTCCAGGGAAACACAATATCCTGAAATATATGTAGATATCTTTGTTAGAAAGAATACTATATTTCTCTTTACGGAGTGATGCTGAATATTTAAACAATGTCTCAAATTACCCCACTCTCCACTCCTCTCCTCTACCTCACACACACACACACACTGAGTATACCAAACATTAGGAACACCTTCCAAATATTGAGTTGGAGCATGGACTCTACAAGGTGTTGAAAGCGTTCCACAGGGATGCTGGCCCATGTTGACTCCAATGCTTCCAACAGTTGTTGGATGTCTTTTAGGTGGTGGACCATTCTTGATACACATAGGAAACCGTTGAGCGTGAAAAAGCCAGCAGCATTGCAGTTCTTGACACAAACCCGTGTGCCTGGCACCTACTACCATACTCCGTTCAAAGGCACTTCAATATTTTGTCTTGCCCATTCACCCTCTCAATGACACATACACAATCCATGTATCCATTGTCTCAAGGCTTAAAAATCCTTCTTTAACCTTTCTCCTTCCCTTCATCTACACTGATTGAAGTGGACTTAACAAGTGACATCAATAAGGGATCATAGCTTTCACCTGGATTCATCTGGTCGGTCTATGTCATGAAAAGAGTAGGTGATCTTAATGTTTTGTTTACTCAGTGTATGCACACACCAGAGCTGTGATGCAGATTAAGGGTGTTTAAAAGCAATGCCTCGCTTCCAAAGGCCCAATTTCTGGTTGTCGGTCGGCAAGAGTAATTTTATCCAATGATAACAGGAGTGATGTGTTAATGAGGTGTGTGTGTGCAGGCCCAGGGCAGGTTTCTGTGTAACCTGGGAGCCAAGGAGCAGCTGCTCTATCTACCACTAGTCTAGAAGGTCTGAAACTACTCCCAGTTGACCATAGGCACAGATCTAAGATCAGCTGAAATCAAATAACCCTGTAGGGGCCAACCTACTGTAGTCTATACTACAAGTCATTAGTGAACAATGGGTGAGTCCCAGTTACCCATAGGCATATATCTAGGATCAGCGTAACCTCCCCAAATCCTGGTCTTTACTAATAGTGAAAATATGCCAAACTGACCTTAGATCAGTGTCTAAGGAACCCCTCATCTTACTTTGACTCACGCCCGGTCATGACAACCCAGACAGAGCTAGTGAGAGGGCCAGTGCCATTTTATCCCTCATAATACGAGGGAACACAAATCACTCATAACACCCGGAAACAACCTGAGTTTCTTCTACTCCACTGCCAGTCAGCTAGATTGTTTACCATGGCTAATAAAAACAGCACTGTTTCAAGCACCTTGTTTACCGGCCCTTAGTTCTCCCATCTCTGAATGAGCCAAACGCAAAAAACAGGGATTTTCCTCCAGTCAGAAAGAATTTGGAGGTCTGACCTTCCTCTAACCTCCACTATCTCACTTTTCTCTTCTCTTGCACTCAATCTCTCGCTTATCTGTGTGGCAGGGCTGCTTTTGTATTATAGACCCTGTGATTGACAACAGCAACAAGTGAGAAGCGCGATCTCTCCCCGATCTGTAGAGAAGAAGAGATTCATCTAACTGTGAGCTTTCAGTGGATACAGTTGAAGTCGGAAGTTTACATACACTTAGGTTGCAGTCATTAAAACTAGTTTTTCAACCGCTCCACAAATGTCTTGTTAACAAACTATAGTTTTGGCAAGTCGGATAAGGACATCTACTTTGTGCATGACACAAGTTGTTTTTTCCAACAATTGTTTACAGACAGTTCATTTCACTTACAATTCATTGTATCACAATTCCAGTGGGTCAGAAGATCACAAATAGTTGACTGTGCATAAAAACAGCTTGGGAAATTCCAGAAAACGATGACATGGCATTAGAAGCGTCTGATAGGCTAATTGACATAATTTCCGTCAATTGAAGTACCTGTGGATGTATTTCAAGGCCTATCTTCAAACTCAGTGCCTCTTTGCTTGACATCATGGGAAAATCAAAATAAATCAGCCAATACTTCAGAAAAACAATTGTAGACCTCCATAGGTCTGGTTCATCCTTGGGAGCAATTTCCAAACGCCTGAAGGTGCCACGTTCATCTGTACAAACAATAGTACGCAAGTATAAACACCAAGGGACCATGCAGCCGTCATATGGCTCAGGAAGGAGACACGTTCTGTCTCCTAGAGATGAACAAACTTTGGTGCGAAAAGTGCAAATCAATCACAGAACAACAGCAAAGGACCTTGTGAAGATGCTGGAGGAAACAGGTACAAAAGGAAGAGGCCACTGATCCAAAACCGCCATAAAAAAAAGCCAGACTACGGTTTGCAACTGCACATGGGGACAAAGATCGTACTTTTTGGAGAAATGTCCTCTGGTCTGATGAAACAAAAATAGAACTGTTTGGCCATTATGATCATCATTATGTTTGGAGGAAAAGGGGGGAGACTTGCAAGCCGAAGGAGACCATCCCAACCATGAAGCACGGGGGTAGCAGCATCATGTTGTGGGGGTGCTTTGCTGCAGGAGGGACTGGTTCAATTCACAAAATAGATGGCATCATGAGGATGGAAAATTATGTGGATCGAAAATTATGTGGATCTATTGAAGCAACATCTCAAGACATCAGTCAGGAAGTTAAAGCTTGGTCACAAATGGGTCTTCCAAATGGACAATGACCCCAAGCATACTTCCAACGTTGTGGCAAAATGGCTTAAGGACAACAAAGTCAAGAAATCGGAGTGGCCATCACAAAGCCCTGACCTCAATCCTATAGAAAATTTGTGGGCAGAACTTAAAAAGTGTTTCGCTACCCAAAACGTTTGACCCAAGTTAAACAATTTAAAGGCAATGCTACCAAATATTAATTGAGTGTATGTAAACTTCTGACCCACTGGGAATGTGATGAAAGAAATAAAACATGAAATGAATCATTCTCTCTACTATTATTCTGACATTTTACATTATTAAAATAAAGTGGTGATCCTAACTGACCTAAGACAGGGAATTGTTACTAGGATTAAATGTCAGAAATTCTGAAAAACTGAGTTTAAATGTATTTGGCTCAGGTGTATGTAAACTTCTGACTTCACCTGTATATAGTACCAGTCAAAATTTGACACACCTACTCATTGAAGGGTTTGTCCTTATTTTTACTATTTTCTACATCATAGAATAATAGTGAAGACATCAAAACGAATTGGAATGCATTTCAATTAACAGGTGTGCCTTGTTAATGGTTCATTTGTGGAATTTCTTTCCTTCTTAATTTGAGCCAATCAGTTGTGTTGTGACACGGTAGGGGTGGTATAGAGAAGATAGACCTATTTGGTAAAATATCAAGTCCATATTCTGGAAAGAACAGCTCAAATAAGCAAAGAGAAACGACAGTCCATCATTACTTCAACTTCTTGAAGCTAGGGGGCACTATTTTTATGTTTGGAAAAATAACGTTCCCAAAGTAAACGGCCTATTTCTCAGGACCAGATGCTTGACTATGCATATAATTGACAGATTAGGATACAAAACACTCTAAAGTTTCGAAAACGGACAAAATTTTGTCTGTGAGTTAAATAGAACTGATATTGCAGGCTAAAACCTGAGGAAAATCCAATCAGGAAGAGCCCCTGTTTTTGAAACCTCTCTGTTCTTAAGCATCCTGTAACGGCAGATTTCCTCCTCTTCGTCTGAAGAGGAGTAAGGATTGGACCAAGATGCGGCGTGGTAAGTGTTCATGACGATTTTAATAAGAAAAGCACTGAACACTATGAAATACAAAAACAATAAACGAATACGTGAAATAACAAAACCGAAACAGTACCGTGTGGCGACAAACACACACCAACAGTGAAACCCAGGCTACCTAAGTATGATTCTCAATCAGACAACTAACGACATCTGCCTCTGATTGAGAACCATACTAGGCCGAAACAGAAACCAATCATAGAAAAACAAACATAGACTGCCCACCCCAACTCACGCCCTGACCATACTAAATAAAGACAAAACAAAGGAAATAAAGGTCAGAACGTGACACATCCCTATTGCCCATTTAAAGGGATATCAACCAGATTCCTTTTTCTATGGCTTCCCTAAGGTGTCAACAGCCTTTAGACATAGTTTCAGGCATTTATTTTGAAGAATGAGCGTGAACGACCACATTGCGGAAGTGGATAAGTGGGGGCTCTCAGAGTGAGTTGTGCGCAAAAGAGAAAGGCGGCCATTGTTACTCCCGGTCCTAGTGAAAAGCCAAAATTCCCGGTTGATATATTATCGAATAGATATTTGAAAAACACCCTGAGGATTGATCAGGATTGATTATAAAAACCGTTTGACATTTTTCTGTGGACATTATGGATATAATTTAGAATTTTTGTATTTGGATATAAAAAATATCTTTATGGAACAAAAGGAACAAAAGGAACATTTGTTGTCTAACTGGGAGTCTCGTGAGTGAAAACATCCGAAGATCATCAAAGGTAAACGATTAATATGATTGCTTTTCTGATTTTCGTGACCAAGTTACCTGATGCTAAGTGTACTTATTGTTTTGTCGAGCGATCGATAAACTTACACAAACGCTTGTATTGCTTTCGCTGTAAAGCATAATTTCTAAATCTGAGACGACAGGTGGATTAACAAAAGGCTAAACTGTGTTTTGCAATATTGCACTTGTGATTTCATGAATATGAATATTTTCTAGTAATATTATTTGACTGTGGCGCTATGCTATTCAGCGTTGCTGATGACAATTATACCGGATCCGTGATGGGTGGTTCAGAGAGGTTAAGACATGAAGGTCCGGAAAATGTCAAGAACTTTGAAAGTTTCTTCAAGTGCAGTCGCAAAAACCATCAGGCTCTCATGAGGACCGCCACAAGAAAGGAAGACCCATAGTTACCTCTGCTGCAGAAGATAAGTTCATTAGAGTTACCAGCCCAAATAAATGCTTCACGGAGTTCAAGTAACAGACACATCTCAACATCAACCATTCAGAGGAGACTGCATGAATCAGGCCTTCATGGTCAAATTGCTGTAAAGAAACCACTACTAAAGGACACCAATACGAAGAAGAGAATTGCTTGGGCCAGAAAATACGAGAACTGGACATTAGACCGGTGGAAATCTGTCCTTTGGTCTGATGAGCCAAAATTTGAGATTTTGGCCGTATCTTTGTGAGACGCAGAGTAGGTGAACGGATGATCTCTGCATGTGTGGTTCCCACCGTGAAGCATGTAGGAGGAGTTGTGATGGTGTGGGGGTGCTTTGCTGGTGACACTGTCTGTGGTTTATTTAGAATTCAAGGCACAGTTACCCAGCATGGCTACCACAGCATTCTGCAGCGATACACCATCCCACCAGGTTTGCGCTTAGTCGGACTATCATTTGTTTTTCAACAGGAGAATGACCCAACACACCTCCAGGCTGTGTAAGGGCTATTTGACCAAGAAGGAGAGTGATGGTGCAACTTAGATAACCTGGCCTCCAAAATCACCCAACCTCAACCCAATTGAGATGGTTTGGAATGAGTTGGACCGCAAATTGAAGGAAAAGCAGCCAACAAGTGCCCAGCATATGTGAGAACTCCTTCAAGACTGTTGGAAAAGCATTCCAGGTGAAGCTGGTTGAGAGAGCCAATGTGAGTAAAATATTTAAATGTGTTACCCCTCGCAAGGCTGCAGGCCCAGACGGCATCCCCAGCCGCGTCCTCAGAGCATGCGCAGACCAGCTGCCTGGTGTGTTTACGGACATATTCGATCAATCCTTATCCCAGGCTGCTGTTCCCACATGCTTCAAGAGGGCCACCATTGTTCCTGTTCCCAAGAAATCTAAGGTAACTGAGCTAACGTAGCACTCACTTCCATCATCATGAAGTGCTTTGAGAGACTAGTCAAGGATCATATCACCTTCACCCTGCATGACACCCTAGACCCACTCAAAATTAGCTTATCACCCCAAAAGGTCCACAGACGACGCAAGCATGTAAGAATGCTGTTCAGCATTTAACACCACAGTACCCTCAAAACTCGTCATTAACCTCGAGACCCTGGGTTTCGACCCCGCCCTGTGCAACTGGGTCCTGGACTTCCTGACGGGCCGCCCCCAGGTGGTGTGGGTAGGTAACAACATCTCCACCCCGCTGATCCTCAACACTGGGGCCCCACAAGGGTGCGTGCTCAGCCCTCTCCTGTACTCCCTGTTCACCCATCACTGCGTGGCCATGCACGCCTCCAACTCAATTATCAAGTTTGCAGACGACACTACAGTGGTAGGCTTGATAACCAACTAGGACGAGACGGACTACAGGGAGGAGGTGAGGGCCCTCGGAGTGTGGCGTCAGGAAAATAACCTCAATGTCAACAAAACAAAGGAGATGATTGGGGACTTCAGGAAACAGCAGAGGGAGCAGCCCCCTATCCACATCGACGGGACAGTAGTGGAGAAGGTGGAAAGTTTTAAGTTCCTTGGCGTACACATCACGGACAAACTGAAATGGTCCACCTACACAGACAGTGTGGTGAAGAAAGCGCAGCAGCGCTTGTCACCAAAAACACTTTTACAGATGCACAATCGAGAGCACCCTGTCTGGCTGTATCACCGCCTGGTACGGCAACTTCTCCGCCCACAACGGTAAGGCTCTCCAAAGGGTAGTGAGGTCTGCACAACGCATCACCGGTGGGCAAACTACCTGCCCTCTGTGACACCTACAGCACCCGATGTCACAGGAAGGTCAAAAAGATCATCAAGGACAACAACCACCCGAGCCACTGCCTGTTCACCCCGCTATCATCCAGAAGGCGAGGTCAGTGCAGGTGCATCAAAGCTGGGACCGAGAGGCTGAAAAACAGCTTCTATCTCAAGGCCATCAGACTGTTAAACAGCCATCACTAACATTGATTGGCTGCTGCCAACATAGTGACTCATCTCTAGCCACTTTAATAATGAAAAGTTGATGTAATAAATGTATCACTAGCCACTTTAAACAATTCCACTTTATATAATGTTTACATACCCTACATTACTCATCTCATATGTATATACTGTACTCTATACCATCTACTGCATCTTGACAAAGCCGTTCGGCCATCGCTCATTCATATATTTTTATGTACATATTCTTATAATTCCTTTACACTTTTAAGTTCATAAGGCAGTTGTTGAGAAATTGTTAGGTTAGATTACTTGTTAGATATTACTGCATGGTTGGAACTAGAAGCACAAGCATTTCGCTACACTCACATTAACATCTGCTAACCATGTGTATGTGACAAATAACATTTGATTTGATTTGATTCGATTCGATTTGAGAATGCCAAGAGTCTGCAAAGTGATCATCAAGGCAAAGGGTGGCTACGTTGAAGAATCTCAAGTACAAAATATATATTGATTTGTATAACACTTTTTGGGTTACTACATGATTCCATATATGTTATTTCATAGTTGTGATGTCTTCACTATTCTTTTACAATATTCTATTCAATGTAGAAAATCGTAAAAAAATTAAGAAAAACCCTTGAATGTGTAGGTGTGTCCAAACTGTTGACTGGTACTGTATGTGTCAGTATACAGACAGGTGAATGACTATACTACAGTGTTTGTGTTCAGGTATCAACCAATACAATATCCTGCAAAAGGGTCAAACAGAAGACACTCGACATCTGGTTGTAATCAAACACATGAGGGAGTCAAAGCGTCTCCTCTGGTGAACCTTTGGCACACACATAGCTGAAATTGCAAGTAGCGGCCAGAGTCAGACACATAACTTAGTGAGGATAAAAGTCAGGCACATACAGTACAGGCACAGTAAGACACTGTAGATGTTACATGTAGTGTGTTGGACTCACTATATAGAGCCTCAGCAAACCAGCACAACTCAGTAAGGTGATAGTGAACCTACTGTATACAGCCTTAACACACAACCCAATAGAAAACCCATAGACTCTAAACAGGAGACAAATAACAACAGGGAAACCCCCATAATATAATTACAAGGTTTCTGCACAGACAGGAAAGCACAGATGACTCAATCTACACCTTTGAGGTCAGCGGCAGACAGAAAGGCGAAGCCACAAGAGGTCTTGTGGAGTGAGAAAACATTCACATTATTGTCCTGCCTTAACAACTTGGGGTGTTGGGGAATAGCTTCACGAGTAATAATGAATGGATTGTTTGTATTTGACCTCCATGTCGCAAATGTAATTTTTCCTCTAGACTGATACACATACACACACACACTAGTGCAAGGCACTGCAATAGCAAGATTGTAATAGAAATTGGGAGAAAAAAGGGGAGAAAATACACACAAAAAACAAATAGACGTACATTGACGTACAAGGTCATGCATGACAGCACAGGCAGAGACATGACTGTATAGTGGGCAGAGCACTTCCTTCTAGGATTGGGAGGCATCCAGATTTTCATATCGTCATACCATCCTTCTCTCAGCCCGGGATTTATGGTATTATCGGCGTGGTACACAGAGGGATGTCAAAAAGATGCAAAAAAGACCATTGGGCGTCTTATACCAGAATGCTAACAAGTCATTTGTAAAAGTAATTTAAAAAAATCCTTGCAGGCTGCTAGCTAAATATGCTAACGAGCGCAAATGAAAATAAACTAATTGCAAAGACAGGCAATCTAGCTCATAAAGTTATACATATATAGGTATGAGCTATCGAATGTCATTTTTGGTGAGTTTGACATTTACAAGCGAACAGGAACGAGAGACATCGTGCAAATGGTCAAAGTTTTGACGCATGCAGTACTGGCTCTCCAGCAGCATGTCTACATACTGTGTCTGAGCAACGGCTTGCCTGCTTGGAGAAGAGGGTAGAGGAGCAGACGGCCAAGAACTGAGAAGAGTAAAAACGCAAGGAAATCAAGATAACAGTGGCAGCTGTACAAGTAACTCCCCCAAAGGGCTTTTACTTCTCAAACACGGCAGAAAGCTAAAACAATATGATGCCCCGTCACCTTATTAATTCAGCCACTTACTTAGATAGCAAGTTAAAGGGGTTGTGTTAATGCAAAATGCTGTGTTTTTCACGCAGGAAAAAAATATAAAACACGTAAGAAATATCTTGCTGGAGTTTTGTAAACACAGATCTAAAATGCTTCTTAATGTAACTTCTGCTCGGCATCAGACTCATTTTGTGCTTCAGTTGCCCTTCTAAACTATGATGAGAATTCACAAACAGGCATTCAATCAGCAGACAGCACTCCAACTGATATGTAGCTTATTTTCTCCAGTACTACGGTGAAATGCAATATTAAAGCAGAACATTAAGAAATATAGCTGGCTACATTCTTTCTATGATAGGCCTAAACATTAGGTTTGATGATGGCCATGCATCATTTTAGCAAAAAAATACCTTGCTTCTTCATTTTAAGCTCATTTACGTGTGGCTGCCAGCCAAATAGAGTTGCCCTTCTATTGTCATCTGATGAAAATGGAGCTATTTTCATACTAACTAACTTTGGAAGTATGCTTGGGGTCATTGTCCATTTGGAAGACCCATTTGCGACCAAGCTTTAACTTTAACTTAACAAACCGTAGTCTGGCTTTTTTATGGCGGTTTTGGAGCAGTGGCTTCTTCATTGCTGAGCGGCCTTTCAGGTTATGTCGATATAGGACTCGTTTTACTGTGGATATAGATACTTTTGTACCTGTTTCCTCCAGCATCTTCACAAGGTCCTTCACAAGGTCGATCTGGGAATGATTTGCACTTTTTGCACCAAAGTACGTTCATCTCTTGGAGACAGAGCATGTCTCCTTCCTGAGCAGCATGACGGCTGCGTGGTCCCATGGTGTTTATACTTGCGTACTATTGTTTGTACAGAAGAACATGGTCACTTCAGGCATTTGGAAATTGCTCCCAAGGATGAACCAGACTTACGGAGGTGTACAGTTATTTTTGGCTGATTTCTTTTAATTTTCCCATGATGTCAAGCAAAGAGGCACTGAGTTTGAAGGTAGGCCTTGAAATACATCCACAGGTACACCTTCAATTGACTCAAATGAGGTCAATTAGCCTATCAGAAGCTAAAGCCATGACATAATTTTCTGAAATTTTCCAAGCTGTTTAAAGGCACAGTCAACTTAGTGTATGTAAACTTCTGACCCACTGGAATTGTGATACAGTGAATTATAAGTTAAATAATCAGTCTGTAAACAATTGTTGGGAAAATTACTTGTGTCATGCACAAAGTAGATGTCCTAACAGACTTGCCAAAACTATAGTTTGTCAACAAGAAATTTGTGGAGGTTGAAAAACGAGTTTTAATGACTCCAACCTAAGTGTACGTAAACTTCCGACTTCAACTGTATATATTTACAAAAAATATATATTGGGGGATTGAAAATGATGCAGACAATTGCATTGATGGAAGCTACAATCTAGCTGCAATATTAAACCTGATCTACCCCATAGAAAAATTTTAAATAAATCATTTTATTTTGTAATCTGTGACAGAAACATAAAGCACAGAGTAACCTGGAGTTCTCAAGGAGCCCAGAGGACGTCACTGTACACTCTGACTTGCTATCAACACCCCATGCTATCTCTTCCATCTGAATGTTAAGTTCAGTTTAGCAAACTGCTTGACTTTCTAAAAACTCACTTACTATCAAAGCCTTTTAGTCTTTAAGAATGTGGGTCACTTGAACAGGTGGGTCTCCTCACCAGTTAGCAGATGGGAACCTGGTATCAAAGCATCTCATGCTGAAAGATGAAAGAGTGGAACAGAGGTGCCACTCTGGGATTCTTGTAGCAACGTAAGAGCAATAGAGTTGGACAGAGGAGAGCACTTTAGGCAATTGAGAGACAGCTTATATCAGCAGCTTTACCTATCACAGCTTCTGTGAAACACTTTCTGTCAGGGTGGCATTTACAGCCCGTCAAATATCTGAAGACACTTGACATGCTGCCAATATTTGGGGTTTGTTCAAAAGACGGTACTGGAGACATGACTCACGTATCATCCCAAAATCCTCTACAGCAAACGAGTCAAATCCATTTAGCTCAAATTCCAAAACTGAAATCTTCTGAAATTCAAGTCATAAATAGATTTCACATATATTTTTTATTTTTATTATTGCTCAGCTCCTGAACTGATTTGAATTGGAAACTGAAATTACCTCAACCCTTGAAACCAGCCTGTTTCACAGTAGCAAAGTGTTGAAAAATCTAACTACTATGAAAACCAGAAAGAATCTCTTTTCCATATGAGGCATGGTGGATGGCTCTGGAAATGCTGAGAGCCTTCGAGAAATCAGAACAGGCTAGATCCCCCTTCTTCAGTTAGCAATTGAAATCAAATTAACTCATATTACTGCCTGCTTTTCCCCCCTCTGGCATTTTACAGTGCACAGGGACCTCTGCACATAACAGCATAGCAGAGGGGAGAAGAGAGGGACACAAAAGCACAAAAACAGGTGCAGAAAATGGCCTCTAGGGCTCTCAGAACTAAACAGGTGATTTTATTCTGCCCTCTGCCGGCACCTTTACAAGGCCCTACAAAGGAAGGGCCGTCTTGATCGTGTGTCTGTTGTAGGAATCGGCCCTGGGAGGCAGGCAAGCCAAGTCACCTAATTAGAGCTGCAACCCTCCCCGGGGCAGAGTGACGGAGGCGCCTGCGCCTGCCACTCAGCTATGGCTCAAACTGCAGAGAGCTAAAATGAACCTCTCACCTGATGCAATGGGAGGGGGGCGGGACATGACAAGGGGGAAGACCAATGAAGACAGGTGTTTGGTGTTTGTTGTTTGTTGTGACAGACAACGCTGACAAGATCCCACTCCAATGGCAAACAAAGACATGGAGTCATGCTGTTGGGTTTTCTCTTAAATGGAGGACCAACCTAAAACAGTGGCCCTGCTTAACGTGTATTATTAATGGACAAATAAATAAACCAGTCCCTCCATTACCAGCCGTGTGTCTCCAGTGCAACTTAATTAACTGTGACAGACCCGAAGAAATACACCAGGAAAAAAAGAGGGAAGTAAAAACAGTTGCTAGGCAACATACAACATCTGTAAGACTTCAGCAACTTATTCAATTTTCGAGATTCTGTCTCCAGGGTTACGGCGGAAAGATAACATTTCAAGCAGTTTAGGGGTCTTTTCTTACAAAGGGATGTAATTCTCCATCTCTCCCGTCCCCTCCTCCCTCTCCAGTAACACCTCCATTGTCTGCTACCATGCACCTGGAATTCACAGACTGATTAAAATTTAAATAATTACTATATCCAGCATATAATGCATGTCAGGAAAGCCCCTGACTTACCAGAAGCAACACATTCATATCCAACCACTAGATTAGTCTGAAGCTTATGACTGTGCGTTTGTTATGAACAATTTTACATTATGCAGATGTACTTACTTTACTGAGCACTAGCAGGGGGCAGCAGAAATGTGTAAAGCTATTTAATTGGACAAATGCAAATAAAAGTCTGACATATGATATAAATAATTGGACGTAGCCTACGTAATTAAAAGTTAATTAAATTGTAATGACTTCAGAACAAAAACAAGTCCTATGTCCATGCATTCAACTTGACTTGCTTCATTATTCTAAGTAAAGTCAATCTCAGTTAGAACAACAGAAGCAGACAGCAGCAACCCTCCTCTCTCTGTCTGCAGTGCTGGCAGTACAGAACCCTGCAGTAACTTTACCCTGACACCAAGTGGGAGTGGCAGCATGGAGAGCCCTTCAAAGAGATGAATCAGAGAAGTGACTGCACTGAGTGACTGCCTTGACTTCCAGTCTCTCACAACATCTTAACACAGTTGCCAAACATGACCTTAAAATACCACTCCTATTCCCTCAGGGCTGCTTCTCTTACAGATACAACAGCTTGTCTTGTTCATAAC
Organism: Oncorhynchus clarkii lewisi; assembly: GCF_045791955.1. Classification (NCBI taxonomy): domain Eukaryota; kingdom Metazoa; phylum Chordata; class Actinopteri; order Salmoniformes; family Salmonidae; genus Oncorhynchus; species Oncorhynchus clarkii. The sequence goes on along the minus strand of NC_092151.1, from coordinate 28,762,786 downwards.
ACAACATCTGGGGCTCAATATGCACTGCATGATTAGTCATCGTTGACTACTGTATATTGACAAAAACATGTCTCCATATCATATTGGAAGTGTTTGCCAGGGCTGAGACGAGCGGTGCAAATGTTCATTACCATGTGAAAAGGCCGGATGTCGGCTAATTCAAGATGAGAGCACACTTGTGGCAGCAGCATGGCGCAAATCAATACCCTGCAATGGTTATCAAATCAACAATCTGGACCTAGAGTGTTTGTTTACGAGAGGGATAATTTCTCAATAAAACATGACCGCATGCTGATTAGAATTCACTAACGCACAACAACAAGTATTTAGAATAGCCATTCTATTCCAGACACTTTTGCTTTAAACCAGCCTTTAACTTGAGTATAACTGTTATTGAACCTCAGCCAACTACTATATCGGTTAAGCTGTCAGACGAAAAGAACACATACCAGCTGAGAGAGATAGCTCCTTTACAAGGAAAAGCTCTCGCTATCAAGATCGTTGGGTCAATTATGGTAATTACAAAGGGATTTTCAGTGCTGCAGTAACAAAGACCACAACGTCTGTATGACGTCTCCGGAGCATCTCTGGAAGACACCTAATCCTCTCACAATCACAGCGTGTTTATCTCCAAAGGAAGCTTTAAAACACAGTGTCAAATTTACATATGAGAAATCGCATTATGGAAATCATGATAACATATTTACAAAAGTCAGCGTTGTGGTGGAAAAACCGAGTGGTGAAATTATATTAAGTTGTGTGAAAAAGAGTGTGAGGGAAAAACTCAACGTGTCACTGGAACAGTTGGAGTCCCTGTAATGGAGATAAAGACAGCAGCCCTGAATGAGGAGAGTCACAATGCTAGACATCCCCTCAGTAGCAGCCACGGCAGCGGCCTCTCTACAGCTCATTCCTGCCAATTCCCCTTTCCCACTCTCCCCTCTGTCGCCTTGAATGCAGGAACACCAGAGGGCTAAGAATAGCACACAGCTGGCACTGCAGGACTTACATATTTCACACTCAAGCCACAGTGCTCCAAAATATCTCCCCCCTACCCCATCCCATGCTGTCCCCATCTCTGTCCCCATCCCTGTCCCACTTCAGGACCAGGGTGGCTCCCTGTCCCTTCTCTTTTATCCGTACTTCACCTCTCTGGCAGGGCCGAGACAGGTCCTGCTCAGACAAGATCCATGGCTCACCACCCAGGATTTATATCAGGGGATTGGTAGCGAAGAGAGGCCTCTTTCTCTGCCCTCCCCTCCCTCAATCATTGTGCCTCGCCCCCTTGGGAAGCGACAAGGCTCGTTAATAGATCGATTTGTAGTGGAGTAATTTATTGGGCCCAAGGTGTGTGTGTGTGTGTGTGTGTGTGTGTGTGTGTGTGTGTGTGTGTGTGTGTGTGTGTGTGTGTGTGTGTGTGTGTGTGTGTGTGTGTGTGTGTGTGTGTGTGTGTGTGTGTGTGTGTGTGTGTGTGTGTGTGTGTGTGTGTGGTAGGGGGGGGGGGTAAGTGGGTCTGTGTTTAGCTAAGGATGTTATCCCCGAAGGATGATATAGAGGGACCAACCCCTACTGAGTTGAGCCCTGTTGTGTTGACAGGGATCCCCATGCAGTGACAGAGGGAGATTAGCCAGCTCCCCAAACAGCCTCTCCAGGTGAGACCTGCACTAACTGTCACTACGCTAGCAGGGACCAGCCAAAGAGGGCTGGAGGAGGTTGTGTTTTGGCTACTAGAGCCCTGAGAGATAGAGCTATAGCTGGCCAGATGGAGAAAGACCACAGGGCATTGGACTGGAGATCTAGAGTTGGCGTCCCAGAAACCCTGGCTGGATTCTCTTTTAGTCATTAAAGGACAAGGTCCCGGTTAGGCATGTAGTAGTAATCCTTCAACATTTGAATACTGGCCACTAATATAGCTTCTTCTGAGCAGGCACACTAAGTTACCTAAATATAGTGGGCCCTCCTGTTCAATTGTATTACACAGCCCATTTCTTATTTTACTCCCCTCTCTCTCGATCTTTCGCGGTTGGTTATCATTATACATGCATGGAGCTCTATTGGAATACAGTTTGTCTAATGAGCACCTCTTAGCTGATCACATTATAACTCCACTTGACGACACTTAATTACCAGTGTTTCACTCCCCGCAGCCCTGTCTGGGGGACAGGAGAACTCTTTTAATTAAAGCAAGAGAATTCAACCTGTTTGTACACGCGTACATGTCCCTGTGTGTATGTCCTAGTGTGTTTGTGAATATTTTTATGAGTATAATATGATATGTTTTTGCAAGCTTGTCTCTGTGTTTGCTTCCCCCTCTGTGTGTGTGTTAGGAGGAATGTGTGTGCACACGCTGATGCTCCCTGCATCATAGGCTGTGCGCTCCTTGCGTTTCATATTTCAGCAGTGACTCGGGCATGAGTCATTGTAAAGAACCTGCCCAGCCTACAGAGTTACGGCCATGCTCTCTCTTTCTTTCTCTCAAATGGGCTGAGGCTAGTGCTCAGGAAATGCACATCAAACATAATACTTTCCTAAAAGGAAAACAGATTCCCCATGCACTCTCTCACTCTCAAACCACTTTTTTTTCCCAGCAATAGAAAGAGACACATTCTTCTGCTTCAAACAAGACTGCTTAACTTCTGTCTTCATCCCTTTTTCCTATGCTCCTAGCTTCCCAGTTCATTTCTTCTCTGAGATATCCGTTTTTTCTGTCCTACCAGCTATTAATGATGCTGAGATGAATGTGAAAGAGATGTGTCTAGCGGTTGGGCCAAAAGTTTGCTCGTTTGAATCCCGAACCAACTAGGTGAAAAGTCTGTCGATGTGCCATTGAGCAAGGCACCTAAACATAATTGCTCCTGTAAGTTGCTCTGGATAAGAGTGTCTGCTAAATGACTGTGAAATGTGAAATGTCTCACAGTGCAATCGAAATAGGTTGACAGTAATCTGTTTTTAATAAAGACATGCTGCCTAGTACTATACTTGTTTTGTTTTTTATTGATGTGATAACGTAGTAAACAATTCAGACAAGGTTACTGCACAGTGGAATTCTGCTCAACAGACTGTCAGAAAAGGGCTTTCACTGGTAAAGCACCCTGAGACCGAGGTGTGAAAATATTTAACCATGACTTATCTAAAGAAAATTGTCACCCATGTAAACACAATCAGACAAGTGACAAATACGATTGTACACAATAGCCATAATATAAGTATTAGTAGTAATATAATAGCAATAGCATATGAAAAGATAACTCTAAAATTGCAGCTTTTCTAGTTGACCTTAACACTCTGGAGTGAGTGATCTCCCCATCTCTCTCCCTCCTTAACAAGCCACTGGTTGGCTTGTCATTAGTGTTCATCTGACTCTGACTATCTAACAGTCATCACAGTGACTAACTGCACAACAAGCAGACTCTTGTAGCTCTTCTCCCTCACCTTTCTAAAGCTGTTTACACAGATAGAGAGGGCATGTAGCCTTGCCAGCCCTCTGCACAGCATGATAATGGAGGGGGGAGTCTTTTGGAGGGAAAACACAGTGCTTAGAAAGTTGACGAAAACATAATCACTGTTTTACTCTGTTTCCACAGCTGCGCTGAGAGAGAGAGCCTGACAGAGGAGCTCTGTTGACTACACTTAAAGCACTGAGATTTGATCGGATTAAATTCATGTATACCAACAGAGAGCAGTAAATCAATCAGGAGGGCTTTTCTGAATTTGCGCGGCATGGGATAAAACTCCCGCAAAGGTTTCCCTCCTCTCCACCAACACTCGCTGGCTGAATTGGTGGAATGGCTCACCTGCTGCCACAAACCCTCACAAACCACACCGAGAGCTTGACTGAAACAGTGCCGTGTCAGAGGCATACTGCAGCTATAGTTGAACATGACTACCAGCATCATAATCTAAAACGCCCCCAAGAACCCTATTGTTGTTGTGGCTCCAGACCCCATGCCCAAACTCAATCCAATCCACATGCCTTTAGTGCATGGGGCAGCAGGTAGCCTAGTAGTTAGAGCATTGGGCCAGTAACCAAAAGGTTGCTAGACTGAATCTCAGAGTTGACAAGGTAAAACAAAATCTGTTGTTCTGCCCCTGAACAAGGCCGTTAATCCACTGTTCCTAGCCCGTCATTGTAAATAAGAATTTGTCCTTAACTGACTTGCCTAGTTAAATAAACGTTAAATAAAAAATTTATAAAGTTAACTCAGTAAGTGCAAGGTCTCCCTCAGTGAAAAACAATGTTGAGGAAAGTTTGGGATATGGAGGATTGGAATAGCTTCAAGGCAATAACAGAAAACTTGTGAATTCCGCTAATGCATGTAAGATGAGAGGTTTGTTTGGTGATCCGAGCAAAAAGTTGCCTATACTCTTCCAATAATGACTTTGAAAGTGGACATTCTGTTGTCAACTTGAGAGATGCTACTGTCTGACAGACATGCTCATGTTTCCCTTCTAGTACGGAACACATGACTTTACCTCCACTTTGAGCAGGGGGTTAAGGGTTTAATAACTTGTGTTTGGATGCCTCTCGTTTCACATTAATCCAGATATACAAATTGCCCTTCTGTGTCATCACCTGCTACTGTTGAATGCTCTGTTGTGTTTGAGCAGTAGCCTATGCATCGCTACAATTATACAATTATTAGCTGAACATCAAGATATGCCTTGCATTTTCCCTCCAACTCAAAAAATCAGTGAGAGGTTACAGTGGAAAGGCTCTTTCCAAATCAGTTGTTGAGAAGTGAAGTTATGGGAAAGTGTTCCAAATTTGAGTATACACCTTAAAAAGCTTATTCATTATTTCGGTCTGTCTTGATTTTGAAGTAGGCCTATGTCTGCTAGTTCAATGTGTCTTTACACAATGTCACATAACTATGCTGCCTGACATAATTTGGATAATTTAAAATACATTATAGACCTACAAATTAGTGTAACATGAATAATAAACTGACAATATTACTATTTATGAGGCTGCATATATTTGAACAGGCTACAAAACAATGTGGTGTTAAAGCCTCTAAAGTAGTATATATTATTACACGTTTAGTGATAAAATATGGTCGTTTTCCCGGCCCAGTAGCTCGAGTTAATGATTGGCTAATAACAGCACCGACAATTGGTTCACCTTTGTACTGCGAGTGCAGATCTAAGCGTGCCTACTACCGTATCACGCCTCGTTCGTGTGTCTTTATGTGTACCCATTATTTGTTTTACTGTACCAGAGAGAAGAGGTTGGAGTGGCAGTCTTCAAGGCTTGCCCCGTTAGCCACCCAATTCGCTGCCGTAGTCATAATCGTCCGCCGTTCGGGTCGTCAGTACTGGGCATGTCGAAATCCTTGATCGGTAACAAGACCGAGCAGTGGTGGCAAATCGGTTCCGTTACAAGTATACCACACCACCGCCAAAACACGGGTAATTGTCTAAGAGATCAATGGCTAACCTTAAGTAGCCCAAATATTTTGTCAACTGTCATAAAAAAAATAACCCGGCTGAACTGAGGGTGTACTCAAAGAAAGGATTCTAAATATATCAATAACCCCCTTTGATTGTATAGCCTACCAAAACGAATGGTTTGTTTTTGTACATCCAAGTGTGTTCGCAGATCAGAACATTGTTACTGTCCAGCTCAGGCGATCCAAACCTGATCATTTTCAAACGCAGAAAGCATGTAGGCTAGGCTAAAATGTATCCGTGTCTTAATCCATGTAGAAAAATGTCCATCCGTGTCCATGCCAGTCTTTCCGATGATACTTTAATGATTAAATAATAGTGTAATCCATACGAAGTAGATCTATTATTTTCTTCCTGAGCGCAAAAATCCATCAAAATGCGTGGTTAGTCCGAAAACTTCTTATAGAAAAACGCTGTAGTTTATTACGCGTGTATTATCCACTGATTAAACACTACTAAATGGACCGTTTAGGTGTCGAAGACCACCAGTCTTTTGCAAATTGCATGCAAGAAATCTGAATTCGATTCCGTCAGCCCCCACAAGGCAAGCTGATGCACCAGTTGTGATAGTTTTCGAGAATTGCATGAGCTATTAATAGCTTTCTTTCTTAACACCACCGTTCCCCTCACAATGTAGCCTACCACATACAACAGGCAACTGTGAACAGGAATGTTTAATCCTTGTTTCACTTTGCAAATAACGTCAGACTGCAGACAAGCGAGGCTAAAAAAATAAAGCTTGCTCTTTCGTCGGGTAATCCAAGGTGGACCGCAAGAGAGTTGATGGTCTCGCAACCAAAAAGGCTATTAAATGTGTCAATTTTAAATGTTTTCGTATTCTTCATCGGAAAAAAAGTATGCTCCATCCAACAGCAGGAAAACGGCAGCAGCAGACCGAGGTTAAAAAAGATCCTTCCTTCCTTTCTGTTTTATATCATTACGAAATGTCCTCCCAGTCTCCCAACAATTAACGGTAGACCATAAAATATTTGTTTAGCTTGAAATAACAGTAGATGCAATAATGTATCCAAGAAAACGTTGATAATCCAGCAATGGTGACAATCCTTATCTGACGTTATGATGATCAAATAAATGTTTCACGCTGGTCAGGAGTCCAGTCTCGTTATCTCCCTTTAAAAAACATACCTTTTTTAAAAACGTGTTCCCTCTTAAGGCAAGATTTATGATTGATTAAAATTAATCAATTAAAACGTCGATTATATGCGATGTTTCTCATCAAGGAATTCAGAAGCAACGAATCCCATTCCAGGCATTGTTTATGTCTCAGTCAGTGTCTTTTCTGTAATATTCGTATGAAAGCGTATGTGAGTAGGCTATGTATAAATATGTGTGGCTCACTCTGTGTGTGTATGTGAGCGTGCTGAGTGCTTACGCGAACAGCCGCTAGCAGCGTCGTGCACTCTCTGCCAGCCCACCACGCATAGCAATGTAATGGCGGCCGGCAGTTTACGAGAGACTCGCTTTCCCATTTGGCCAAGTACAGTCCTCACGTGATCAAAGCAAGGGATTACAGCACTGTTTAGAATCTTTGATACAGGCTTTGATGCGACGCTAGAGGCGCCAGTGGCTTTCACTAACAATCAGCTGTCATCGAAGCACATCACACATCATCTCCCTAACTGTTACAGTGTAGTCTATTGACCAGAGTGTTACATTGTTACACCTAACAAAATAAGACAATATAACTGTGTTGTCATGTGTTTCTGCCTTGTTATGTTGTTGTCTTAGTTCTCTCTTTTATGTAGGGTTGTGTCTCTCTTGTTGTGATGTGTGTTTTGTCCTATATTTATGTTGTATTTATTTATTTTAATCCCAGGCCCCGTCCATGCAGGAGGCCTATTGCCTTTTGGTAGGCCATCATTGTAAATAGGAATTTGCTATTAACTGACTTGCCTAGTTAAATAAAGGTTAAATAAAATAAATAAATAACTGGTGAAGTAAATGTATCAATGGAATTATTACCAGGCCTACACATGTTATTATTACATCACAGTTCTATTTCCTTCATTGTTAAATGGTAATAGACTGTTGCATTATGATTATTACATAATGTAACCAGTCACAGTAGAGCATATCTACAGTGACCCCAGGGCCAGGGGATGTCATAATCAATGACATCCTTGAGAGTGTCACAGCAAGTGTCACTACACCTGGTCATCTTTCCTTTTTTTTTGCCCTCAGAGCAGCCTCAATTCATCGGGGCATGGACTCTACAAGGTGGCGAAAGCGTTCCACAGGGACTCCATGTTGACTCCAATGCTTGTCAAGTTGGATTGATGTCCTTTAGGTGGTGGACCATCCTTGATACACACAGGAAACTGTTGAGAGTGAAAAATGAAAAACCCAGCAGCGGTGCAGTTCTTGACACAAACCGGTGGGCCTGGCACCTACTACCATACCCCATTCAAAGGCACTTCAATATTTTGTCTTGCCCATTCACCCTCTGAATTGCACACATACACAATCCATATCTTAATTGGCTTAAAAATCTGTCTAAAAAGTCTAAGGGGGGGGGGGGTTCTACTAAACTGACATATGGAATTGTTTTAAGATATTTATACCATGGATCATTTAGATATTTGATTTTGAATGTTAGCACCCCCGTATGTATTTTAAAAAATATATACAAAAACTATATGATAAAAAATTGCATTTGGCCCATAGAAACGCATTGAATAATACATTCCTAAATAGCAAAAATATATATATATACAGTTGAAATTGGAAGTTTACATACACCTTAGCCAAATACAATTAAACTCAGTTTTTCACAATTCCTGACATTTAATCCAAGTAAAAATTCCCTGTCTAAGGTCAGTTAGGATCACCACTTTATTTTAAGAATGTGAAATGTCAGAATAATGGGGGAGAATGTTTTATTTCAGCTTTTATTTCTTTCATCACATTCCCAGTGGGTCAGAAGTTTTCATACACTCAATTAGTGTTTGGTAGCATTGCCTTTAAATTGTTTAACTTGGGTCAAACGTTTTGGGTAGCCTTCCACAAGCTTCCCACAATAAGTTGGGTGAATTTTGGCCCATTCCTCCTGACAGAGCTGGTGTAACTGAGTCAGGTTTGTAGGCCTCCTTGCTTGCACACGCTTTTTCAGTCCTGCCCACACATTTTCTATAGGATTGAGGTCAGGGCTTTGTGATGGCCACTCAATACCTTGACTTATTGGCCACAACTTTGGAAGTATGCTTGGGGTCATTGTCCATTTGGAAGACCCATTTGCGACCAAGCTTTAACTTCCTGACTGATGTCTTGAGATGTAGCTTCACTATATCCACATAATTTTCCATCCTCTGTTATGTATTTTGTGAAGTGCACCAGTGCGACCTGCAGAAAAGCACCCCCACAACTAGATGCTGCCACCCCCGTGCTTCACGGTTGGGATGGTATTCTTCGGCTTGCAAGCCTCCCCCTTTTTCCTCCAAACATAACAATGATCATTATGGCCAAACAGTTATATTTTTGTTTCATCAGTCCAGAGGACATTTCTCCAAAAAGTACGTATCTTTGTCCCCATGTGCAGCTGCAAACCGTAGTCTGGCTTTTTTATGGCGGTTTTGGAGCAGTGGCTTCTTCCTTGCTGAGAGGCCTTTCAGGTTATGTTGATATAGGACTTGTTTTACTCTGGATATAGATTATTTTGTACCTGTTTCCTGTAGCATCTTCACAAGGTCCTTTGCTGTTGTTCTGGGATTGATTTGCACTTTTCACACCAAAGCGCGTTCCATTCTAGGAGACAGAACACACCTCCTTACTGAGAGGTATGACGACTGTGTGGTCCCATGGTGTTTATACTTGCGTTCTATTGTTTGTACAGATGAACATGGTACCTTCAGGTGTTTGGAAATTGCTCCCATGGATGAACCAGATAAACAATTTTCTTCTGAGGTATTTGGCTGATTTATTTTTATTTTCCCATGATGTCAAGGAAAGAGTTTGAAGGTAGGCCTTAAAATACATCCACAGGTACACCTCCAATTGACTCAAAGGGTCACATCTGCTCCCACTACGCCCTCTGCTATCCATCTGGTGTCGTCTTAACCTACAGTTCTCCCCCTGTACACACTCTCTCTCTCTCTCTTGGTGTGATTGTGTGGTTGGAGACAGGTGTGCTGGAGTCAGAGCAGATCCCTACCAGCTGCAAATCGTCCCAGAAATCAAGACCTCTACATATACTCATTCCTGCCACCTCCACTCTGCCAGATCGTAATCTATGCTCAGTCAGTTGTTATCCTAGCCTTTTGTCAGTTCTCAAGATCCTGTTGCCCTGCTGTGCTTGTTTCCCTGCCGTACACCGTTTTGTCCTCTCGTTGCAGTACCGCTCTGCCTCTGGCCCCTGTCTCTTGTACCACGTCTCACCACCAACCACCTTGCTCTGGACTTCACTCACCACCACCTTGGATTCCCCTCAGGACCTGTTTACCCTGTTCAACTCAATCAACTACAACCACACTCTACACTTCGGGTTTTTCTGCAACTCATCTGAGCTACCCTGCACTCACTGTTCTGCACTCCATATCTCTCTGTGTACAATAAACATGTTGGTTCATTCATCTCTGCTTCTGCATCTGAGTCCGCTCTTGGGTTCCCCTGTGTTCGCTCTGCTTAACAGTACGATTTGGCCATAAGATGAACCCAGCCGACTCTCCAACTCCTCACCAAATTCTTGTTGGTAAAGGTAGCCTTCTGGACCAACATGACCAAGCCCTGAAAACCCTGCTGAGAACATCAAGGAGTTTTCACGGAGCCTGTCTGGCCTACAGGTCCGAACCTCCGTCCAGAATTCACAACCTGTCTCCAGTTCCTCTTCTCCACTCCGGGAGCATTTTGTTCCGACTCTTGAGCACTATGATGGCAATCTTGGGCTTTGCAGAGCCTTTCTTGTACAATGTTCACTAGTGTTTGAGCAACAGCCCTACTCTTATGCTAGTGAACGCGCCAAAATGTATTTTTTGATTGGCTGCCTTTGGGGAGCAGCCCTGTAGTTTGGGAGAGACAGTCATCTATCTGCTTCTCTTACAGTGGATTCACAGATGAGATGAGTAAGGTCTTCGACCACCCGGTCTGTGGAAAGGACGCTGCTAAACGATTTCTGTCCCTTCGTCAAGGTTCTCAGAGTGTGGCTGAGATGGCATGTGAGTTCCGCACCCTCGCCGCAGAGAGCGGCTAGAATGGCGAGGCCCTTCAGGGAACATTGCGGAACGCACTCACTGAGACCCTCAAGGACGAGTTGGTATCCAGAGAGGAGCCCGAGGGACTTGATAAACTAATTTCTCTCACTATCCGCATTGACAACCGTCTCCGTGAGCGTCAGAGGGAGAGGGGAGGTATGGTTGCATTTCCCATAATGTCTGCTTCTGTGCCTTGCTCAATTTCTTCAACTGCATCACATCACCAGGCAGGTTCCAATCCTGAACCCATGCAGCTCGGCCGGACTCATCAATCTCCAGAGTAGAGGCAGCGGCGTATCAGTACTAGGAGCTGTCTGTATTGTGGCCAGGTTGGTCACCTGGTTTCCACTTGTACCCTGTGTCCAGCAAAAGAGAGGGCTCAGCAGTAGTGGGGGATATACAGTTGAGCCAAATCGCCTGCCCATCATCTCCCAGACCCCTGCTTGAGGCCAACCTTGTGTGGCAGAGCCAGGCTTTTCCTCTGCCTGCTCTCAACGATTCAGGCGCTGACGAGAGTTTTCCCGGACCAAGGGGTTGTTAAAACTTCTTATGGCTGGGGGGCAGCATTGAGTAGCTTGGATGAATAAGTTTCCCAAAGTAAATGGCCTGCTCCTCAATCTCAGTTGCTAATATATGCATATTATTAGTAGTATTGGATAGAAAACACTCTAAAGTTTCTAAAACTGTTTATAATGATGTCTGTGAGTTTAACAGAACTCATATGGCAGGCAAAATCCTGAGGAGAAATCAAAACAGGAAGTGAGAAATCTGAGCTTCGTATGTATTCACCACAGTTCCCAATGAAATGCCCATGAGATATTAATGATGTTGCACGTCCTAGGGTTTCCACTAGATGTCAAACATCTATAAAAATTTGAATGAGATTTCTACTGCATTGGGGGACTGAATGAGAGCAGAATCTATCAGGTGACTGGCAGTCAGCCATTTTCTGATCACGCTCATTCCTCATGGTATCCAGTTGCGTTCCATTGCTAATGAAGACACAAAGGAATACTCCGGTTGGAACTTTATTCATGTTAAAAACATCCTAATGATTGATTCTGTACTTAGTTTGAAATGTTTCTTTGACCTGTAATATAACTTTTTGAAGTTTTTGTCCGACGTAACGCTGACCATAATGAGCGTTTGGATATGTATACCAAATGCGCTAACAAACGGAGGTATTTGGACATAAATAATGGACATTATCGAACAAAACAAACATTTATTGTGGACCTGGTATTCCTGGAATGCTTTCTGATGAAGATCATCAAAGGTAAGGGAATATTAATGATGTAATTTGTTGTTTATGTTGACGCTAACACGGCGGCTATTGTGACTGTTTCTTCTGAGTGCCGTCTCAGATTATTGCATGGTTTGCTTATTCCGTAAAGTTTTTTTGAAATCAGACACAGCGGTTGCATTAAGGAGAGGTATTTCTGTAATTCCATGTGTATAACTTGTATTATCATCTACATTTATGATGAGTATTTCTGTTGAATGATGTGGCTAAGCAAAATCACTGGATGTTTTTGGAACTAGTGAATGTAACCCGCCAAAATAAACTCATATTATGATAAATATGAACTTTATCAAACAAAGCATACATGTATTGTGTAACATGAAGTCCTATGAGTGTCATCTGATAAAGATCATCAAAGGTTAGTGATTAATTTTATCTCTATTTGTGCTTTTTGTGACTCCTCTTTGTCTGGGAAATGGCTGTTTTTATTGTGGTTTGGTGGTCACCTAACATAATCGTTTGTGGTAATTTCGCCGTAAAGCCTATTTGAAATCGGACACTGTGGTGGGATTAACAACAAGACCACATTTAAAACGGTATAAGATACATGTATGTTTGAGGACTTTTAATTATGAGATTTTTTATGTTTTGAATTTGGCGCCCTGCACTTTCACTGGCTGTTGTCATATCATCCCGTTAATGGGATTGCAGCCATAAGAAGTTTTAAGCAGTTGGGCCTGGACACTGTTTTGCTTGATTCACCTCTGGAAGCCAACGCTCTCAATGGAAAGCTACTCTTCCATGTTTTGGAGAGAACTGTTCCTGTTATCCTGCGTCTCTCTGGTAATCACCAGGAAAAGATCAGTTTCCATGTCATCGACTGTTCTCACTCACCTCTGGTTCTGGGCCATCCATGGTTAAAGCTACACAACCCACAGATTGACTGGTCTACCGGAAGGGTTACTACATTTTGCCATTCTAATTGTCTACATTCTGCCCTTCCTCCTGCCTTGTCTTCACCCCAGTCCATCCCAGACCTGTCTTCTGTTCTTCCAGAATATCACGGTCTAGCTCCTTTATTCAGCAAGCACCACACCCCATCTCTGCCGCCTCATCGGCCTTACGACTGTGCTATCGAGCTTCAGCCTGTAGCTCCTCTCCCTAGTAGCAGGTTGTATAACCTCTCTCGCCCCGAGCAAAAGGCCATGGAGGAATACATCCAGGACTCACTGGCTGTCAGACATGTCAGGCCTTCTTCCTCTCCGATGGGAGCTGGATTTTTCTTTGTCAAGAAGAATGGGTCACTGAGGCCATGCATAGACTTCCGTGGGTTGAATAGTATCACTGTCAGGAATAAGTATCCCTTGCCACTTATCAGTTCTGCTTTTGCCCCCTTCCATGGTGCCACAGTATTTACTAAACTGGACCTTCGGAATGCCTACCACCTTGTCCGCATCAGAGAGGGAGATGAGTGGGAAAACGGCGTTCAACACACCACTTGGACATTTTGAGTATCTCGTTATGCCTTTTTTGCCTCACTAATGCCCCGGCTGTTTTTCAAGGCCTGTTGAATGATTTCCTGAGGGATGTCATTGGGCGTTTTGTTTATGTGGATTACATTCTTATTTTTTTCGAAGGACATTGAGGCTCACACGTCCACCAAGTTCTCCAAAGGCTATTGGAGAATAAGCTATTTGTCAAGGCTGAGAAATGTGAGTTTCATGTTTCCTCTGTGTCATTCATGGGTTACATTTTTGCTGAAGGTTAGCTACGAATGGACCCTGCCAAGGTTAGGGCAGTCAGAGTGGCCTGTGCCCGTGAATCTGAAGCAGCTACAGCATTTTCTGTGGTTTGCTAATTTTTATAGACGATTCATCCTTGACAACAGTTGTTTGGCAGCTCCTCTCACCTCAACCTCCACTCCATTCCACTGGTTCCCCGAGGCAGAGGCAGCATTCCGGGAACTCAAGCACCACTTCACTACTGCTCCAATCCTTACCCAGCCAGAGTCAGAACTCCAGTTCGTCCTCGAGGTGGACGCTTCCGACACCGGTGTAGGTGCAGTCCTGTCTCAACGTACTCCCTCGGATCAGAAGCTCCATCCTTGTGCCTTGTCCCGCAAGCTCTCACCTGCAGAGAGAAATGTTGACGTAGGCAACCGGGAACTCTTACCTGTTAAGCTGGCTCTTGAGGAGTGGCGTCACTGGTTAGAGGATTCAGTACTTCCCTCCATTGTGTGGGCGGATCATAAAAATCTAGCCTACATCCAGACCGCCAAACGTCTCAACTCTCGGCAGGCCAGGTGGGCATTGTTTTTTAGAAGATTCAACTTCACACTCACTTATCGCCCCAGATCTAAGAATACCAAGCCTGATGCCCTCTCTCGTCAGTTGACCGCAGACAACAAAAGTTCAGAGCCTGAGACCATTATGCCATCCTCCTGCATCGTTGCTGCTGTCTCCTGGGAGATTGAGTCTCATGTTCGTCAGGCTCAGCTGAACTAGCCTGATCCTAGAAACGGCCCTTGTAAGGCTCTGTTTGTGCCAGATTCAGGTCGTTCTTCAATGAGCCCATTCTTTAATGGGCCCTACATCTGGTCTGCTTCATCTTCTTCCCATACCTAGTCGCCCCTGGTCACACATAGCTTTGGACTTTGTCACTGGGCTTCCCCCATCAAATGGTACAGTGGGGCAAAAAAGTATTTAGTCAGCCACCAATTGTGCAAGTTCTCCCACTTAAAAAGATGAGAGAGGCCTGTAATTTTCATCATATGTACACTTCAACTATGACAGACAAAATGAGGAAATAAAATCCAGAAAATCACATTGTAGGATTTTTAATGAATTTATTTGCAAATTATGGAGGAAAATAAGATATAAAATAAAATTACTTGCACAAAGTAGATGTCCTAACCAACATGCCAAAACTATAGTTTGTTAACAAGAAATGTGTGGAGTGGTTGAAAAACGAGTTTTAATGACTCCAACCTAAGTGTATGTAAACTTCCGACTTCAACTGTATATATTGTTTGACACATTTAACCCCTTTTTTTGTTGGCACAATACTACCTCCATACTTCAATTAATTTGTATGGGTTACCTTCAGATGAGTCCTGTGACACTTATGGGGGTCGTAGAGCAAAATGGACAACACCATCGTGTTCGTGGGAGGGTCCCCTTTCCCCCTTTCCATAGTTAGTAGGCCAAACCGTTCGGAAGCTACAGACGTTTTCTGGAGAAGAGATTTTCGGGATGTCTCCTGGTCTGACAAGCAGTACTGTAGCTCTGCCACTTTCCACCGCAGATACGGAAGGCCAATCCTTCCATTCATCTACACTGATTGAAGTGGATTTAACAAGTTACATCAATAAGGGATCATAGCTTTCACGTGAATTCACCTGGTCAGTCTGTGGGGCGGTTTCGTGGACAGAGTTAAATTTAAGTTAGGACTAGGCTAATTCTACTTAAATTAATCCAGATGTAAAAAATTGCTTCCTGAGATGTTACTTAACTTAGTTCTAGACTAAGGAGTTCCAGACTAAGGTAATCCTTGTAAAGCCTAATTAAATTAATGATGTGCACTTGGTGCTGACCTGAGGATGCTTCAAAAACCAGGTATGGGACACTGATAGATAAGCATTGTGTGGAATTGGAGCAAGTCACCTAAACCAAATAATGGACTGAGGTAAAAGAAAACATTAACATTTTTGTGACTTTGAAAAAATCCCTTATGAAGCTAATTGTGTCGAACCACCCAATTATCTAGAACAAAGACCATGATTCATCAACAGAAAACAAGAAAAATAATGCATGGACTACCATCTGTAATGAATTCAACTGAAATGAAAAAGTAAACAGAAGGACGCTACAACAACTTCAGGTAAGATACTGTATTTATTGTTGGTCCACAAATCAGAGTCACTTTGAAATGTTTGTTTTCTTGTGTAACACAATGGGGGCCTAAATGTATTTGTGTGACAAAAATGTAACAAACAATATCATACATAATTAATAATATATTTTCTATAAAGTCGTTACTTTCTAAGGTCCTGTAGAAAAACATAAAATAAACTTAAAGAAGATACATGCTGTTGCTCGTAGGGAGCGTTTCAAGACTGGTAAGACCAGAGACAGTTGAGCTTGGGGACTTGTTGACCGGGATCATTGATAGCCAGCAACCCCTGGACGGTATCCCAGATAATGACCATTTGCACAGTTCAGATGGGGGACCGTTCCAATCTTCATTTGGTAGGACACATTAATTTAATATGCAATGTTGTCAGTCAACTCATGCACTCCCATAATAAAAATGTAACTCTTGAAGAAATAATGTTCTCCAATGCATTAATGCAATCATTTTCTAGAGGCAGATGATCACCATAGCTCAGAGGAGATAATGCAGGATGAAGGTCAGCCCACTACATCTGCAGCAGCCAGGAGGGATGATTGTGTCACTAACCCAGGCCGAGGACAAAGAGGCTGAGCATGCATGAGAAACTGACCATGGAATTTCATGAGCGCAAACTAATGTATTTAAAAGAAGAGCATGATATGAAGATGCAAATCCTTCATGTTTTGTTGGCTATGAAAGAGGAGAAGAGAAACATGAAGCAACAGCAGAACCAATATTTTTCTTGAACCAGCACCAGTTCAAGGTCCTGATATTTCCACTTGAGCTATCTTTGTTGTGAGAAGTACTGCATAGCAAAAGCTTCTTTGCAGGCTAGTCCATTTCTGTCATTGTCTGCCTTATCCAATGGAACATCTTCAATGCAAGGATCTGGGCAGCCATGCTGTTGGAGGTTATTGATCTGGGCAGCCATGCTGTTGGAGGTAATTGATCTGGGCAGCCATGCTGTTGGAGGTAATTGATCTGGGCAGCCATGCTGTTTGAGGTAATTGATCTGGGCAGCCATGCTGTTTGAGGTAATTGATCTTGGCAGCTATGCTGTTTGAGGTCATTTGTCTTGGCAGCCATGCTGTTTGAGGTAATTGATCTTGGCAGCCATGCTGTTTGAGGGTAATTGATCTTGGCAGCCATGCTGTTTGAGGTAATTGATCTTGGCAGCTATGCTGTTTGAGGGTAATTGATCTTGGCAGCCATGCTGTTTGAGGGTAATTGATCTGGGTAGCCATGTTGTTTGAGGGTAATTGATCTGGGCAGCCATGCTGTTTGAGGGTAATTAATCTGGGCGTCCATGCTGTTTGAGGATAATTGATCTGGGCAGCCATGCTGTTTGAGGTAATTGTGAAGCACTGCTGTTGCAATTATGGCAATGCCACATCTTGGTTGAAAGCGCAATGTGCTTCTGAGACTCTAGAAACGACTAATCCATACACCAAACATGTGCTCCACTACACCCCTGGTTCAGATTTGAGCTTGGTTGTACCGTTGTTGATCAGGTTTTATTGCATGCCGATAGGGAGTGAACAAGAAGTTGGTCTGTGCATACCCACTGTCACCAAGTATGATTCCACTATGCTGTCCTTCTGTTCTATTCTCCAGGTCTGTACCCAAATAATTTGAACTTCTACTTTTAAAAATCCACCTCTCTAAAAACAAGTCTCTCACCGTTGCCGCCTGCTATAGACCACCCTCTGCCCCTAGCTGTGCTCTGGACACCATATGTGAACTGATTGCCCCCCATCTATCTTCAGAGCTCGTGCTGCTAGGCGACCTAAACTGGAACATGCTTAATAACACCCCAGCCATCCTACAATCCTACAATCCCACCATCCTACAATTGATGCCCTCAATCTCACACAAATTATCAATGAACCTACCAGGTACCTCCCCAAAGCCGTAAACACAGGCACCCTCATAGATATCATCCTAACCAACTTGCCCTCTAAATACACATCTGCTGTCTTCAACCGAGATCTCAGCGATCACTGCCTCATTGCCTGCGTCCGTAATGGGTCAGCGGTCAAACGACCTCCACTCATTGCTGTCAAACGCTCCCTGAAACACTTCAGCGAGCAGGCCTTTCTAATCGACCTGGCCGGGGTATCCTGGAAGGATATTGATCTCATCCCGTCAGTAGAGGATGCCTGGTTATTTTTTTAAATGCTTTCCTAACCATCTTAAATAAGCATGCCCCATTCAAGAAATTTAGAACCAGGAACAGATATATCCCTTGGTTCTCCCCAGACCTGACTGCCCTTAACCAACACAAAAACATCCTATGGCGTTCTGCATTAGCATCGAACAGCCCCCGTGATATGCAGCTTTTCAGGGAAGCTAGAAACCATTATACACAGGCAGTTAGAAAAGCCATGGCTGTTTTTTTCAAGCAGAAATTTGCTTCCTGCAACACTAACTCAAAAAAGTTCTGGGACACTGTAAAGTCCATGGAGAATAAGAACACCCCCTCCCAGCTGCCCACTGCACTGAAGATAGGAAACACTGTCACCACTGATAAATCCACTATAATTGAGAATTTCAATAAGCATTTTTCTACGGCTGGCCATGCTTCCCACCTGGCTACCCCTACCCCGGTCAACAGCACTGCACTCCCCACAGCAACTCGCCCAAGCCTTCCCCATTTGTCCTTCTCCCATATCCAGTCAGCTGATGTTCTGAAAGAGCTGCAAAATCTGGACCCCTACAAATCAGCCGGGCTAGACAATCTGGACCCTTTCTTTCTAAAATTATCTGCCGAAATGGTTGGCACCCCTAATACTAGCCTGTTCAACCTCTCTTTCGTGTCGTCTGAGATTCCCAAAGATTGGTAAGCAGCTGCGGTCATCCCCCTCTTCAAAGGGGGGGACACTCTTGACCCAAACTGCTACAGACCTATATCTATCCTACCCTGCCTTTCTAAGGTCTTCGAAAGCCAAGTCAACAAACAGATTACCGACCATTTCGAATCCAACCATACCCTCTGTGCTATGCAATCTGGTTTTAGAGCTGGTCATGGGTGCACCTCAGCCACGCTCAAAGTGCTAAACGATATCTTAACCGCCATCGATAAGAAACATTACTGTGCAGCCGTATTCATTGATCTGGCCAAGGCTTTCGACTCTGTCAATCACCACATCCTCATCGGCAGACTCGACAGCCTTGGTTTCTCAAATGATTGCCTCGCCTGGTTCACCAACTACTTCTCTGATAGAGTTCAGTGTGTCAAATTGGAGGGTCTGTTGTCTGGACATTCTCTATGGGAGTGCCACAGGGTTCAATTCTTGGACCGACTCTCTTCTCTGTATACATCAATGATGTTGCTCTTGCTGCTGGTGAGTCTCTGATCCACCTCTACGCAGACGACACCATTCTGTATACTTCTGGCCCTTCTTTGGACACTGTGTTAACAACCCTCCAGGCAAGCTTCAATGCCATACAACTCTCCTTCCGTGGCCTCCAACTGCTCTTAAATACAAGTAAAACTAAATGCATGCTCTTCAACCGATCGCTGCCTGCACCTGCCCGCCTGTCCAACATCACTACTCTGGACAGCTCTGACTTACGTGGACAAATACCTATGTGTCTGGTTATACTGTAAACTCTCCTTCCAGACTCACATCAAACATCTCCAATCCAAAGTTAAATCTAGAATTGGCTTCCTATTTTGCAAAAAAAAGCATCCTTCACTCATGCTGCCAAACATACCCTTGTAAAACTGACCATCCTACCAATCCTCGACTTCGGCGATGTCATTTACAAAATAGCCTCCAATACCCTACTCAACAAATTGGATGCATTCCATCACAGTGCCATCCGTTTTGTCACCAAAGCCCCATATACTACCCACTATTGCGACCTGTACGCTCTCGTTGGCTGGCCCTCGCTTCATACTCGTCGCCAAACCCACTGGCTCCATGTCATCTACAAGACCCTGCTAGGTAAAGTCCCCGTTATCTCAGCTCGCTGGTCACCATGGCATCACCCACCTGTAGCACGCGCTCCAGCAGGTATATCTCTCTGGTCACCCCCAAAACCAATTCTTTCTTTGGCCGCCTCTCCTTCCAGTTCTCTGCTGCCAATGACTGGAACGAACTACAACAATCTCTGAAACTGGAAACACTTTTCTCCCTCACTAGCTTTAAGCACCAACTGTGAGAGCAGCTCACAGATTACCGCACCTGTACATAGCCCACCTATATTTTAGCCCAAACAACTACCTCTTTCCCAACTGTATTTATATTTTATTTATTTATTTATTTTGCTCCTTTGCACCCCATTATTTTTATTTCTACTTTGCACATTCTTCCATTGCAAATCTACCATTCCAGTGTTTTACTTGCTATATTTGTCACAAATTACTAAGGTGGGTGGAATCAGGCGCAGAGAGCAGGTTTCAATTATTAGACAGTTTATTCTCCGGCGCACAAAACAACGGTCAACCCAACACACAGGGTGAATAATCCAAAGCAGGACCAAAATAGTCCGGAGAATAAAACTCATGAACACCACCAAATAACAGGAATACAAAAACAATCCCGCACAAAACAAGGGCGGGACAACCTACTAAATATAAGGACGCTAATTAAACTAAAATACACACAGGTGAAACTAATAAGACAAAACCAACAGACAAACGAAAAAGGGATCGGTAGTGGCTAGTAGGACGGTGACGATGACCGCCGAGCACCGCCCGAACAGGCAGGGGAGCCAACTTCGGCGGAAGTCGTGACAATATTGTATTTACTTTGCCACCATGGCCTTTTTTTTGCCTTTACCTCCCTTATCTCACCTCATTTGCTCACATCGTATATAGACTTGTTTCTATTGTATTATTGACTGTATGTTTGTTTTACTCCATGTGTAACCCTGTGTTGTTGTATGTGTCAAACTGCTTTGCTTTATCTTGGCCAGGTCGCAATTGTAAATGAGAACTTGTTCTCAACTTGCCTACCTGGTTAAATAAAGGTGAAATAAAAATAAATAAATAAAATACTCTGTACATTTACTGAGAACCAGTTTTTACGATTCCTGTACTCCTCAGCATCTGCTGTAGAGAGAAACTTGATGGGAATATGACATCCATCTATACAGCCAATGACTCCATGGAAGTTCCCATATTCATAGAACTCTACCTTGTAGTTGGCTCAGTCAGCAGCATCAGGGAACTTGGTATAATTGTCTTTCAGTTCACATATAGCATTGCAGACTTTGTGGACGATTATGCATACAGTTAGTTCACTTGCACCACACACATCTCCTGTTTCATGATGGAAGGTTCCAGATCCCATAAACCTCAAGGGGATCAGTACTTGTAGGGAAGGAGGGATGGGCCTTCCCCAAAGAGACTCAGGCTCAAGAAAACAAGTCGGCTGAATTTGTACATATGGAAACTTGATTTCATCAAAATCATTCAGTGGGTTGCTCTTGCCTATAACAGCTCTTTTGTCTGGCCTTGATGCTCTTTGATCATTACTGAAATAGTCCAGGTAATCCATTTTCCTCCATTGCCAAGGTCAACCTGGGGGCCAGCATTCATTAATCGGAAGTTAAAACTGCCTCTAGGCCAGGTTTAATTTGAGCCTTCACTTAGATCTAGATTAACTCTAAATGTCCTTCTGGAAATCAGGTTTTTAAAATCTAGACTAGGGTAAGTCTGAAACTATTTTAAACCATATGCAATTTCACTTAGTCCAGTTTAAAAGGACAATTTAGTTTAGGGTTAGGCTTAATCTGTGTCCGTGAAACCACCTCATTAGTCATGGAAAGAGCAGGTGTTCCTAATGTTTTGTACACTAAGTGTATATATAACAATGCCTTGTATTATGTGACTTTTGAGCACATAACTTTCCATGCAAGACCTTCATTGCAGGTCTATTCATCAAATAACATTTATGAATTCCTATGAGCTTTTTAGAAAAAGACTGGCACGGGCAATTGTGCTCCACAAACGTCACGAGATGGTGATAGCTATCACATTATAATAGCCAATTCATGCTGTTATTCTTTCTGCATGTACTGAGGAAACACCTGCTATATCTGCCTGCAAATATACGGTTGGCATCTTGCCTTGTACTTCGAGTTGAAGATCAGAAAAAAAATAAGATATGAATCAGATGGGTGAGAGCTCAGCCTACTCGCCATTATTGATCCCGTGCTCAGGGAACAAGCCAGAATTGATTTGCACTTTTTTCTCCTTGTTCAAAACCTCCTCCAGGCCTCTATACTCTGTAGCATTACAACATTGTGGTGAGAAGCTAGATGGCTCGTACACAGTGAAGTGCTAGCCACTTAGATCATTCAATGCATTCCTCTTCACAGCATATCTCGGTGGCTTGAGCTAGATTAGAAGGAAAAGATGCATTGCGGTTTTCCGCAATTGTTTACACACGTTTGCTGAATCTTTGGACCATTTTCCAAAAACTCTAAACACAAAACACAAACCCACAAAATGCAAAACTCTACAAATCTCTAGAAAAAAGCAAAAACTGCACTCAAAACTGTTCTCCATCCAAAATATTAAAAAATGCATCAAAATGACACACACGTCATATGAACTAATCTGTCTACCAACCAACAACACACTGATGTGCTCAACACAAAACACTACTATGAATAGCCCATCAGCAGGTTTATGCCTGCAGTGTTACACTGTAGTCAGTTGTCAAATAATGTATACCTACTCAAATATACATTAATAAACAAACACAAATGCAATACAGTAACAAAAACATGATTTATTTCCAAAATGCACTATTTTTGAACACTTGTGTTTTGTATGTAACACTTTCCATACCCAACAGGAGAAAACCAGGAAAAACATTCAGTAAGATAAAGGGTTTTCTGTACAACAAAAAAATGAAAGTAGCTCATTCTTTCAAAACTCTAAACATTAAAAGACAAAAACACATGCAAAATGTAAGAAAAAAGACATTAGGCTGCATCCTGCCTTCTCTTTTGGTCTGGCCACAACACCTCATCTACATCACAAGCAATGTTGTCCCTGGCTAAACAGCGGGGAAAGAGTATTCTGGAGTGAAGGATCCAGCCGCTGAAAGCCCCACATCGACTTCACCACATGCATCCTCCATTGCCTGGAGAAGAGGCAGGCGTGCGAGGGGATGGCGGTCATACACCTTCCATAGCCATGCCGGAAAAAAACTCTTCAATTGGGTTTAGGAATGGGGAATATGGTGGGAGGTATAGAACAATTAATTATGGGTGGTTGATGAACCAGTTGCGGACCAGAGCAGCCCGGTGGAAACTCACGTTGTCCAAGATGACAACATACCTGGGCTGCTATGGTCCACCCCTCTGCTCGGCTGGAATGAGGATGCCATGTTGTGTGTCCAGGAATGTGATGAGAAGGGTGGTGTTGAAGGGACCAAGGTTGGCATGGCGATGGAGAACGCCTGGCTGTCTAACGGCTGCGCACATGGTGATGTTCCCTCCACGCTGTCCAGGGACATTCACAATGGCACGGTGGCCAATAATGTTCCGTCCCCAGGTTGAAGCCAGCCTCAATGTAAATATAAACGTGCTGAATTGCAGCGGCATCCAGCTCCAAGATTGTCTAAGACAATATGTGACATAGACCTAGAGCAGTCAATATATTGAAGCACAATTGTTATGAGAATTTAGTTATCAATGTTCATAAACTTCAAATAAGCTACTCAGTCTGCAACCCAGAGTTTGTAAGGTTCTGGTTTAAATGAAACACAGACTTCCCAGATAACAATAGTCAAAACATTTATTCACGAGAACACTCTAAAAATAAAAACTGCAAACCCAGTCTTTATAACGCACACAAACAAGTTCAAATCTTAAACTACGCCTTGCTCAGACAGTCGTTTTTTTTCCACTACACAGATACATGGTTTAATCTGAAACATGTTTCATAATTTTGTGCAAGCCTAACAGTTTCTTCCCTCCACGGGTGGAGACAGAATGTCCTGTAAGAAACACAGTAGTACAGCTCCACTTGTCATTTGTTTCCCACTTGCACCCTGCTTACATGCTAAAAAGGAACAACGGGTCCTGGTTCAAATTCTGACTAAAACTACACACATCATCAGATTATAGTTTTATGATTCTAATAAATTTCATACAATTATATGGTTTCAGGGTGGAATATTTTTTGTCATTATCTTAACATTACCTGAAACATATAAATCATATGAATTTCTATCATAACAATCCGCCCTTTGACTAAACATTATATACACACACCATTGCACATCTATTTTTAATGGAATTATAAAAGTCACACAAAAATCTATCACACAAAACCAATATATGTATTTACATCTCATACTCATCAATGACTGTCCTAGGTCTACATTAAATTATAACTCTTCTTTTCAGGATTTTTGTCATAATCTTCATTAGAACAGCCTAAACATTAAAAATGGTCTCATCCAACATGGGCTCCTCGTAAGTGAAGGAACCAGAATCATCTACTAGGTTTGGAGGCATGTATTCATCATCCCACTGGCCAGAGCTTGGAATCGGTCCGTATCTCACCATTGCGTCATCGACCTTTCCAGAGTCCTGGAAATGAGACCTCACATACACGGAATCAAACAGCCACATAATACCAACACAGTCATACAGGTGAAGGTTGCCCATAACACAGTGATTATGACATTTTTCCATTTCCCAAACATACTGTCAAATCAATTTGTTAGAGAATAATCCACCCCAGAGTTCTCTGCTAATTTGTGAGCTAATGTGGTTAAACCAGCCAGGGCCTTGGTCACTGATCCGTCTGGAGCTGTGTTATCAGGGATAAAAGTACAACATTCCGATCCGAATATCACACACACCCCTCCCTTCACAACCAGTAGCATATCCAATGCTCTTCTATTCTGCCATACCATCAAACTAGTTGCAGCTGTTTGTACTGCTAACCTTTTTATTGCATCTCTAGTATAGTTGATGAAATGCTGTTGCTTATAGTAGATATAATTTATC
Source organism: Oncorhynchus clarkii lewisi (assembly GCF_045791955.1). Classification (NCBI taxonomy): domain Eukaryota; kingdom Metazoa; phylum Chordata; class Actinopteri; order Salmoniformes; family Salmonidae; genus Oncorhynchus; species Oncorhynchus clarkii. Next base: position 28,738,018 of record NC_092151.1, on the reverse strand, counting down.
CAATCTACATTTTTAATGAGAGTTGATCACCAGAAGATGCTTGATTCCAATCCAGCCAATATCTGATTCCTAGCTTTGAACTCATCAGGCACCCCCATTGGATCCCCAATGCTATCAATGTAAACTCTATTGTCAAAGGACCCTGATGGAGCACTCCTTCTATCTCTTCTACATGGCACTAGGTATTTGTGTTTGATAAGGGTGAAGGGCATGCCTAACTGCACTAGTGCACAAATACCGGTCCAATTTGTAGGCTGGTTAGGCCACAGCTTCATATCTCCACATAACCACCAGACATCCGAGGACTTTAGTAAGATAAAAAGGCCTAGAGCGGAACTCAACCACCCAGTCAGGTCCCTCATTGTCTTGTCGGTTGTAACATTCTCTGTCCTATTGCATGTTTTCACTTCCCCTACGTCCCGTCTGTGTGTTGTATCGAGCCATACAATAATAGTTGTATGTCTGGATGTAATGGGCACATGGGGATACAGATAAGGCAGATCAGTGCAACTGTCATTGTCTGGCTTTCCTGCCTTCATGAACAGCTTTACCATACAGGCCATTCCCCTGGGTGAATTACTTCCATCGAGTGGAAAGGGGATGGTTGTCAACTGAGGTTTGGCTGTGGCGCAGGCATAACATTCTTCTTTAGCTACTGATCTAGCTGTATACTGAATCCATTCCAACCATAGATTGGAATCCCCAAACCCAGTCTCCACCTCAATCCCTTCCTTAAGAGCTTTCGTCTGAACTATCCGCACCAGTCCTTGGCTCTGGACGACTCCACGGGTAATGTCCGTTTTGTCAGGGGTACTGCTTGTATTCTGGCTGGCGGTAGAACTATCACCAGCTTTAACTTCTGCTACCCGGAATGGTACCGTAGTGTCGACCGAAACCTGGTCAAAACCAACATACCATAACCCTAGATCCTCTTTCTTTACTTCTTTAATGGTAATTCATACTTTTATGCAATACTTCCCTTGCTCCAGATTACAGTCAAAAACCTGTAATCACCTTTACTATACTCCATCTGTTTCCATATTGGGTGTGTGGATTTACATAGCTCACACAGAGAGAGAAGGCTATGACCGGATTCCATGAGTTACACGGGGACCTGCACAGATATCTTCCATAAAGGCCCATAGTTCTAGACTGCCAAGGGGTCAGAGACCCTATTTGGTCTACATAGAACTCAACTGAGACATCCTTCCCTAGCTCTACTCTCAATTCCTTTCTACCCGGATTAACTTCTCTAGGGTAGGGGACTTTTGGATGAAATGCATGCCCAAATTAAACTGCCTTCTACTCGGGCCCAGAAAATAGGCTATGCATATAATTAGTAGATTCGGATAGAAAACACTCTAAAGTTACCAAAACCTGATAAAATAATGTCTGTGAGTTTAACATGTTGGTACTAGGGGGCAGTATTTTCATTTTTGGAAAAATAACGTTCCCAAAGTAAACAGGATATTTTGTCAGGACAAGATGCTAGAATATGCATATAATTGACAGCTTAGGATAGATAACTCTAAAGTTTCCAAAACTGTAAAAATATTGTCTGTGACTATAACAGAATTGATGTTACAGTCGAAAGCCTGAGAAAAATCCAATCCAGAAGTGACTCATTTTTTGAAAGCCCTGCGTTCCGATGCGTCCCTATTGAGCTGTGAATGTCCTATAATCCAGATTACGCTTTCTACGTATTCCCCAAGGTGTCTACAGCACTGTGACTTAGTTTTACACATTTGTGTTAAAGAATATCCGTAGGCGGCTACATTGCGCAAGTGGTCACCTGATGCTCCCAGAGAAATTCTCGGTAAAATACAGAGGTAGCCATTATTCCAATCGCTTCTACTGAGAAACCAATTGTCCCGTTTGATATATTATCGAATAGATATTTGAAAAACACCTTGAGGATTGATTATAAACAACATTTGACATGTTTCTGTCGATATTATGGAGCTAATTTGGAATATTTTTCGGCGTTGTCGTGACCGCAATTTCCGGTCGATTTCTCAGCCAAATGTGAAGAACAAACGGAGCTATTTCGCCTACAAAAATAATATTTTGGGAAAAAATGACCTTTGGCTATCTACCTGGGAGTCTCGTGAGTGAAAACATCTGAAGTTCAAAGGTAAACGATTTAATTTGATTGCTTTTCTGATTTTCGTGACAAGGTTGCCTGCTGCTAGCAAGGCATAATGCTATGCTAGGCTATCGATAAACTTACAAATGCTTGTCTAGCTTTGGCTGTAAAGCATATTTTGAAAATCTGAGATGGCAGGGTGATTAACAAAAGGCTAAGCTGTGTTCCAATATATTTCACTTGTGATTTTCATGAATAGGAATATTTTCTAGGAAGATTTGTCTGTTGCGTTATGCTAATTAGTGTCAGATGATGACAACGGTCCCGTTCACGGGATGGGGTGTCACTAGAGGATAACAGAACTGATTTGGCAGGCGAAAAACTGAGAAATATCCAGGATTTAGGATTTATTGTTGTTGTAGTTTTCTATTCAATGCCATTACAGTATCCTTTGACTTAGGATTCAAATTGCAGTTCATATGCCTTCCACTAGATGTCAACAGTCTAGAAATTGTTTCAGGCCTGTATTCTGATAAATGAGGGAGTAAGAGCAGTGGAAACAGATTGATATTGTTAGTATACATTAACTTCCTGCTCAAATTCACTGATGTTACTTAAACAATAAAACCAAAAAACAAGAATCAGAAACTATCACGAATTGTAAAAGTTTTAACTATTCAGACCTGAATCCCTTACAGCGAAATATTAACTAACTCAACTATTCTTCCCAGTAGGCAAAAAACATAACCCCTACTCAAACAACGTTCTGCCTTGCCAAACTTTACAACTTTCTCTTCTCTTTCTGTAATGGGTGTCGTCGGAAGGAGGATGAGACCAAGGTGCAGCGTTCCTTGTACAAACGAAGAACAAGATCCCACACAGAAGGAGGGGAAAAAAGCTACCTAAGTATGATTCCCAATCAGAGACAACGATAGACAGCTGTCCCTGATTGAGAACCATACCTGAACAAACACGATAATTCTCCTTACTCTCTCTCGTTGTCTCTGCCTCTCTCTTTTTCTCTGCATGTCCCCTTATCTTCTCTTTTCCTTTCCTCTCTTGACTTTTGTCACGCTCTCTCCTACTCAGAATTTAGGAATAATTACTATTGTGACTTTTGATAAGTTATTAGGTCTCACACGCACATAATTTCCCCCCTGCTGATATCCTTCTTGTAACTTTCTCTACACTTGCCTTCTTACCTTCTTTTCCGGGCTTCAGACAGCCAGGTATCTAACCCTTGACCTGCTGTTTCCCTTCACTATCTACACATGTCTTATGTAGCTACTTTATCATTCATTCTAATTCGTACTTCTTTCTCCTTTTTGGGCATTAGATTTACCTCTCATCCCCAGTTAATTCCGGGACCTCATTTGAGGATTTACCTCCCATTATTAGTTAAAACCTTGTATAACTATTAATTTGGATCTATGATTAGCTTACCTTGTTTCGTTTAATTCAAATCTATTCATTTGGATCTATGATTAGTTTACCTGGTTTTGTTTCATTCAAAATCTATTAATTTGGATCTATGATTAGTTTACCTGGTTTCGTTTAATTCAAATCTCTCGCCTCTCCTCCTTTTTGGACTTATTTCAGTATTGTCTTTTGAATCAGATCTATGGTTAATTCACTCTTGTTAATTGACCATTTGAGTTATTTTGTTTGCATAGAATTACCGTCCTATCTCACAAACCCTATTTTATATCCTCGTCTCTGTTTAGAATACCTAAGTTCCTATCCTTGATTAATTCTAGGTGTTTAGAATATCAAGTCCAAGATGTCTTAAAATATTTGGCAAATTCGTGAATAAAGATTTACTGACTTTCGTCTTGCAGGCTGGGAAAAGCAATGTTGGTTGGATTCCGTCACTGTCTGTCGACCTTAGATATATACCGGCCTGTTATGGAACCCCAATGTCAGGGGACAGGTCTTTAATAATTTATGGGTCATCGACCCGCCCGTGCGCGGTGTTCGGCGTGTTACCTTCGGACGACAGGGACAGGTATTGGAATCCGTCTCGAAGGACCAAATTGTTATGAGAATTTCATTATCAATGTTCCTAAACTTCAATTAATCTACTCAGTCTGCAACCTAGAGTTTGTAAGGTTCTGGTTTAAATGAAACAGACAGATTTCCCATTTTACAATAGTCAAAACGTTTATTCACAAGAGCACTCTAAAATCAAAAATGCAAACCCAGTCTTTATAACACACACAAACAAGTTCAAATCTTAAGCTACGCCTTGCTCAGACAGTCAGTGTTTTTCCACTACACAGATACATTGTTAAATCTGCAACATGTTTCATAATTTTGTGCAAGCCTAACAGTTTCTCCCCTCCACGGGTGGAGACAGAATGTCCTGTAAGGAACACATCATCAGATTATAGTTTTATGATTCTAATAAATTTCATACAATTATATGGTTTCAGGGTGGAATATTTTTTGTCATTATCTTAACATTACCTTAAACATATAAATAATGTATTAATTATTTTACCATTACCTTAAACATATAAATCATATGAATTTCTATCATATCAACAATACACTGGATTACAGTACTGTAATGTGTCTATACAGTGCTGATATGGTAGTAAAATCACAGTATAGTACTTACTTGCACATATTCATAGCGCTGTTCTTTAACCCTCTCTGAGTTTTGCTCAAATGGCACCATGTAGACCTGTTTCATCCGGATTCGGTTGCGCTGTAATACACAGTCAAATGTAGACAAGCCCGACGGCTGAATGTTATTGAATATTGTGTTGTCTGCAATTATGTGGTTCTGGATTCCTCGTAGTCTAATGGTATTGTTTGCCACCACCATGTTCACAATAGTGGTCTCCTGTTCTGGTGTGAACAGCCGGTGTCTTCCACCATGGCCAAATTAGACATGATTGGTTATAGTAAGCTAAAATGATGTATTTTCTTTCAATATGAAATTACATTACTGTAACATTGGTCAACAATCACTGAGGCTTACTGATATGTATGACTGCAGTATACTACAGTATACATACATAAAGAGTATAGTGTAGATGGTAGGTAATATACCAGTTGTCATTTCTGAATGTACAGATGATAGATACAACCGTGTAGCAGCTCAGGTTGGGCTGAACTCTCTGCCCAGCCTCCCTTATACTCAATCCATGGTTGAGCACATGGTTAACCAATGTGGCCCTGATCTCATCTGAGACAACGGTCCTTCCTCATTCCTGTCCTCCTTCACCTCTAGCTCTTGCTTCACCATTGACTTCCATTTCCTCCAAAACAGGAGAGCTCATCTGAGGCCTTTTATAGTGTTAAAGCTCTGATTTCTAAGTGAACAATTCAGCAACTAGTGTTTACACCTGTGAGGAGTGGGTGTTGCCAATTGGTGTATAGAGCTTGGCATTGTGATTGGGGTTGCTTTCCAAAGGGACTAAAGTTGAAATGTTGTGCCTAATGTAGAGAACTGTGTGTAGTATTTTGCAAAAAGTGTGATATAGAATTGAAAACCAGGTGTAAAGCAGGAATTGTGCTTGCAATTTTGCAGACTTGGTTTAGGGATTTGGTACATGAGTTTCAGGTTTCGGTGATTGCGTTTCAAGTCCCAATTTTAGTGTGTAAACAATTGGTGTAATGGCTGTGTTAGTTGAAGGTGACACGGTGCGCAAAGTGAGCCCTGAAAGGGTTGGAATCAGGACAGTGCATTAAGTGCTCTAAAAGAATATCTTCAGTACTGATTACCAAAAGCCCCAGCAGATTCCTCTATGATCAGATGGGAGTTTCTATTCCTCCCGGAGCGCAATACCTCAATGGAATTTCCTGGAGCACAGAGTGTCTCACAGAAGAATAGATGGTCTGCATTATCATGAACACAGGCTGACACAAGCTCATTCATCATTCAACCCAGGAAAATTATAGCTGACATATATATATATATATATATATATACACACACACACACACACACACAGAGAGAGAGAGTTCAAGCCACTTCCGCAAAGCACTTCTGTGGCTACAGGTCTCCTGATTTCTCTGCAGGCTGTCATCACCCTGTTGTTTTCTCCTGCCTGATTGTTAGTCAGTGTCAATGTATTACTGTGTCATATATTTTCATCTCATGTCCAATATTTTCATCTAAATCCCAATTATGTTTCTAGTTCTTTCAGTATTAGTTCCATCATCTTTAATGTGTGGTGACTGTTCTTCTGTTGTTGTGTGTGCCTGCTAACTCTGCCCGTCCTATAGTTTGTGGCACTGCTGCTAATTAGTATGATGCATGTCTATGTTTGTGAGTAGAACGTAGTCCCCTCACCCAGGTCCTCTCTCCCTGTGCGAGTGAGTCTACTGTGCCCAATAAAATTGATTCTGATCTGGCATTATTTTCCAGCCTATGGCGCTTGCTTGATTTTCTGTGGTTTCCACATGCCTCTCTAACGCTAGGAAGCTTTGTCTCCGGGCACGAAAAACACAATTGAATTACATCGAGTAGAATTACTCATTCATTGCTTTAGAGGAATCTGTTGGCCTTGTTTTAGCGTTACAGTTTGGTACACATCTCCCTGTGTTTGACTTGTGGCAACATACTGCACCAGAAAAGGCACCAGGTTGTGGTGTTGATGTGCTCCTCTGTGATTTGGTGGGATAAGCTCAAAGGGCATTGTAGGTTCTGTTATGTGACAGTTCATTCTAAACTGTATAAAGCATTATTTCATGTCATGCTCAAGGACAACAGCTATTTTAATCAAAATTGATGTTAGATATATTACAAAAAAGAGTTTCCAGATTTAGGAGGACTACCTAGACAGGGCTTGCAGAGATTTTCACATTTTTACTTAACTGACCCTTGATTAATTTGAGGAAGATACAATTTTCTTTTGTTAGGTATTTTTCATTTACTTAACTAATCAAAATAGAACAAACTGTCAGTTTCAGCCTCACATGTGCCGAAGTTTTCTAATTTAGCATGTGTGATCCATATTCTAACTAGGCATTTATTTTTCATATCCACAAAGAATGGACAACTTCACCAATGTTTTGCCCGAAGCCCTTCATTATTCCTTTAATTCCTATTTGCCTGAAACTAAGCAGCAAAGTAGTGAAATATGTTATGAAAATGTCTTCCTCCAGGCTAGTTAAAAAATATTCTAGATTCCAAATGAAATTGAAAATTAAGAGCTGTTCCATAAACCCCTCAAAATAAAATTGGACTTCAAGAAAATGGGATTTTGTTATTTACAGTATGTCAAACATATTTTCTCCATTGATTAGGACATTCATTTAAAAATCAAACCCATTAACCCCAAAGTATACAATTTGTCAACACGATCTGCAGATGAGATGATATAACCAATGTATGTTTTGTAGTCATATAACCACATAATACATACAGAAACATAAAAAAGGCTAAATCCCCATCTCAAATGGCAGGCACAATGATAACCATGGCTGTGCTGCTTTCATGTAGAGAGATTACCACAGATAGTGGGCCTTAAGTGAACGGGCAGCATTTCCACTTGGCTGCCCCATATGATGCAACCTGAACAAAATCCAGCAAGAGTTCCTCATACATAATGTATTGCCATTGGCCTGCTCACTTTTTAACTTCTCCAGACAATTTTTTTTTAAAAACAGCAAAACCCTGGGAGCCTACAGACCATCCCACTATACAGTATCAAATCAACCATCACTATAGGATCACAAATCTGTTACACTTTTCACACCTTGGAATGAAGGCAATATAGTTCTGAAATGGAGGCAATACAGTTAACCCTATAAACTCAAAGCAGATTATTGACATTTGACCCTCTGTTGTTTTTGCTCTAACCTAAATATAGCAGATGTAATATTTAAAAAAGCCTGAAACTAGATCCCCACATTCTGGTCTTGACAAGAATTAAACTGTTGGGGTAGGTTATCTTTTGCACTGTTCAGCCAGTCCATGAAATGTGGAGGAAGAGTTAAGATGGAGTGTCTACCTCGTTAACATCTTCTATTTCACTTTCCTTTTGACTTTCCACTATCATCAAGCTGTAATGATTCAACGTCTACTCCGTCTCCACAGCTTCCCAGGCAACCACCATGCTTAAAGGGGGGATATGATGTGAAGCCAGTGGAGACAGACCCATAGTTATTCATTTCAAATCTGCATCAACTGAGCATTTCAGGCACACAAAAATTCCAAATACAAAATTAAAAAGTTTTACTAAAAACTTGCATATTTCAATTAAGTATTTCTTCAAAAACACCAGAAAAAACATTGTAGATTGATTAGATCACTACATCTACGAACTGATACCATCGTAAGGAAATGAAATGCACTACCCATTTGACAAACATTTCCCTTTTCAAAAACTTTACAGGCTACGTAGAGGCTCCTGGATCTCTTTCTTAATGAGGTCACCTTTGATCCAGCGATGTATGAAGCTGTGCAAGCTGTCCATCCCATGACCCCCATCTGCCCAGAGTGAGAGACCTGACAAGGAGGAGGCCATAGCTGGGTTTGTCTCCTGCTTCAATCTTGGGGGTGACTGAAGCCTGCTTGATTGAAGCGGGGTAAATTGGTCCCCCTCCTCTCCCTCTCTCCTCCCCTCTCCATCAATCTCTGTAGTCGGTGTAATTTCCTAAAGTCTAAGTAATTCACTTTTACGTGATATGATATCACAATTTAATACTTGGTATTATTTTTTCAAGCGTTTGGACAGGAGATAAGTGTTACAAATGATACAGTACAATGGGTTCTGCAAACTTTAGGGTGTCATTTCTCACCATTATTTCTCATGAGTGTTCATGTTGATCTATATTTCAGCTATGCTGGCCTATTGTATATTATCCAATAAATATCTGATCAATACGTACAATTCTGAACATATTGTGAAAAAAATATACAATAAGCTAGCATATTTGATATCCAATTCGTAGTTATAGTCTTGTCACATCGCTGCAACTCCCGTACGGACTCGGGAGAGGCGAAGGTTGAGAGCCGTGCATCCTCCGAAACACGACCCCGCCAAGCTGCACTGCTTCTTGACGCAATGCTCGCTTAACCCGGAAGCCAGCCGCACCAATGTGTTAGAGGAAACACTGCACACCTGGCGACCGTGTCAGCGTACACTACAGTTCAAAAGTTTGGGGTCACATAGAAATGTCCTTGTTTTATATGAAAACAAACTCAGCAAAAAAAAGAAACGGTCCTTTTTCAGGACCCTGTTTTTCCAAGATAATTCTTAAAAATCCAAAAAACTTCACAGATCTTCATTGTAAAGGGTTTAAACACCGTTTCTCATGCTTGTTCAATGAAGCATTAACAATAATGAACCTGCACCTGTGGAACGGTCATTAAGACACTAACAGCTTACAGACGGTAGTCAATTAAGGTCACAGTTATGAAAACTTAGGACACTAAAGAGGCCTTTCTACTGACTCTGAAAAACACCAAAGGAAAGATGCCCAGGGTCCCTGCTCATCTGCGTGAACGTGCCTTAAGCATGCTGCAAGGATGCATGAGGACTGCAGACGTGGCCAGGGCAATAGGCTGAGAGAGGCTGGCCTGAGGGCTTGTAGGCCTGTTGTAAGGCAGGTCCTCACCAGACATCACCGGCAATGTCGCCGCCTATGGTCACAAACCCACCGTCGCTGGCCCAGACAGGACTGGCAAATAGTGATCTTCACTGACGACTCGCTGTTTTGTCTCACCAGGGGTGATGGTCGGATTCACGTTTATCATCAAAGGAATGAGTGTTACACCGAGGCCTGTACTCTGGAGCGGGATCGATTTGGAGGTGGAGGGTCCATCATAGTCTGGGGCGGTGTGTCACAGCATCATCGGACTGAGCTTGTTGTTATTGCAGGCAATCTTAACGCTGTGCATTACAGGGAAGACATCCTCCTCCCTCATGTGGTACCCTTCTGCAGGCTCGTCCTGACATGACCCTCCAGCATGACAATGCCACCATAAATAACTTTGCTTTCATCAAAGGATCCTCCATTTGCAGCAATTACAGTAATTACAGTAACTGTAATTGCTGCAAATGAAGAATTCTTTGATGAAAGCAAAGTTATATCTTACCTTGTCAATGTCTTGTCTACATTACCTATTCATTTTCCAACTAATTTAATGTAAACTCAGCGAAAATCAACTGCGTTTATTTTCAGCAAACTTAACATGTGTAAACATTTGTTGTCATGCTGGAGGGACCTTTGGCATTCTAGTTGTCAATTTGTTGAGGTAATCTGAAGAGATTCACCCCATGCTTCCTGAACCACAGATTGGATTGGCTTGATGGGCACTTCTTACGTACCATACGGTCAAGCTGCTCCCACAACAGCTCAATAGGGCTGAGATCCGATGACTGTGCTGGCCACTCCATTATAGAGAGAATACCAGCTGACTGCTTCTTAACTAAATAGTTATTGCATAGTTTGGAGCTGTGCTTTGAGTCATTACCCTGTAGTAGGAGGAAATTGTCTCCAATTAAGCGCCGTCCACAGGGTATGAAATGGCGTTGCAAAATGGAGTGAAAGACTTCCTTCAAGATCCCTTTTACCCTGTACAAATATCCCACTTTTACCACCACCAAAGCACCCCCAGCCCATCACATTGCCTCCACCATGCTTGACAGATGGCATCAAGCAGTCCTCCAGCATCTTTTCATTTTTTCTGCATCTCACAAATGTTTTTCTTTGTGATCGGAACACCTCAAACTTAGATTAGTCTGTCCATAACACTTTTTTTCCAATCTACCTCTGTCCAGTGTCTGTGTCCATTTGCCCATCTTAAACTTTTATTTTTATTGTCCAGTCTGAGATATGGCTTTTTCTTTACAACTCTGCCTAGAAGTCCAGCATCCCCGGAGTTGCCTCTTTACTGTTGTCATTGAGACTGGTGTTTACTATTTAATGAAGCTGCCAGTTGAGGACTTGTGAGGCTTCTGTTTCTCAAACTAGACACTCTAATGTACTTGTCATCTTGCTCAGTTGTGCACCGGGGCCTCTCACTCCTCTTTCTATTCTGGGTAGAGCCGGTTTGCACTGTTCTGTGAAGTGGCCTTCCCCAGATCTGTGCCTTGACACAATCCTGTCTTGGAGCTCTACGGACAATTCCAGCCTCATGGCTGGGTTTTTATGGTCACTCTGACAGAGCCCCAAAGTTCCTCTGTGGAGATAGAACCTTCCAGAAGGACAACCATCGCTGCAGCACTCAACCAATCAGGCCTTTATGGTAGAGTTTCCAGACGGAAGCCAATCCCCAGTAAAAGCCACATGACAGCCCGCTTGGAGTTATCCAAAAGGCACCTAAAGACTCTCAAACCATGAGTAGAAAGATTATCTGGTCTGATGAAACCAAGATTGAACTCTTTGGCCTGAATGCCAATCGTCAAGTTTGGAGGAAACCTGGCACCATCCCTACAGTGAAGCAGCATCATGCTGTGGGGATGTTTTTCAGCGACAGGGACTGGGAGACTAGTCAGGATCGAGGAAAAGATGAACGGAGCAAAGTACAGAGAGATCCTTAATGAAAACCTGCTCCAGAGCGCTCAGGACCTCTGACTGGGGCGATGGTTCACCTTCCTATAGGACAACGACCCTAAGCACACAGCCAAGACAACGCAGAAGTGGCTTCTGGACAAGTCTTGACTGGCCCAGCCTGAGCCCAGACTTGAACCCGATTGAACATATCTGGAGTGTAAAAGAGCTGTGCAGCAACGTTCCAACCTGACAGGGTTTGAGAGAATCTGCTGAGAAAAATGGGAGAAACTCCCCAAATACAGGTGTGCCAAGCTTGTAACATCATCCCCAAGAAGATTCGATGCTGTAATCGCTGCCAAAAGGTGCCTCAACAGAGTATTTTCCTATTAGTAATAATTTAGCAAAACATCTAAACCTGTTTTTGCTTTGTCATTATGGGGTGTGTGTAGATTGATGAGGGGAAAAAACAATTTAATCCATTTTAGAATAAGGCTGTAAAACCTAACAAAATGTGTGAAAAGTCAAGGGGTCTGAATACTTTCCGAAGGCACTGAGATATAGACATATATATATTGGAACTCAGTCCAGTCTCAACAATTTTTTAAGAGCAATGTCAACTTACCAACATTACGACCAGGAATACGACTTTCCCGAAGCGGATCCTCTGTTTGGGTCACCACCCAGGACAATGGGTCTAATTCCTGTAGTCAACCCAAAACAACGACACCGCAGAAGGGGCCACCTGGTCAGGCTCCGTATACATGCACGTCGCCCACCTCTCCCGAGTAAACTACTAGCCAATGTCCTGTCTCTTGACAACATGATTCCTGATGATTAACGACTCATGGTGTAATCATAACAACATACAGGAAATCAAGTCCTTCTGCTCACCTGACCTAGAATTCCTTACAATCAAATGTCGGCCATTTTACCTACCAAGAGAATCCTTGTCAGTTATAGTCACAGCTGTGTACATTCCCTCTCAAGCAGACACCAAGACGGCCATCAAGGAACTTCACTGGACTATATACAAACTGGAAACCATATATGGAGGGATTGCATTTATTGTAGCTGGGGATTTTAACAAAGCAAATTTGAGAACAAGGCCACCTAAATTCTACCAGCATATTGATTGCGCTACACGCATGGGCAATACCCTCGCCCACTGCTACTCTAACTTCCGCGATGCATACAATGCCCTCCCCCACCCTCCCTTCGGCAAATCTGACCACGAAGCCATCTTGCTCCTGCCGTCTTTTAGGCAGAAACTCAAACAGGATGTACCAGTGACGAGAATCATTCAATGTTGGTCCAAACAATTGGAAGCCACGCTTCAAGATTGTTTTGATCACGCGGACTGGAATATGTTCCGGTCAGCCTCAGAGAACAATGTTGACCTATACGACGACTCGGTGAGTGCGTTTATAAAGAAGTTCATTGGAGCCCGATCCACCGCATCTAACCATGGAAAGTGGTCTGGGAATATGACTGGATATAAACAGTGTAGTTATTCCCTCCGCAAGGCAATCAAACTAGCGAAATGCCAGTACAGGGACAAGGTGGTCGCAATTCAATGGCTCAGACACAAGACGCATGTGGCAGGGTCTACAGGAAAGATAACCAGCCACGTCACGGACACAGAAGTCACGCTTCCAGACAAACTAAACACCTTCTTTGCCCGCTTTGAGGATAATACAGTGCTACCGTCGTGGCCCGCTAACAAGGACTGCCCCCCCCCCCCCCCCTCACCTCCTTCTCCGTGGCTGACGTGAGTAAAACATTTAAACGTGTCAACCCTCGCAAGGCTGGCCTAGCATCCCTAGAAGAATCCTCAGAGCATGTGCAGACCAGCTGGCTGGTGTGTTTACGAACATATTCAATCGCTCCCTATCCCAGTCTGTTGTCCCCACATGCTTCAAGATGGCTACCATTGTTCCTGTACCCAAGAAGCCAAAAATAACTGAACTAAATGACTACCGCCCCGTAGCACTCACTTCTGTCATCATGAAGTGCTTTGAGAGACTAGTCAAGGATCATATCACCTCCACCTTACCGGCCAACCTAGACCCACTTCAGTTTACATACTGCCCCAACAAGTCCACAGACGACGCAACCGCCATCACACTGCACACTGCCTTATCCCATCTGGACAAAAGGAATACCTATGTAAGAATGCTGTTCATTGACTACAGCTCAGCATTCAACACCATAGTACCGTCCAAGCTCATCATCAAGCTGGAGGCCCTGGGTCTCAACTCCCGCCCTGTGCAATTGGGTCCTGGACTTTGTCAGGCCGCCCCCAGGTGTTGAAGGTAGGAAACAATATCTCCACTTTGCTGACCCTCAACACTGGGGCCCCATAAGGGTGCGTGCTCAGCCCTCTCCTGTACTCCCTGTTCACCCATGACCGTGTGGCCATGCACACCTCCAACTCAATCATCAAGTTTGCAGACAAGCATTAGTGGGCTTGATTACCAATAAGTGGCTGAAGAAATTTGGCTTCTCACCTAAAATCCTGACAACCTTTTACAGATGCACAATCAAGATCATCCTATCGAGCTGTATCTTAGCCTGGTACGGCACCTGCACCACCCTCAACCGCAAGGCTCTCCAGAGTGTGGAGCAGTCTGCACAACGCATCACTGGGTGCAAAATACCTTCCCTCCATGACACCTACAGCACCCGATGTCACAGCAAGGCTAAAAAGATCAAGGACATCAACCACCCTAGCCACTGCCTGTTCACAGTGCTACCATCGAGAAGGCGAGGTCTGTACAGGTGCATCAAAGCTGGGACTGTGAGACTGAAAAACAGCTTCTATCTCAAGGCCAGCAATTACTAATTCAGAGAGGCTGCTGCCTACATTGAGATCCAATCTCAATCTCACTTTAATAAATGGATCACTAGTCAATTTATACAATGCCACTCTAAATAATGGCACTTTAATGTTTACATATCTCATATCACATGTATATACTGTATTTTATACCATCTATTGCACCTTGCCTATGCCGCTCGGCCATCGCTCATCCATATACTTACATGTACATATTCTCATTCACCCCTTTAGAATTGTGTGTATTAGGTAGTTGGGGAATTGTTAGATATTACTGCACTGTCGGAACTAGAAGCACAAGCATTTCACTACTCTCGTCAACATCTGCTAACCATGTGTATGTGACAAATCAAATTTGATTTGAAGTGTATCAGTTAACTGTATTCTGTAATTAGTTACAAAACTAAAAAAAAATGCAAGTGTTTTCCTACTTATTGTCTGATATTACAATCCTCCATAATCAGCTGTTTACCATGAGAGTATTTTGCAATGAAAATAGGGTTGGGGCATAGGATTTAGGCTTGGAATGACATGTGGCCCATTGTGGTTGTTGCCAGGTAACAACATAAACAAAGACATTTCAAAGAGCAGTCAGTTTAGGTGAGCTCATGAATATAAGCTCCTCCCCAACTCACCCTGTTCTTTCAGGTTTCCAGGAAGTTAGCGATGAGAGAAGATTCTGAGCATTGTAATACTGTAAAAATATTACTGGGGATGATTGTCATTGAAAGGCTATTTTTACTTGGGAAATGGGATGACTGTACGGTATCTTTAATATACATAGATTTTTTTGTCTGCTTGACAAAACCTATGTATTGTGAAAGTAGCCTTACCCAGTTGAAGGTCCATGTAAGGTCACCATTTTTAAATATGAAGCCGAAGGTTTATTAGCTTAGTGTTGTGTTTACACAGGCAGCCAATTCTGATATTTTTGACTAATCAGATCAGTTCTGAAAATGACCTGACGTGAAAAGACCAATTAGTGGAAAAAATTGTTTTCCTTCCCCCATTTCTTTTGTGGTCAGTTCATATGCACCATTTATTTTTTCCCACTTTTGGTCTGAGGGAGAATGATATTAATGAATCTACACACATTGCCGCCCAAACGTAGCCTTCTGCTGACCTCAAAATCGAGGGCAATAATTTGTATCTGTCCATGAACTCACCCGTTTATAAATCTACCGTGAACAAAATGTTCTAGCCTATTCTAATCCATATGATTTATTTTGTGTGAGGATAGGCCTGTGGTAAATATAAGTCTAAAAACATACACAGAGCAGAGATGTTGCAGTTAAGTCATTTTAGGCACTGTTGAGTCCTAAATGTATTATGAGGGGAGTGACTCGAGGTATGTGGATGGAAGCAAAAAAGGGAGGGGTTCTCTTGGCCTTCACTACCCAGGCACAAATCAAAGAGGGATGTGGCTATCGGAGTGACAGATGAACAATGCTCCCCTTTTCCAAGCCCCTGTGAACACCCCCAGCCAACACATATGGGAAGATTAATTCAATTCATCAGCACTCTTTCTCCTTGGGCCTCCTAATAATTGGTCGGGTGAGCCTCATGAATGTGTTGGGATTTGAGACTGGACGTTCAGTTCAAACAAATCACATGGACAGACCTCTTCAACCTGCCAATCGCAACAGTTCTGATAATGAGGGACGCTAGACCACAGTGGGAAAAAAAAAACAGTGACTGCCTGGGAGCAGAGTTTGAGGGACGAAAAAAACCGGTAGTGAGTGTCTGATGCGGTCCCATGCCATCTGTTCTATATACAGATAGTTTAAAACGCCAATACCCCTAGTGATACTAGAACAAAACGACCCCTGGTGGTATGCAAGGGTATCTTTTTAAAGTTGCTTTGAAAATCAGCATCAAATAAAGAAAACCTTTGGATTGAAGTCTTTATCACAGTAGTGTTTTGCAATCAGGAGCACCATCAGGTCAGTCACCTGAATGCAACACCAAAACAAGTCAATGAGTTTGTCCTAAATGACAGCTTACCAACAACCCTAACATAACAGAAACATAAGGTGAACATGTATCCCAAAGAAAACCATTTTGACAACCTAGAACTGCCTAGGTCCAGATTTGGCATGCGTTGTGCCATGTAGTTTCCTGTCAGGGAATCGCTAGCTACTGGGACTGCTACGAGGTCTTGTGTTTGTGTCATGTAATGGACATACACAGCAGTATGGTTTTACAAGATGCAGGAGTCAGGGAACTAACATTTATTTTCAAACCAAACAAAGCAAATTGGTTAAACGTTTGTCAAGAGGTCTCTGCGGGGCCGGTAGCCTAGTCTGCCTCCCCTCCACACACACAGGTAGTAACCCACAGCCAGAGCTCCCATAGCAGTCAATAACACCATAGGGACCACCAGAAACAGAACCCAGACTGGAGACTCAATCAGCGCACCTGAAAAATATAACGCATTTTCAATGAGTCAAATGGCCTAAACTACAAACCACAGTTTTGCAGACACACTAAAGGGGATTATTGATTGAGAAAACATCAGCTCACCTTGTTCATCGGCACCAAGAGACTTGTCTGATCCAATGGGTTGGATCTCATCTGAGGCATAAGTCTGAAGCTCATCTGAGTCATAGGGCTGAAGCTCATCTGAGTCATAGGGCTGAAGCTCATCTGAGTCATAACTCTGTGGAGTCTCCACAGAGATGGTCCACTGGTCTACCCTGTATCTTATTCGTGGAACTCCTACAGTAGGTGGAAGGAGTGTCACTGAGTCATTTTAACTACCCATTTAGAATGTTGTCCAACTTTTAATTGGTTTCCATATTAGCAAAATTAAAATGAATCCAAACTTTAAACATTTAAGGCAGACCTTACACAAACATTTAGCAAGTTATCAAATATGTTAGCATACCTGTTTGGGCCACGGCTGTGGCCACAAGCATCAAGAACAGCACACTGTGGATAAACAACATCTTTCTGACAATATGCCAGCACTCAGACCACCTGGACTTTTTATGAGCTAATGCACCTAATCAAAATAATTGCTGTCAGCTGTGGATCACTTACTCAATCACGACAAATTTCTTAAACTAGAATCTTGGCTCGTTGAGGTCATTGATGTGATTGGCTTTGACAGTGGCACTGTGGGCATTTTATTGGTAAATGTATGTTGTGGCCGTACAATCTACAGGGAATGAAAGCTGTGACTGGCTGCATTGAGAAAAATATGTGCAATGTTGTTTAAAATCAATACATCAATTTGTACAACTTGTTAGACCTTATTGTCAAACCACGAACACAATTCCACAACAATATCTCTTTGTGAGAGTTGTCAATCATATTCCCCAGAGGAACGCTACTGAGACAGTTCTGTGCTACTTGTTGCCAATGAGTGTGTCATAACACATCCATAGTTACTCCTTATTTTCTGACACCACAGCATGAGGAATGTTGTACTGTGGTATGGATTTATGAAGGTTCAAGTACATTACGGGTATTTGCGACAGTGTTTTGGCTGCGTATGAGGGGTTGCTGTTTCATTTAAACAAGTGTCAAATGAATACATATGAAGAAACGTATTCTCACTGATAAACTTAAAAACATGTTGAATATGTTCAATTGTTTGCACAGGAAAAAAAAATGTATACAATACAGGATATTGTTTTTCTACAGTATATATTTTTAAACAGTTTCAGAGTAGGGGATAGCTAAATAGCTGCCCATTGCAGTATTACTTTCACTTTCGATGATAAATTACTATAATTTTGTCAAAAATGTTTTTTTCAATTTCTCTGACAACTAAAATAAAATGTACATGTACATCAGTAGCAGGTTTGAAAACATATTTGAATTTTAAGGCTAAAACAAACATATTATGAAATTAACAACAGTTAAACATTCCCTTGTTTCCAGCATGAAAATATATTGATATCGAAATATGAAATTGATTATGTGACTATGTGGGGAAATAATTAGAAAAAAACATTCAAACATATCACAAAAATGTTGCATTTTGGTGACAAAACATTTTTAAGTAATCAATATATTAAAAATACAGAAGTTGACTTATAACTGAGAAGTTAAATGAAAATTATTGCTAAATATTTGTTCTGGTGTATGAACAATTGGCAACATTTCCCAATTCAGTATATCACATTAATTTACATCAGGGCTCTCCAACCTGTTTTAAAACCAACCCCAGTTGATTCAGCTTATCAACCAGCTAATTATTAGAATCAGGTGCGCTAGATTAGAGTTGGAGCAAAAACATACACAACAGTAGCTCTCCAGGAACAGAATTGGCGTGCCCTGATTTACATATTCCAATAGCATTTCCCATTTTTGAATAAGATGACTCAGATTCCTTGCATATTGCAGCACAGCTTTGTATACTGATGGGTTCTCTTCCAGAGTAGCCTAAATCTTTGGCAATAATTACAGTATTTTATGCATATTCCCTTCATATGCATTCTGCATAGGGCATGTTACACAACTATTACAGTACTTTCTATGCCTTAGATGCTACCAAAGTAACTGAATCTTTAGAGCCAACCAAAACCTCAAGGATTCTTACATCTATTCGGTTCACCTCTGTAATAAATGACAAAAAGCACTCAGGTTAATCTCAAGACTGAACATTGAAAAGTGCATCACAATATACTCTGTAAATATCTATTCAAAGTGACAGACAATACATTATTTTTGAGGCAGAAATAAACAAAAACAAAGGTAGATGTTAACATGTAATGAAAATAGGGCCTTAATGCCAGGTCTAAGGACAGTGACCCGAATATTCCCAAATATGGCTAACATCAAGAGTTACCTGGATACATGCCAAGTGGAGGTCTGAAAATTAACAGGTGGGCTCTGCAGGCCAGTAGCAGCCACAGGTATTCAACTCCAGTGCTGGAGGGCAACACTGTCTATTGGATCCCTTTTCTCCCTGATTCATTGACTGGCCAAAGTCATTGACTGGCCAAAGAAACATAGGTCCCCCTAACTTGGAGTTTAAAATGAAAAGATGGGAATAAACAGAGGGGCATAGACAAGTGGCAGACAGTACAGTGGCCCTGGAGAACTGGAGTGGAGTAACCCTGCTGTATTGGCTTTGTGCTTCACAGTGATGTTACAGTAGAGTGATCAGCAGAGTTTTCAGATGGCTTGGGAGGAAGTGCTGTCTGGGACAGAGGGTGGGTGGGGTCAATTTCCTGGTGGAGCTAACCTGTCCGGGCCAGGGACACTAGGACCAGGTTGCAGGGTGGTCGTGGTGCTTATTAGTCGTGCCTCTCTCCTGCAGATTGACCGTAGACCTTACGCAGGCTGGAGTCCAGCAGGAAGTCCACTCCCCTGTGGAGCACAAAGAAGGAGAACGGCTTTAAGGTTAGAATGTAGCAAGGATGGGACCTCACCTCAAACACTGGGGGGGGGGGGGGGGGGGCTTTTTTTTAAAGTCTCCTGGCTCCCTTGACATCATCAAGTACATATAAGCCTATAGATATGAATGTGCTATGCACTCACCGCAAATGGGCGTAGGCTATATCTCACAGCCATGCAAGATACTCCAGTTGTAAACGGTGGAGTCAATATTTCGAGTTTCCCATATTTTCAGAAATCGCATGCTGACCTATTTAAACTGCTGTTCACTGACAACCGTGCAACTCAACAATCAGCCGTTTGAGAAAATCCATGTGCTGCCCAAATTGAGGGCTTCCAGACTAATCAAACCATTCATGTGATAAAACATAACAGAAATGTCTTCAGAAGCAAATGATCCGTTATTTATGTCTGTAAATAAATGTAATGCCTACCAGAGGTAGGGGAAGTCCATCCGCACCGGGGATTAAATATAACCAGCCATTCAGAGCTGGTTGATGGCAGAAGCCAAGATGGGGAATGCCCCCATCCCTCCCTAAAAACCAGACCCTGAATACACCTACCTCTCTTCAACAATGGATTCAGATAAATAAAAATGGTGGCTACACATCTAACACCACATTAAAAAATACATTTTTTTTTAAATACATTATGGTGTGCAACTCCTAATTGGACACTCAAAATGATGCATAGATTTAAAACATGTAATGCTGTTTTCTAAGGTAATGTGTGGATTTTTCCTCTCAATGAGCTGGGGAACACATTCAGGCCGAGACATTTAACTGCAGGCTAATACCTTGGCACACTTGGGACCATAAACATTGATGGGAAAACGTGCCAAAGTACACACGCTACTGTTATTTCTTCCTCCCGCTCACATTCAGGTTCTTTCTTTCTCAAACACACACACCTTTATCATGCTCTCGAACACACACCCCTTCACTGCCTCCCTGTCACATATCTGGCACACATTCAGACAAACATTTTCTTCACTATCTAACACCCTCACCCACCAACACAAACCTGTCGATGGGGTGGATGATGAAGGGGATGGTGGAGAGGCCGATGGCCGTGGTGGTCCACTTGCGTACGGAGAGAGGCAGGCGCGTGGTTCTGCCCAGGAGGTAAAGAGAGGCGGCACACACACGGTTGATGGTGAAGCCTGGGATAGCGACCGAGGCCAGGGCCTGCCATACAAACGTATCCACCACTGCTACAGCCACCTTGGTTGTCTTCCCTGGGTTGTCACCATGCTCCTACAGCACAGGGATAGACATAGAGTGTGACATTCTGTGCTTCAGACCACTTTATGTTTCAGGGTGGGAGTTGAGTTTTGTTCTATGACACATTCTCTAGGGATTTTCAGGAAAAGCTCCATTTACTTATGTATGCGTTGAAAAAGGCAATGTCATTTGGAAGTATGTGTTCTCTACATTTTTGGAAACTCAAGTTCATAATATAAATGCTTCACGGGGCAATAATTCCATGACCCCTTAAAAGAATGGTAGTTCATATCAATACAAATGAAGACAGGATAAGAATGAGAACAGAGCTTTGCTTTTACAAAATGTCCTCCTTCCTTACCACGGCAGCCTTCTTCCCCTTGTCCACAGCATCAGCGGAAACATACACGGTGGCAACTGCATATGTGGCCCATACAGCACTCACTGGCACCAGGGCACGGAAGGCCTCTCCCACCTCGTTGGCATAGCCTGTGGGCACAAGACGACATGACAGGGTAAGATACAAGCGCAATTAAGGCTTTAACTGCCTCACTGTTGTGAGAGGCCTCTAAACAAATCATAGTCAACCCCCACCGGATCAGAGCTAGGGGCCTGAGGTAAAACAAAATGTATTAGAATAATAATTCCAAATTTCCCTCTTGGACCTCTGCCATGTAAAGGGGGGTACATTAATATTCACTTTTGTTTGGGGCTGTGGGTAGTAGCAATAACCCCCCTGACACGTTTCGTTCCATAGAATGGGCGGTGACCTTTGGAGCAATATGCACTGTCCGCTCCAACAGGGTTGGAATGACTAATAATGCCCTTGGTCTGTCATTAAACGCTTACACAGCTCCTCCTGCTGTGTTGGCTGCTGCTGAAGCTGTACTGCCACCCTGTGGGAAAACATTACACAGCGTCAGGTCTGTAGGCCTTTACACACGACACAAGGTTATATGAGAGATACACTTTTGTATATAGTGTGTGGACACCCCTTCAAATTAGTGGATTGGGCTATTTCAGCTACACCCGTTGCTGACAGGTGTATAAAATCGAGCACACAGCCATGCAATCTGCCTGCGGCAGGCACGCATGGGGCAGCAGGGTAGCCTAGTGGTTAGAGTGTTGGACTCGTAACTGAAAGGTTGCAAGTTCAAATCCCCGGGCTGATGTTCTGCCCAAATGTTCCTAGGCTGTCATTGAAAATAAGAATTTGTTCTTAATTTGACTTGCCTAGTAAAAGACAAACATTGGCAGTATAAAGACCTTACTGAAGAGCTCAGGGACTTTGTATGATGCCACCTTTCCAACAAGTCAGGTTGTCAAATTTCTGCCCTGCTAGAGCTGCCCTGGTCAACTGTAAGTGCTGTTATTGTGGGAAGTGGAAACATCTAGTGAGTGTTGCTCGGTTGCAGAGTTCCATACTGCCTCTGGAAATAACCTCTGTGTAAATAACTGTTCGTCAGGAGCATCATGAAATGGGTTTCTGAGCAAGCCTGACATCACAATGCCAAGCGTCGGCTGGAGTGTTGTAAAGCTCACTGCCATTGGACTCTGGAGGAGTGGAAACGCGTTCTCTGGAGTGATGCTTCACCATCGTCCGACGGACAAATCTGGGTTTGGCGGATGCCTACCTGTCCGAATGCATAGTGCCAACTGTAAAGTTTAGTGGAGGGCAGTTTCGGGCTATTCCATTGAACACCTTTGGGATGAATTGGAAGGCCAAACATCAGTGCTGGAGTCCCCGCGGCGACGTTCCAACATCTTGTGGAAAGCCTTCCTAGAAGAGTGGCTGTTATAGCAGCAAAGGGGGGGTTGGAATGAGATGTTCAACAAGCAGGTGTTTAGGACACACTTTTTAACATACTTTAGGAGATGTGGTGTATTTGTTTACCTGGTACCTTTACCTGTAAGGCTACTTAGCTGGCTAACAACCTGGTAACGTGACCAATGACCAAAGATGATATTGGAAGAAAGGAAAGGTACTGGTTAGCTACTCCAGGAGATGTGTTTCAAAAGTTAGGATAGGCATAACCTTTTATAGTGCTCCTATACTGTTTGGTGCGGGGGGCACCAGTGCTATAAGTTGGGAGCATCAGTGCTATAGCCTGAGTACCCCAGTCTATTTTTCTGACATTCTAGTCATTCTCGCCACTCATTATCATGCCAATGTCGTGTTTGGTGTCAAAAGGAGCTAGAATGTTAGTATAGTGGAGTTAGGAACTCACTCCACAGCTAGCTTGAAATGTCTTTTTTTTTCTATGGTTCAACTGGTTTGTAAGTTGTCAAGGAGGGCAGTCATGTGTGTTTGCAATCAGATGAGCCCGGTTATGGGCTATACTATTAGCAACACACTGACGTGGGTTTCAAAATCACAAACAGATCTGGGACCAGCCTACCAAAGAAAAAGTTCATTTAGAGCCCTGCTTGTGCTAACACACTGGCAGCACTAAACAAAATTGTTACTTCAGTGAATCTGTTTCTGGGACAGGTTACACTACTCATACAGCAGAACAACAATACATTCTGAACAGATTCTCTAACATTGTCATTTCTAACTATGTAGGCTACTGAATGTGCTTTACAATACACTTATCAATAATTGATTGGAGTTCATTATAATGCTATAAAGATGTTTCATTTGATAAACATAAAGAAGTAGTTGTATGCTAAATGTTTACGTGTGTGAGAAAGACAGGGAGAAGGCAAGGAGAGAACCAGTCAGAGTCAGTGTTAGAGGAGATAGAGCGCTGTGCATGCAGGCCATAACAGTCACCAATTTGCAGCTGGCCCTGGGGTTTATTTTAGTAACATAGCACATTTCAATGTCAACCCCAGCCAATAAGAACCCAGCAGAAAATGTCAACGCATTGCACAATGGCTAGTGTTATTTATCCCTTAAAATAAATGTAGAAGGCCCATTTAGCTTGAAATCAACCTGATTGCCTTATGACAATGAGGAACAGAGATCCTCTGTACAGTTTTGACTCGAAGGTCAGTATGGAGTAATGGTATTGCAATGCAGGGACAGCTATATTAAATGTAGCTATCAGGCCTACTACGCTGAGATTCCAGACATTGTATCATTTCAATGGAACTGGTGCTTAAATATGTGATGAGCATTTACTTATTTGTCAATAATGAATCACTACTAGGAAGTGCCATGCAATTTACCCAACCCACTAACCTAACTAGCTGTTTGAAGGCAGGTATTAGAGTGCTAGCTAACGTTATTTGAATACATTGGTATTTGATCGGGTTGCTTAGCTTTGAATTGGTCGAATGCAGCCATTACAAAACAATATCACGTAAAGTATAGAGCATCTATTTATAAGTCGTTCAAATTCAGACGTAAAACTGGATAGCTCACGAGCTAGCAACCCAGCTCGAGCTTGTTCTACTAGTTTACGCTTGTTCTTAGCGTGATGGGGACATCCCCCTGGTTTAAGACATCCAAAAACACCACTTTTATTGCATACCTAAGAAGCGGACCCATGTGTCACGATAAATATCGACCTCCTTGCTTGTTTTTTCTTGAATTTGATCCATGCTTCGTCTTTAACCCCATGTAGATAGAGTCCCAACTAGAAGCTGCGAGTCAAGTCTTGCAATGCGCCACACCGAGGGAGTGTCTAAGACTGTATGGTGCTATTCAGAAAGGGAAAAAAAGCCTACTGTATTTGTCTGACTTCACATTTGTTATTGGTAAACTATTAGGCCTATTATCTTAAGAATCAACCAGTTGATACATTTACAAATTGAATCTTCCACAGAGGGATAAAGTTCGAGTCCCGTGACAAAAGTTAAGAATTTCTAGATAGTCCCTGATGACAATTTACATAATTCATATGCCGGAAGTTAGCGGATATAGGAAGAGAGAGACTCAACTCGGTGGAAAATCTGTCTCCCTCCAACAGGTGGCGTTTTTCACCCACCAACTTTGAGAAAAAACATTTTATATTGGAGTTGTCTCGAGATGGCTATGCATTATCATTGCATGAGGCTTGTAGCATAGCTTCGGCAGTTGACGTCAACAACCCTCTGGAGCCATGCCTCTTTGTGGACAACGACTCCCATTGTTAGGGCGTAGAGACATGTAGTATATTGTCAGTTTATCCCTAATCTTTGTTTAGGCGTGAAAAGTGTTATGTAGCACTATATTGGATAACTCGAATATGGTATCCTTCCACTCTGTAGGATACTCGTTAGTGCTTTGGCTGACCCCCTTAAATAGCTGCTGCCACACTACTCCCTTCTCTTCCTTTTCTCAGTTGATTCCAAGGAGGATTCGCTTGGTAAGAGCTCTATGTTAGAGTGTATAAGTGCAGAAATATACCCACAGCTATTCAATAGCTTGGAGCATCTAGCTAGCTAGCCTCTCCGCCTGGGTGCTCCGCTGTCCCCCCACTCGGTTTGGCTTGTGCCATCTCATTTGGGGTTTGTCCTGTATTTAATTACTTGCTAGGTAAAGTCGCCCCTTATCTCAGCTCGCTGGTCACCATAGCATCACCCACCTGTAGCACGCGCTCCAGCAGGTATATCTCTCTGGTCACCCCCAAAACCAATTCTTTCTTTGGCCGCCTCTCCTTCCAGTTCTCTGCTGCCAATGACTGGAACGAACTACAAAAATCTCTGAAACTGGAAACACTTATCTCCCTCACTAGCTTTAAGCACCAACTGTCAGAGCAGCTCACAGATTACTGCACCTTTACATAGCCCACCTATAATTTAGCCCAAACAACTACCTCTTTCCCTACTGTATTTAATTATTTTATTTATTTATTTTGCTCCTTTGCACCCCATTATTTTTATTTCTACTTTGCACATTCTTCCACTGCAAATCTACCATTCCAGTGTTTTACTTGCTATATTGTATTTACTTTGCCACCATGGCCTTTTTTTTGCCTTTACCTCCCTTATCTCACCTCATTTGCTCACATCGTATATAGACTTGTTTCTACTGTATTATTGACTGTATGTTTGTTTTACTCCATGTGTAACTCTGTTGTTGTATGTGTCGAACTGCTTTGCTTTATCTAGGCCAGGTCGCAATTGTAAATGAGAACTTGTTCTCAACTTGCCTAACTGGTTAAATAAAGGTGTAATAAATAAATAAATAAAAAACTTGTGACAGCCTAACCCTGCAATATCGGAGGTCTGTGTATGTTTCACTCTGCGGGCTTGAAGTTCTCATTGAAGAGTGAGTCACGTGTTGCTAGGTGCACCACGCTTATCTTTCACAGGGCACAGCCATTTTGCCTAGACTCTTCTGTGTTCCACAGTGAACGAGCTATGCAGTAGCTAGCTTAACAAGAGCAGACCATCGCAGTACTAGGCACATTCCTTACATCCTGCCAACACACCCACGTATAGTAGAATAAACTAAAACCTGGCGTAAGTTACAGCCGACCCACACGTATAAGATTGAGCCAACCTGTGTGTGAGTTTGTGTGCTCTGCCCCTCCACACGATTAGGCAGTTCACACCCAGTTCACGTCTTCTCTCCTTCAGATAGTGTATGAGACTAAGGCTGGTACTATAGGTCTGTAGTATCTGACTATTACAGTATTACAAGTGTATACTATAGACACAGTAATATCACACTGTTGGCTTTACTTTCACAGAAAAATTGCATAACTATTAGGGTGTTTCATTGTGAGAGAAGCGGGGTACCCCTGTCTACGGGGGATGCACACTGCCTTCATGACCTGTCTTGGGTTAGATCACGCATGGAGAGCAGTTAGAGAACCCAATAGTTGTTTGGCCTGTGCCACCTTTGTAGAATGCAAGCATTTAGCACCCCTGGGGTTGTCGCAGCAGCACCCCTTTGGACGCTTTGATGGTGACGGAAGCAACACAGGCGCTTTTAGCAAGAGTGGCTACCGCCCTTGATATCAAGCTGTAAGAAGCACCATCTCAGCAGCTCCTTATCTCCATCTGCCCCAAGTTCGCTTTGGCTCTCCGTGAATACTGGAGCAACATGGGAGGGCGTTTCCATTGCGAAAGCCAGACCAGGCTGTGTACTCTCCTAATGGATGCAGAGTCCTTGGGGCGAGACCACTGGCAGCCATGGTGGCTGCCATGATCCTCCCTGACAAGGAGATCTTGGCAAGGTGCCTCGCCTCACACCAGGACCTTGAAGAGTAAGTAATGAACGGATGCAAAGCATTTTCAGGATCCTCTCCATCATGGCGCGCCTCGTACACGCGAATACAATGCTGAAATCCTACTTCACCCTGCTGATCCCTTGCCTCCCAGGAGGTGGTGACGAGTTTCTTAAGGAGGCCACAGAGGTGTCAAGGCTGCTCACTATGCTCCAGACGGATATGGCATGTGCCAACGGCACAAGGACGCAATCAGGAAGGTAGAGCCGCTCAAACAACTAAGTGGGTTCTACTCCACGAAAAAGGACGGCAGCTTTCGGCTGATCCTGGACCTGCGCTGCCTCAACAAATCCAAATCAAATCAAATGTATTTATATAGCCCTTCGTACATCAGATGATATCTCTGTACAGAAACCCAGCCTAAAACCCCAAACAGCAAGCAATGCAGGTGTAGAAGCACGGTGGCTAGAAAAAACTCCCTAGAAAGGCCAAAACCTAGGAAGAAACCGAGAGAGGAACCAGGCTATGAGGGGTGACCAGTCCTCTTCTGGCTGTGCCGGGTGGAGATTATAACAGAACATGGCCAAGATGTTCAAATGTTCATAAATGACCAACATGGTCAAATAATAATAATCACAGTAGTTGTCGAGGGTGCAGCAAGTCAGCACCTCAGGAGTAAATGTCAGTTGGCTTTTCATAGCCAATCATTAAGAGTATCTCTACTACTCCTGCTGTCTCCAGAGAGTTGAAAACAGCAGGTCTGGGACAGGTAGCACGTCCGGTTCAAACAAATGTTTGAAGGAGCTCAAGTTCAAGATGCTCTCACCAGCGTGGGTGTTGCAGGCAGTCTCAAGCAGCCAATGGTTCACCACCCTCGACCTGAAGGATGCGTATTTCCACATTCCTGTTCATCGAGATCACTAGAAGTACCCCAGGTTTGCCTTCAAAGGAGTGGCTTGCGAATTCAAAGGCCTCCCGTTTGGCCTCTCACTGGCACCGCATATATTCACAAAGTGCATGGACACAGTCCGAGCACCTATCATGTCCCAGGGAATTCTAGTGCTGAACTACCTGCCTGACTGGCTGGTGTGTACTCAAGAGAGCAAGCTTCAGCAGACACACAGCAGACATAATGTTGAAGCACATTCACCCTAAACAGGGAGAAGAGCAACCTGACTCCCTCACAGCCGGTGGTCTACCTTAGGACGTTGATCGACTCAACTCTTATGAGGGCACGTCTCCCTCAGGTGAGATCGGAGAAAATACAGGCCTACCTTGACCATTTCCGGCTTAGACAAGCCATGTCCGTATTAGTGTGCCAGAAGTTACTCAGCCTACTCACGTCAGCTTCTCTGTTAATTCCGCTTGGCCTTCTTCACCTCAGGCCACTCCAGTGATGGTTCAACTCTCACCACCAACACCAGAGACAACACAGACATCGTCAGCTATCGGTGAAAAATGCATGTGAGGACTCTGTTGAAATGGCACTATCACTCCTTCCTGTTGGAGGGAGTTATACTGAACAGAGTCCACTGCAGGGAGCTAGTGTGCACCGATGCTCGCTAGCGGGTTGGGAGTGGCAAGCACATCAATGTGCTGGAGCTCAGGGCAGTTTGCCTGGCACTCCCAACAGTTCCTGCCATACTTGGAGGGAAAGTATGTCCTGGTCAGATCAGACAACACCACGGTAGTGGCGTATATCAATCACCATGGAGGACTGAGATCACGGCACCTCCATGAAATGGCTCGGAAGCTCTTACTGTAGGCTCAGAGCCACTTATCATCAATGCGGAATGCAACATCCCCAGGGTCTTGAACTGGGCAGTGGACCTATATTTGATAAATGGCCCGCCAGAGGGGGACTGGAGTCTACACCCTCAGGTGGTGTTACAGCTGTGGCAAAGGTTCGGAGGAGAGCGCAGGTAGTCTTGTTTGCATCTCAGGAGAACACTCATTGTCCCAGTTGGTTCTCGATGTCGGACCCTCCAGGCCCTCTGGGTTTGGACACCCTTGCTCACGATTGGCACACTTTATGTGTTCCCACCATTTCCCCTGATCACAGCTACGCTAACAGGGTCAGTTTGAAGACCCAGCCACCTCCTGCTCCTGAGAAGATCATGTCCCTCCTTTCTGGGACCCCATGGAAGCTGCCACTGAGACTTGACCTGCTCTCTCAGTCTCGGGTGGGCGCTCTGGCATCCGGACCTACGCCGTCTCTAGCTTTGGGTTTGGCCCCTGAGTGGCGTAAACGGGCCAGTCTAGGCATTAGAACAATATGGTGAACACGTTGCCGATCGCCAGGGATTCCTCCACCAACAAATAATATCAAATGCGGTGGGGCATATTCTGTGCTTGGTGTGAGCGTCATAATGTTGCCCCCGAGCTGTGTGATGTACAAACAGTTTTCCACTTTTTACAAACACTGCTTGACGCTGGCCGAGCGCCATCTACTTTGAGAGTGTATTTGGCCGCAATTTTGGCATGCCATGACAATGGCCCGGAGGGATCCATGGGTGGCCACCCATTGCTCTCCTAAGTTATGAAAGGAGTTAGACATCTGCGTCCAATGAATGCCCGTTCTGTGCTAAACTGAAACCTTGAATTGGTGCTGACAGCACTTGCTAGACCACCCTTCGAGCCCCTGGGTTTAGCGTCCTTTGAAGCACCTATCCATGAAGGTGGAATTCCTGTTGCTTCTTGCCTCCACTAAGAGGGTCCGTGAACGTCATGCTCTTTCAGTAAGCGCTGAATGTTTCCGAATGCATGCAGGCAAGGGGAGTGTTATCCTCTAGCCCAACCCCTCTTTCTTGCCGAAGGTCCTGTCTGACAGACATGTGAAACGGCCCTTACGTTTGCAGCTGCTGTTGCTAACTTAACGGCTAGGAGGTATCACTTCTGTAGTGAATAAGTTCAAGTTCAAAGTTCATACCATTCGCAACCAAAGCTCACGCTGAGGTTGGCTTCGTTCTGTAGCTATTATCTGAACCCTTCTGACATCGGATCGTCATCCTAATGTACCCAGAACAGGAAGTTATATTGTCATCAAGGCTTTATATAGGAAGGGAGAGGAGGGAGTGTTTCATAGTTTATAACCAATGTCTCTTCACGTGGGCGGGCCACTGAGTCGGGCCTAATTCACTCATGAAAACCCAATTCTCACATTTTAGAAGCTAAAATCACATTTCATCCCCTCACAAATAATTTCATATTCAAACATTTAAATTGCACAACAATTCCATGTGCATCTGATAACTATAATGTGTAGACTTTCCACTGTACCGTTTATGTCATCCTATCATTGATAAGAATGTCTCAGATGACAACCGAACTGACATCATATTCATTAATTAAGTACCAACGCATATGTTCAACTGGTTGGATTACCAAAATATGGTTAATTTCCCTTCACCTTCTGATGTTCCCAGAATCTCTATGTTAACCAAGGGATTTTCAATAGTCACATCAGTAGGGTAGAGAGGGGAAAAAAGGTGGGGAAGAGGTATTTTGACTTTATGACTGTCATAAGCCTACCCCCAGGCCAGCGTCATGACACCACAATAAGTTGGGTGAATTTTGACCAATTCCTCCTGACAGAGCTGGTGTAACTGAGTCAGGTTTGTAGGCCTCCTTGCTCGCACACACATTTTCAGTTCTACCCATACATTTCCTATGAGGTTGAGGTCATGGCCATGTGATGGCCACTCCAGTACCTCGACTTTGTTGTCCTTAATCCATTTTGCTGCAACTTCGGAAGTATGCTTGGGGTCATTGTCCATTTGGAAGACCCATTTGTGAAATGTCTGTGAAATGTATTTTGTATGTATAAAGTGGAAGCCTAAGAATTGTTGTCCATAAGTTACTCCAATTAGGGGAGGGGTGGTAGGGTTAGGGTAAAATAATAAAATGGAAAATATATTTAATTTGTTTTCTCCAATTAGGAGAGGGGTGGAATATATCATTTAATTTTAATATTAAACTAAATTGAAATAGAATTTTAAAACAGAATGCAATATTCACTCAATTCAATTTGAAATCATGAAATACCAGTTCAATTTCTGATTTCAATGATTCAATTTGTGCATAAAAATAATAATAATATGACATTCAAAATACAAATTCTAAATTATGGAATTCAAATACAAATCTGTTGGCACTGAAATCGCTCTATAGACATGACATTACATTGCAATGCAAAACCTTTCCAGTGGTTTTAGTTCATGTAGTTGATGCAAACTAGCCACTTCGGAAATGCACTCATTACAAATAACCACAGTGATCTCCATATTGCTAGCTACTATTATCTATTTTTTTATTAAAGCGGATAAAGTAGGCAGCAGGCATGTGCACAGGTTGGGCTCAACCAGTGAAAAAGAGGTGAAGCGAGAGATTTAATCTGCCCAAAATCTGTCCACGAAACAAAGACAACAAGTAAGGTCAATGAGAAAGTGTCGAATTTGGTCAACAAAACATTCCATTTCTAATTTGCTATGTGAGCCTTATTTGATTGAATAGACGTTTCGTAATGGTTAGGATGTTATAAATGCACTGATATAAGTGGAAGCCCGTGGCATTTCGGCAACTTTGGGGGAAAAAACAACTTTATTTCAGCCTTGTGCCTGTTGATGTAGTGATAGAAGACAGACAGTGATAGATGGATATAACCCGGTTTAGCATGAACATTGCCATTGAGGGTTTCCACCATTTTAAAGTTGTCAACTGGGTGGGGATTCCTATGAGTTGGGAGCCTAGTAGCCTAGTGGTTAGAGCATTGGACTAGTAACTGGAAGGTTGCAAGTTCAAACCCCCGAGCTGACAAGGTACAAATCTGTCGTTCTGCCCCTGAACAGGCAGTTAACCCACTGTTCCTAGGCCTTCATTGAAAATAAGAATTTGTTCTTAACTGACTTGCCTAGTTAAATAAAGGTTAAAAAAAAACACGTCATGAAGATGAGGTTGGCTGATTCTTGGGTCGTCTCCTTGAGCGACACTGTGTCTTGGAGAGGTGAGTGTAGGAGCTGGATGAGGTCCTCCTCTGAGTCCACCTGGGCACAGGTGGAGTCTGGGAGAACAGAGTGAAAGGAGGTCGGCCACCACATTGTCCCTGCCCGTTGTAAACTGCAGCTTAAAGTTATACTGCTGGAAGCGGTCTGACCAGGATGAAAGAATGTCTGTGGAGGTAAAGGTGCCACCGCTCGAAGGACCAGGCACATGCTAGTGTAACAGTATAACTTTAGACCGTCCCCTCGCCCATACCCGGGCGCGAACCAGGGACCCTCTGCACACATCAACAACAGTCACCCACGAAGCATCGTTACCCATCGCTCCACAAAAGCCACGGCCCTTGCAGAGCAACTACTTCAAGGTCTCAGAGCAAGTGACGTCACCGATTGAAACACTATTTAGCGCGCACCGCTAACTAAGCTAGCCGTTTCACATCCGTTACTGTTGGTAAAATTATGAATAAATGACTGAACAAATAATTTTAAATGGAACTGTAACTAAGTAAACTTATACTCTGTTTTATTATATCTGATTAACAATATGAGTTCAAACAATGGGATTGTGTGACACGGACAAGGAGTAATTAAAGTTAATGAACACCATTCCAACTAGGAAGAAACTAATGGGTTGTGGACTGTGTAAACACATAAGCTTATGGTTGAACCTACGGAACTGAGCTCTGGGGTTTTTAGATAAGACAGTGAGTGCATTCCTAAGTTTTCTGTTAATTAGAACTGTCAGCTCAGTGGTGATTGATAATGTTGAGGGATCAAAAGTTACCTGGGAGTGTGTTAGTAAGTTAGAATG
Source organism: Oncorhynchus clarkii lewisi (assembly GCF_045791955.1). Lineage (NCBI taxonomy): Eukaryota > Metazoa > Chordata > Actinopteri > Salmoniformes > Salmonidae > Oncorhynchus > Oncorhynchus clarkii. Next base: position 28,705,156 of record NC_092151.1, on the reverse strand, counting down.
AACTTTTCACCTCATTTTGTCCCGGTCGAGAGGAGGGGATTCTGTTAAAGCAATGAAATGATGTCATGATTTGTATATAAACTGTTGCTCGTGGTGAAATGGGAGCGCGCTCCGAGAATAAATTCTGTAACCTATTATTGAAAAGACTGGTCTCCATCTATTTTATGCAAAGAAGAATCTTACAAATTCTCATAAAATAGATGAAGGGTTTTCAATTAATGAAAGCACATTGGCATAATTAAATTACAGTAACAGTTACACTCACCCCCCTTTTTGACCTCCTCCTTTTCCGCAGCAACCAGTGATCCGGGTCAACAGCATCAATGTAACAGTATAACTTTAGACCGTCCCCTCATCCATACCCGGGCGCAAACCAGGGACCCTCTGCACACATCAACAGTCACCCACGAAGCATCGTTACCCATCGCTCCACAAAAGCCCCGGCCCTTGCAGAGCAAGGGGAACTACTACTTCAAGGTCTCAGAGCAAGTGACGTCACCGATTGAAACGCTATTTAGTGCGCACCACTAACTAAGCTAGCCGTTTCACATCCGTTACACTAGTGCCTCCCTCTCTCTAACGGGGTACTTCTGTTTCCACATGAGGTTGGTGGCACCTTAATTGGGGAGGATGGGCTCGCGGTAATAGCTGGAGCGGCATTTGTGGAATGGTATTAAATTCATCAAACACTTGGTTCCCATGTGTTTCATGCCATTCCATTTGCTCAGTTCCAGCCATTATTATGAGCCGTTCTCCCCTCAGCAGCCTCCACTGTTTGGTTCGGGGGACTACGATGTGCGAGGCAGGAAAGCCACCGGGTTCTCAACACCGTCCTGAAGCTGGGAGAGGACCTCTCCCACTGCAGTGGCTGACGCGTCACAAGTGATCAGAGTTAGGCTGGTGAGGTTAATGTGGGCCAGGACAGGTGAAGTGGTCAGCAGTTCTTTGAGAGAGTGGACAGCCTGTGCACAGTCGGGTGTCCAGGCCTAGTACACCTCCTTCTTCAACAGCTGACACAGAGTGGAATGGCGGAGTACTGGGGCAGGAAGCACATGTAGTAACTGGTCATTCCCAGAAAGTAGGCAAGTTGTGTAGCAGATGTCGGTTCTGGGACACAATGTATGGCTTCCATGTTTGACTGCAGCGGCGAAAGCCCTCGGGCTGATACGCGGTACCTGACAAAGCCGATCTCTGGCACTAACAAGCACTTCTCAGTGTTGAGTGTGAGGATGTGTTGACTGAGAACTGCGGAGGCTGCTTGCAGATGTTGGTCATGGACGATGTCGTCCAAGTAGACAGGCACTCCAGAGACCCTGGCAAGGATTCTGGTCATTATTTTCTGGAAACAGCTGGGGGCCTAACTTTTTTTTTACCCCAATATGAGTGACGAAGGCTGTCAGGTTCCTACTCTGAGTCAACATAACTCATTGGCAGCTCTCAGATCCAAGCAGACCCGCAGCTCTCCAGACTTCTTTTTAGTGATGACCAAGTTGGACACCCATGGGAGGCATCCACCGGCTCCATGAATACATCCTCCAGCTGCTTGTGTAGATCCTTAGTGACCTCCTCACGTAAAGTCAGTGGAATACGACGTAGAGGTTGAATGATTTGAGTCACCGAAAGGTCGAGGAGGGGCTTAGGTGTGAAAGTGGTCAGGGCACCTATGTCGGTGAATACGGTAGGCCATCGCTTTTGTCATGGGGAGGCGATGTGCAGGATTGTCGAGCCGCTATTGTCCAACAGAAAGAACCCCAGGCTGGTTGAGACTATGGATGCTGTAGGGACTATGATGCTATAGGGACCATAGATACTATGGATGCTATAGGGACTGTGATGCTATAGGGACAAATGATACTCAGGGACTATAGATACTGTAGAGTCTATGGCGACTGAAGAGACTATAGAGGAACCGCAGAAGATACATACAGTGCCTTGCGAAAGTATTCGGCCCCCTTGAACTTTGCGACCTTTTGCCACATTTCAGGCTTCAAACATAAAGATATAAAACTGTATTTTTTTGTGAAGAATCAACAACAAGTGGGACACAATCATGAAGTGGAACGACATTTATTGGATATTTCAAACTTTTTTAACAAATCAAAAACTGAAAAATTGGGCGTGCAAAATTATTCAGCCCCTTTACTTTCAGTGCAGCAAACTCTCTCCAGAAGTTCAGTGAGGATCTCTGAATGATCCAATGTTGACCTAAATGACTAATGATGATAAATACAATCCACCTGTGTGTAATCAAGTCTCGGTATAAATGCACCTGCACTGTGATAGTATCAGAGGTCCGTCAAAAGCGCAGAGAGCATCATGAAGAACAAGGAACACACCAGGCAGGTCCGAGATACTGTTGTGAAGAAGTTTAAAGCCGGATTTGGATAGAAAAGGATTTCCCAAGCTTTAAACATCCCAAGGAGCACTGTGCAAGCGATAATATTGAAATGGAAGGAGTATCAGACCACTGCAAATCTACCAAGACCTGGCCGTCCCTCTAAACTTTCAGCTCATACAAGGAGAAGACTGATCAGAGATGCAGCCAAGAGGCCCATGAGCACTCTGGATGAACTGCAGAGATCTACAGCTGAGGTGGGAGACTCTGTCCATAGGACAACAATCAGTCGTATATTGCACAAATCTGGCCTTTATGGAAGAGTGGCAAGAAGAAAGCCATTTCTTAAAGATATCCATAAAAAGTGTTGTTTAAAGTTTGCCACAAGCCACCTGGGAGACACACCAAACATGTGGAAGAAGGTGCAAAATTTCAGTCTCTCGATGTGCAAAACTGATAGAGACATACCCCAAGCGACTTACAGCTGTAATCGCAGCAAAAGGTGGCGCTACAAAGTATTAACTTAAGGGGGCTGAATCATTTTGCACGCCCAATTTTTCAGTTTTTGATTTGTTAAAAAAGTTTGAAATATCCAATAAATGTCGTTCCACTTCATGATTGTGTCCCACTTGTTGTTGATTCTTCACAAAAAAATACAGTTTTATATCTTTATGTTTGAAGCCTGAAATGTGGCAAAAGGTCGCAAAGTTCAAGGGGGCCGAATACTTTCGCAAGGCACTGTATGTATGCATAGGAGGTAACGACAAGAGAATTGTTGAAGATGCATAAGGAGTAGTAAGGGAGATTACTGAGTGTGTTTGGGAATAGAACTAAATGAATGTTGATGTGAGAGTTGTGTGAGTGTGGAAAAGACGTGTTAAGCTGATTGAAATTTTATATGGGTAAGGGCTGTTCATTGATGCCCCCAGACACTACCTCTCGGGCTGGCTGTGCTGTGATCGTTGCTGGTGGTGTGGAAGTTCATTTATAACCTTATATAGAGGTAGGCAAATTGTATGTGTGAATGGAACCCTAGTGTGTGTGTGGGAAGATATGAAAAGAGAGATTAAATTGTATATAATCAGTTACTAGAGATTTGATGAAGTAATAATGGAAAATCATAATAATATACAACTTGCACACCCACACGTAGACATAGGTAAGTGGTGTAAAAAGTATTAAGAGAAATTAATAGTATAATGGGTTACTAATGTCATGTCATCGAATGATTAAAGTTTCTAATTGCGTGATTAACTGAATCAAGCTATTATTAACTCATTAACCTGGGGCACCATGGGAAAACTAGTTTTTATTGAGTTTCTATTTCCCAAATTAACTCAAAGAATATCAGAATATCGATTTTAAACAGCCGCTGATTAACCAGTTACCTCTACCATCTCGTTCTGAACGTCGTATAGTCTGTGAATCTGCACGGACCCGGGTCTCACCAATGAGTTCGTACCACGCCAATCTTAGTTGAATATTTATTTACTAAAAAGCTAAAATTATGATAAAAGATTGACAAAACACATTATAGGCTATTGATTAGAACTTAGTATAACGGGCTAACACACTATTGCGCGTGTTACCCAAAATGGGGATTTCAAAGAGAGAGAGAAAAAAGAAAGTACACGAGAGAAATATACATTTGGGTGAATTTGTCAGCTATGCTATTCTAACCCTAGCCTTGCCCCAAACTGCCGCTCTTATGGGTCAGAATATAATGATGTAATTACGTGGGGAAGTTATCTGTGGATCCTCCGCGTGGACCGTTCAGGCTGCTCGATGATGCACTTCTCCAGCGCGCCTTTCTGGTCGTCCTCACAATGTCAATGTCCTTTTGGCTTAGGAGTCTCACCCTTGCTATGGAAGGGGTCTTCTGAGGACAGACAGCTCTGTAGCTCAGAGCTCACAGCATAGGAATGAACCCTTTTAGATACCACGATTCGCTGGGATTGGATGCCATTCACCTGCTTAGACACAGCTACTCATCCGTAGCTTGGGTAGAAAAATATTTCTTTGTCTTCAAACTTGTGTTGCGTTCTGGGTTCGTTGACTTTTTAGACCTTGGCTGCAGCTTGGGTCACGTAGTCTTCCCTGGAAATTCTTTACTCACAGGTTTTATACCCTCGGTTCAGAAGTGGGCGTAACCGCCTTTAGGGCAATTCTCTGGGCGTACCAAGTTAAGAGGGCAAGGTCTAGATTTTACTCAAATCCGATTTTAGACAACTAACTTCACATTTCATCTTCCCCAAAACATTCTCTTTGATTTGGATATTTTCCATACAACATACAATGTATAAACATCCAACATATACTAGGAAAACTCTTCACGTTACAATGCTTTCGTAATAACGTCATCTATTAACCTTTAATAACAAAACAAAAAGGACATACATTTTCATATTCCATCTATCGTCATGACCACCATTGTGGCTGACGGAAACCATTGTTCCAAAGTCCCTTTATTTCATGTTTAATGTTCTGAGGCTGGTTCTCCATAGTAACAGGACAAAGAAATTTGTCTGTGGCCTGAGATTTACCAGGGGCGTGAGGGGTCATAAAAAAACCACATCTTCAGACCCCTAGATCTCTCCTCTGTTGGGGTTGAGAGATAATCTGTAGGGTTTTGGTCTCCTGTAACCTGACCTGATCAGGACAGTCATGACACTAGATTTGATAAAGTTATAGAATAGAATAAAACTTTCTTGTCCATCCAGGATGGACATTTTTCTTTGGATTCACCTTCCATTAAAATAATCACATACACATACATTCTCACATCATACACATTTAAACCAGTCAGTCCATCATATTGTATACACTAATGTATAGTGTATACACTAACAACATAGAGGACATGAATACAATGACCACTGTCCCAACTGCACTAGATAGATAAGTACATATACCGATACAATTTACTTTGCATTTAGTATTCCAACAGCACATGGAATGAATGAATGTTTGAACAAGTTCTTCTTGGCCATAGGCATTCTGAAGTGCCAGCCAGAGGGAAGCCTCTCCAACTGAGGGTGTAGAGGGTGGGAGGGGTCGCCAACAACAGCCAGGTCCTTCTTTTTGGTTGCCTTATGGAACAGAATGCTCAAATGTGCCTGTGGTCAACCAATTACTTTGCTGGCTGTGTTTACTATTCTGGTCAGTTTACTTTTGCTTCTCACACTCAGATTACCATACCAGACTGTATGAACAATGTATGAATGTATAAAGGGTTACTAGAGTTTAACTTGCCAGGTAGAGGCTTATTATGGATAGAGCACGCCATCTACAGGGGACTGATAGACATTGCCAGCCCAGTTTTAAAACGTGTTGATCGCAGAATGATTATCTCTTCCCTTCTGAATTGGCCAATGTATTTTATAATTTTGGCACATTACATATGAATCTCAAAATAATAGTCATGTGAAGTGAATATCCAACAGAAATTGGTAATAAATATATAGAGTAACATTGTTAGACTAAAATGAAAACAACGCCTTCCAATACAGAGAAAGTTATTATATTTGTTGTGTTTTAAATAGGTGTGAAGGCAGAACATTGTTTGAGAATGAGACGTGTGTATTAGCAGTAGTGATTGAGATTTTTTTGAACCTTTATTTAACAGTTAAGAACAAATTCTTATTTTCAATGACGGCCTAGGAACAGTGGGTTAACTGCCTGTTCAGGGGCAGAACGGCAGATTTGTACCTTGTCAGCTTGGGGGTTTGAACTTGCAACCTTCCAGTTACTAGTCCAACGCTCTAACCACTAGGCTACCCTGGCATTAGTCTTCCTATTGAAAGTAACAAAGTGAATGGTAATATTAGTGGCTTTCAGATAGCACTCTAATACGGCAATGCTTTAGCATTTTGAAGTAAATGTTTCAATACAAGATCACATGATGAACAGAGTGATTGAGCATTGGGACTGATATTAAATTAGAGGCCGCCATCTGTGGTTTGGGTTAGAAATAAGCTTCCTGTGGATAAATAGATAGCTGCCAGTACTCACTGAACTCAAACAGTCTGTAAGGGACACAGTGGGAATATTTGGGACAGAGGTAAGAATAATTGAATAAGAGACATTTTTGACAATTTCCAAGTATTATTGCTCAATTCTATAGTTTGGATAATACCAGTTATTTAAGTAAGAAGGTAATGTCACCTAAAATAATAATCTGTTTCCATTACGTGGAACTGTGTCCAGAATTGAAGTAGATCAAAGTAAATGTTTTTAGTACTGAATATTGTGCTGATAAGCCAGCACCAACATTTTTGAATGTTCTAGCAGATTTGTTAAACAACAGGTTTCATATTTTGACTAGTTGATGTCACAGGGACATATGTCAATGCAACAGGTCAAAATTATAAGGTTACAAAACATGGGCTCTGAGATTGTTTACTTGAGAAGGTGCCTATTCCGCTTAACGGGACACTGTATCATCTGATGTGTCTGAAGTATAATTCTGGATACGCATGGTTTTATCAAGACTTCCTGCCCAAGATGCAGTAAACTCGATTAAGTTTAAGAATTTTTAGGACTGATTTTGATGTGCAAACTAAGTTATTGTGACCAATTCCATACATCTGTTGTTCGTCATGTAGACTGAAGGGGGTGTATCTTGGCTATAAAATACCTTTGTACCTTTGTCTCGGGGTTCTCAACGAATCATCTGAGGGTGATTCATCGACCACCCATCATTAACGTAGAGCACTCAATCGATTCACTTTATAAGTGTGTGTTTTATTGACCTGCTCCCTTATTAATGAGCAAATAAAGATTTAGTTTAAGTATAACTCTGACTTGTGTGATAAGTTTGTCTTTCCTCATTTGATAGTAAATAAATTAACCACCACAGTGACCACAGATGGTATCTAGATGCATGGAAGGGATAATTCATCCAAGAACAGTGTGAGCCCCACCCACCCTAACTGGCTGAAGTAATGGCGACAATTGCGTTCACTATGGTCCTTCAACACTTCTACCGTGAGACCTGTGTTCGAGCCAGAAACGTGTACACTGCATCCAGCCGAAGGTATCAACTGCCTTTTCTCTCATGCCATTTCTCTCAGGAGTGCGACACGAGTCCACGTGGAGTGAGCATGGAGAGAGATCCCGTCCAAACTTCTTACATACTGCTGGTGGACTAGTAGTAAAATGGACAAGACATAATGGACCGTAAAGGACAGTGGTGGCTCAGGTGAGAGATTTGTCTGCTTGGGAAAATCGGATTATTCCCCAGATATTATAATCGGGACATTATTAAGGGCCATCCACTTTGAACATGTGTGCCATTGGGAGGATGAACTGAAAAACATCTGATGAAGAAACACCAGAAGAGTGAGTGCCATGAAGGAGGGGGTCAACCGTGCCCGTAATTGATTTAGGCTTGTCCAAAATTGTTTATTTGGGGATTGATTGTGGAGGTCTGCACACTGCAAAGGTTATAGTAATTTAGACTAGAAATGCATTGAGATACCGATCTGCCATTAGCATGCCATTCGTGACAAAAGTTCCAGCTGAAATGTAATTGCCAGAATCCATAAATTAAATAGTGTAATGAAGCAAATGTGGAACTGTATGAAGCGAAGGTCAAACCTTTTAAGGATCGGACCCTTTTTTTAAATTGTCACCTAAAATGACATACCCAAATCTAACTACCTTTAGCTCAGGACCTGAAGCAAGGATATGGATATTCTTGATACCATTTGAAAGGAAACACTTTGACATTTGTGTAAATGTGAAATTAATGTAGGATAATATAACACATTCGATCTGGTAAAAGATAATACATGCGTTTTTCCCCCGTTTTTCCCCCAACATCTTTGAAATGCAAGAGAAAGGCCAAAATGTAATATCACAGATTAGGTGCAATTTAGATTTTGCCCATTAGATGGCAGCAGTGTATGTGCAAAGTTGTAGACTGATTCAACGAACCATTGCATTTCTGTTCAAAATGTTGTATCAAGACTACCCAAATGTGCCTAATTGGTTTATTAATACATGTTCAAGTTCATAACTGTGCACTCTCAAACAATGGCATGGTATTTTGTCACTGTAAATTCTACTGTAAATTGGACAGTGCCATTAGATTAACAAAAATAAAAGCTTTCTGCCCGTATCAGACATGTCTATGGCCTGGGAAATGTTCTTGTTACTTACAACCACATGCCAGTCACATTAGCCTACGTTAGCTCAACCGTCGCGCAGGGGGGACTTAAGTTAAAACATTTGACTGCAATGGTTTTACAAGTTGAATTGTACAACCCAGAATGAAGGGTTAGAAAGGATGAAGTGTTTGGTTTTATGTGTTGATTTTGTTTACAACCCAGAATGAACACACTTACAAACTGAAATCATATGGGTGTAGGCCTACATTGTACAATCAATCAGCGAAATAGAGACTCAAATAGTGCAGTTATTTGCACTTGTATACCAATGTATTAGCGACAAAGTTGGTTCCTGTTTCAGTCATGCCTTTGGTCACTTTCATATGGTCAAATAAAAACAGCATAACGATTGGTTGGTAATAGATCCTCCCACAATGTAGGCAGGCACTGGCTGCAGGATGAAGTTGGTAAAAAGCAACTGCAGAAACTTGCAGTCAAAACTTCATGACCTTTGATCACATTATTTTTGTAAAGTTCATGCAGTCGACATGTTGACATGCAAGTCGAATCATTTTTATCCCCATAATGCAACACAATTTGAAAGGCGGTGACCATTGACTTAAAAGTGATCCGCTCAAACAGTTTCAATACTACTTACAGACATCCACCAGCAATATTTGAACTTTTACTGTTGAAAAGTGATATCCCAATTATAAATACAGTAAAGTACACAAACTGAAAAAATATATGTTTTAAGCAAAATATTGTTTTTTTAGAAACTTCAAGAAGTAGGTAATTCAAGGAATTGGTCTGATGGAAATCCATGATGTCATCTGCCTCCTCCTTGCATGAGGAACAATAGAGGAGCATTAGAGAACAGATATCATTACATACCTGAACCTATTGAGATGTGCCATTTATTAAGTAAATAGGTAATGTGAAAAGGAGGCTGGAGTGCCACTTTAAAGAGTGTCTCTCCAAAAAAACACCAATGCCATAGCAGCTAGTTCTTGTCTGTGTAATAAAGTGCGTGTTGGCGGCAGGGAAGTCAGGCGCCGGAGAATGAAATTGGTATAAAGCACTTAATAAGTGCTCATAAAACTCCAAAAACCAAAATATACAAAAAATAATAAAAGTGGATACAAAACCCCGTCGCACACCACCACATGACTTGCAGAAAACATACAATCAAACAATCTCCGACAAGGAAATGAGGGGAAACAAGGGGTTAAATACACAACATGTAATTGATGGGATTGGAAAAAGGTGTGAAGGAAGACAAGACTAAACCAATGGAAAATGAAAAATGGATCAGTGATGGCTAGAAGGTTGGTGACGTCAACCGCCGAACACCGCCCGAACAGGGAGAGGGACTAACTTCGGCGGAAGTCCTGACAGTCTGCTTAATTCACTTAATACACCATAAAAAACGAGGGAGTGGGATGTCTCGCTTCCTCTTACGTCTCTGGCAGAGATAATGGATCACCTCTTCCTCTCTGACTGTAGCATCATACATAGGCCTAGATATTGACCTGATTTAACAACCTCTGCATGTTTCTACTGATTATGATCAACATCACAATGTCACCTCTTCAAAGACAGAATTATAATAGATCACTGACCGTAAATGAAGATGAATTCTGATAATCTTATTTTGGTTAATTGTTTTACTTATAAATTAATAATATGTACCCATTGATTCTTTATGAATATAATGTATAAATGCCTCAGGAGCTTAGTTAAACTGTCGTACCGTACCACATCATAACCCAAAATATAAGCTTATTTTACTTCAATGTTTTTAAACAAAGAAAGGGAAATAAACACTGTATAGCCTCAACGTGGTTAAAACTATCATTTTGATATCATGGCTAGTCAGTCCTTCTGTCTGTTACATTGTTATTTATGGGAAGAAATACACAAATGACATACTTTTTCTCATGCATAAGGGAAATCCACCTCTCAAATGTCAGATCATATGAAATGTAAAGTCTATAATTTGACTAATTAGACTTGTGAACAAATAACCAGATGCCATGCAACCCTACAAACAAATCACAATCCACAGGATGTTGTATGATTGATTGGGGAGATTGGCGGCCAGTTTGGCCATAAGGTAGGATTAAGAGTGGAAAAGTGGAACATAAGTAAATGTGGAATGGGGGATTGCACAATCCTTTTGAAATATCTGACAAAGGAGAAGATGGCGAACAGGAAACAAATTGAGAAAAATGGAACATATTTTGAGTGAATATGGAGTGGTGGATCACACAGAACTTTTGGAAGAGCTCCAGAAGGAAATTTAACTTGACGATGAATTAACTGCGGTGGCAGGTGCTGTGAAGACAGTCGGGTTTGAGCCTCATCCTGATGTTGACAAAGATTATTCTGGCCAAGTGGGAGTGAGATTTTTGGAAAGAATGGATCCTTGCCTTCTGGCAGATCCATATGTTGTGTCAGGTTGGTTGGAGAAAGCGACTCGAAAGTGGAATTGTGTAGATGTTTTGTGTTTCTGCCATCCAGAGGGAGAGTGTGCTCCTCCTCACGCAACTGCGGACAAGAACTGTGACTAGCTTTCCTTTCTGTTGTTGAAAGGAGTGATAACTGGGGTGGTGTTTGTAATGCCCGGGGTGTAGTGGGGAAGAAGTCAGGCGCAGGAAGCAGAGAGTTCAGGGTAGCGTAAACTTTTAATGCACCACAACGGTGAACAGACGCCAACCAAAACAAATGCCCCAAACACGGGGGACTTAAACAGTCCAGCAAAAACCCAAACACACGGACAACCGTGACATACAGCCGTGTACACATGTACATCGACATAATCCCGCACAACCAGCAGGCGGGCCGGCTGGTAAATAAAGCCCAACCAATCATCCTAAACTAAACACAGGTGAAACCAATAACAGTATCAGTAACAGTATCTCTGATGAAACGCGTGGTGATAAAGAGAAGACACTGTCTGTACTACTGAGTTTTGATGCCAGAGGAAGTCACGTTAAGATGTCAGTTATCCTGTGAGAGCTTTTGTCCCGAATCCATTGCAGTGATTTAGGTGTCAAGCTTATTGTAATGTGGCAGCAGTGTGTAAGTGGGAAATTACTAGATGTGAGAAGTGTGCAGGAGGACATGAGACAAAGGAATATGGAGTATCGGTGGAAATAGTTTTTCACCCATGGTGCTGGAGTTCAGAGGTGTCCGGTGAGAGAAAGGCAGGTTGAGATTGTCTGGATCAGAGTAGTGCAGAAGGTGTTGTATAATGAGGCAGTGAAGAGAGTAGTAGACGAAGATGACCCCCTATAGACCCCTTTCTGTGTTTGCCAACATTGCCGCACGAGGGCAATATGCGCACGTTGGTGGCAGAACAAGGCGGAGTTCTTATGGAACGGGTGTGGTATCCTAAAAGGATCCCTGTGAGTAGGCTGTGGCCAATAAAGAGTGATGGGAATGGGGGGGGGGGGGGGGGGGGGGGGGGGGTATTGCCATAAATGTCAATTGTACTGTAGGAATGGAATGTAAATGACAGAGGATATATGTTGTGTATGCACCTGCAGAAAAGTACTTGGGTGTACGATATTTTATTGCAGAATAGTTACAAGGTTTTTTGAACGATAGTGTCCCGTCCTCCCAGGCTGCTGGCCTGGAGTAGGATCAGATAGGGTCAAAGTAGTGGAATCGCTGTGAGGTTTCAATGGGTGCAGGGTTAGATGGTAGGGCAATTTTTTCACAGTGTAATGAATTCATACTACAGAACAGTAGCCTGATACACATTTATACAGCAGTTGGCCTCATGCACCTATAATATTTGTTTGGGGTCCGCCATAATGCCAAAGAAGAATAATAATATGGTTGCCATCAGTCTCCTCATAGATGGATCTGGTAGTGTGGAAGCGCATGAAGCGAGACGGTGGATGGTGGTTGGAAGAGCATGCTTGTTTGAAATGGAAAATCGTTGCGATAGCTTTTGATAAAGAAGAACATCAAGACAAAGCAGTTGCTTTATAAGTGGGATGCACTGTTGTGTGCTACATCTTGAGGGGTTCTTGCTGATTGTAACGGCTCTCGTGGGTTGAAGAAGGAGACCAAGGTGTAGCGTGGTAGCCGTTCCTGATTTTTAATTAACTGAACACCGCAACAAATGCTGACACTACACATCAAAGTATATCTTACCAAATTATGAAAGACAAGCATTGTAATTTTAAATTCCTTAAATGTAGTATGGATGTGGTGAACAAATTATTGTTGTCTATCAGCAATGACAACCTGGATGGAAAATTACTGAGGATAATAGACGATGTTGCCACTCCCATTTGCCACATCTTCAATTTAAGCCTACTAGAAAGTGTGTGCCCTCAGGCTTGGAGGGAAGCAAAAGTCATTCCGCTACCTAAATATAGTAAAGCCCTCTTTACTGGCTCAAATAGCTGACCAATCAGCCTGTTACCAACCCTGAGTAAACTTTTGTAAAAAAATGATGTTTGACCAGATACAATGTTATTTTACAGTAAACCAACTAACAACAAACATTCAGCATGCTTATAGAGAAGGACACTCAACAAGCACAGCACTTACACATATGACTGATGATTGGCTGAGAGAAATTGAAGATAAAAAGATTGTGGGGGCTGTTTTGTTAGACTCCAGTGTGGATTTTGACATTATCGATCATAGTCTGCTGCTGGCAAAACTTATGTGTTATGGCTTTACACCCCCTGCTATATTGGATAATGAGTTATCTGTCTAACAGAACACAGAGGTTGTTCTTTAATGGAAGCCTCTCCAACATAATCCAGGTAGAATCAGGAATTCCCTTTGGCAGCTGTTGAGGCCCATTACTTTTTTCAATCTTTACTAATGAATTGCCACTTGCTTTGAGGAAAGCCAGTGTCTAAGTATGTGAATGACTCAACACTATATATATTAGCTACTACAGCGACTGAAATGACTGCAACACTTAACAGAGAGTTGCATTTAGTTTCAAAGTGGGTGGCAAGGAATAAGTTAGTCCTAAATATTTATAAAACTAAACGCATTGTATTTTGGATAAACCATTCACTAAACCCTAAACCTCAACTAAATCTTGTAATAAATAATGTGAAAATTGAGCAAGTTGAGGTGACTAAACTGCTTGGAGTAACCCTGGATTGTAAACGTTCATGGTCAAAACATATTGATACAACAGTAGCTAAAATGGGGAGAAGTATGTCCATGCTAAAGCGCTGTTCTACCTTCTTCACAGCACTATCAACAAGGCAGGCCCTACAGGCCCTAGTTTTCTCCCACCTTGACTACTGTTCAGTCGTGTGGTCAGGTGCCACAAAAAAGGACATCGGAAAATTGCAATTGGTTCAGAACAGGGCAGCATGGCTGGCCCTTGGATGTACACAGAGACCTAATTAATAATATGCATGTCAATCTTTCCTGGCTCAAAGTGGAGGAGAGATTGACTTCATCACTGCTTGTATTTCTGAGAGGTATTGAGATGTTGAATGCACCGAGCTGTCTGTTTTAACCACTGGTGCACAGCTCGGACACCCATGCATACCCCACAAGACATGCCACAAGAGGTCTCTTCACAGTCCCCAAATCCAGAACAGACTATGGAAGGCGCACAGTACTACATAGAGCCATGACATGGAACTCTATTCCACATCAAGTAACTCATGCAAGCAGTAAAATTTGATTTAAAAAACAAATTAAAAAACACTGGGGACTAGGAAGCAACACAAACATAGGCAGAGACACATGCATACACACACACACGATGGCATACACACTATACACACACGTACACATGGATTTTGTGCTGTATATACAGTTGAAGTCGGATGTTTACATACACTTAGGTTGGAGTCATTAAAACTTGTTTTTCAACCACCACAAATTTCTTGTTAACAAACTATAGTTTTGGCAAGTCAGTTAGGACTACTTTGTGCATGACACAAGTAATTTTTCTAACAATTGTTTACAGACAGATTATTTCACTTATAATTCACTGTATCACAATTCCAGTGGGTCAGAAGTTTACATACACTAAGTTGACTGTGCCTTCAAACAGCTTGGAAAGTGACAGAAAATGATGTCATGGCTTTAGAAGCTTCTGATAAGCTAATTGACATAATTTGAGTCACTCTTTGCTTGACATCATGGGAAAATCCGCTAAGACCTCAGAAAAATAATTGTAGACCTCCACAAGTCTGGTTCATTCTTGGGAGCAATTTCCAAATGCCTGAAGGTTCCACGTTCATCTGTACAAACAATAGTACGCAAGTATAAACACCATGGGACCATGCAGGTACATGGCACAGGTACAAAAGTATCTATATTCACAGTAAAAACGAGTCCTATATTGACATAACCTGAAAGGCCGCTAAGCAAGGAGGAAGCCACTGCTCCAAAACCACCATAAAAAAGCCAGACTACGGTTTGCAACTGCACATGGGGACAAAGATCATACTTTTTGGAGAAATGTCCTCTGGTCTGATGAAACAAAAATATAACTGTTTGGCCATAATGACCATCGTTGTGTTTGGAGGAAAAGGGGGAGGCTTGCAAGCCGAAGAACACCATCCCAACCATGAAGCACGGGGATGGTAGCATCATGTTGTGGGGGTGCTTTGCTGCAGGAGGGACTGGTGCACTTCACAAAATAGATGGCATCATGAGGCTGGAAAATTGTGAATATATTGAAGCAACATCTCAAGACATCAGTTAAAGCTTGGTCTCAAATTGGTCTTCCAAATAGACAATGACCCCAAGCATACTTCCAAAGTTGTGGCAAAATGGCTTAAGGACAACAAAGTCAAGGTATTGGAGTGGCCATCACAAAGCCCTGACCTCAATCCTATAGAAAATGTGTGGGCAGAACTGAAAAAGCCTGTGCGAGCAAGGAGGCCTATACAAACCTGACTCAGTTACACCAGCTCTGTCAGGAGGAATGGGCCAAAATTCACCAAACCTATTGTTGGAAGCTTGTGGAAGGCTACCCAAAACATTTGACACAAGTTAAACAATTTAAACGAATTGAGTGATTAATTGATTGAGTGTATGTAAACTTCTGACCCACTGGGAATTTGATGAAAGAAGTAAAAGCTGTAATAAATAATTTTCTTTACTATTATTCTGACATTTCACATTCTTAAAATAAAGGGGTGATCCTAATTGACCTAAGACAGGGAATTTTTAATATGATTAAATGTCAGGAATTGTGAAAAACTGAGTTTAAATGTATTTGACTAAGGTGTATGTAAACTTCCGACTTCAACTGTATGTGGTAGTGGTGGAGTCGGGACCTGAGGGCACACAGTCTATGAATGTATTGTGATGTTTTTTAAATTGTATAAAGTGCCTTAATTTTGCTGGGGATCTATAATAAATACAAATGCAAAAATGTTAGGATGTATAAGTTATCCTGTACGATATTTTGTACCGAATACGTTACGTTGTTACAGGTGTCAAACTTATGGGCATGTGGCAGCAGTGTTTCGGAGGGACGTTCCTAGGTGTGAGAAGTGTGTAGAAGGGCATGAGACAAAAGAATGTGTAGCGTTAAGGAAAGTTGTGGTATGTGTTAATTGTAGGGGTGCCCATGGAGCTGGGGATCAGAAATGTCCCGTGCGAGAGAGGCAGGTTGAGGTTTCCAGGGTTAGAGTAGTGCAGAAGTAGTCATATGCTGAGGCAGTGAAGAAAGTAGAGGAAGATGGGTCCATGGGTCCTGGGAGGAGTGGTGTGAGTAGTAGATTTATAGAGGGATAGGCCAAGAAGTGATATATGTTTCAGTAATATTGGATTTATTGCATTTAAATAGTGGTTTAGGGTGGTGCTATTTTTTTGTGTGATTGTAGTGTTAGATGGTAGAGTATTTGTTTATTTATTCATTTTTTAAATAAAAGTATGAGGGAGTTGTACTCCAGTCTAGTAGGTGGCGGTAATGAAACATTTATTGGATGCCAACTGCCATTAAACCTAATCGAAGAAGAAGAATAACGTGGTTGAAGTAGAACATCTTTGGTTGAATGAGTGGAGTCGCAAACGATGATGGCCGCCATGATAAACAAGAACTGCCAGATACTTTGATTCGTCAGACTGGCGCTAAAATTATATTGGACTTTTGTGTTTCTTCTTTATTGCAGCAGGTCGATCTTTTGCTGAAGATGGGCATTATGAAATGGAGGAGTTTCTGAAAAGGGAGCATTCATTGTCAAAGCTCTATCAAGGTAGCTAAATTGTGCAGGATCACCGGTTATTATAGACCCCATTCTGTGTTTGCAAAAATTGCCACACGACTCGAGGGCGATGTAGGCAAGTTGGTGGCAGACCAAGGGGGGAGTTCTTATTGCGCGCCAGCAAAAAAACGCCTCTACTTGCATATTGATTATACGTGAATTTCACACTACTTTGGGATTATAGTTAGTTTGTAAACCTTGTATGAATTTCCTGCTAAATATAATGTTCATGTCATCATCGCAAATAAACTGAATTAACGTTATACTTAAACACTTCAGCCAGTAAAATTGCTATTTGACAAGCTTTTGCTACAGTTTATATTAATGAGCGTTAGCATTGTAGTAAACACCTGCTGCTTCCAAAATAGTGAATTTGCAAAGGTCACAACCAAATATGCAAGCATTAGTCAAAATATAATTGTGCATGTGACATTGCAACAATGTTATACTGACTGTTAAATGTTGGTCATAAGATTAATACTTTCCTCCCACTCCATCAAAAGTATATTTCTATCTATAGTGAATAGGCTTGTTGTATATAAACTCAGCAAAAAAAGAAACGTCCTCTCAATGTCAACTGTGTTTATTTTCAGCTAACTTAACGTGTAAATATTTGTATGAACATAAGATTCAACAACTGAGACATAAACTGAACAAGTTCCACAGACAGGTGACTAACAGAAATTGAATAATGTCTCCCTGAACAAAGGGAGGGTCAAAATCAAAAGTAACAGTCAGTATCTGGTGTGGCCACCAGCTGCATTAAGTACTGCAGTGCATCTCCTCCTCATGGACTGTTCGTTCTGTGAGATGTTACCCCACTCTTCCACTAAGGCACCTGCAAGTTCCCGGACATTTCTGTGGGGAATGGCCCTAGCCCTCACCCTTCTATCCAACAGGTCCCAGACGTGCTCAATGAGATTGAGATCCGGGCTCTTCGCTGGCCATGGCAGAACACTGACATTCCTGTCTTACAGGAAATCACGCACTGAACGAGAAGTATGGCTGGTGGCGTTGTCATGTCAGGATGAGCTTGCAGGAAGGGTACCACATGAGGAAGGAGGATGTCTTCGCTGTAACGCACAGCGTTGAGATTGCCTGCATTGACAACAAGTTCAGTCCAATGATGCTATGACACACTGCCCCAGACCATGACGAATCCTCCACCTCCAAATCAATCCCGCTCCAGAGTACAGGCCTTGTTGTAATGCTCATTCCTTCGACAATAAACGCGAATCCAACCATCACCCCTGGTGAGACAAAACTGCGACTTGTCAGTGAAGAGCACTTTTTGCCAGTCCTGTCTGGTCCATGTGCCCATAGGTGATGTTGTTGCCGGTGTTGTCTGGTGACGACCTGCCTTACAACCGGCTTACAAGCCCTCAGGCCAGCCTCTCTCAGCCTATTGCGGACAGTCTGAGCACTGATGGAGGAATTGTGCATTTCTGGTGTAACTCGGGCAGTTGTTGTTGCCATCCTATACCTGTCCCGCAGGTGTGATGTTCGGATGTACCGATCCTGGGCAGGTGTTGTTACACGTGGTTTGCCACTGCGAGGACGATCAACTGTCCGTCCTGTCTCTGTAGCGCTGTCTTAGGCGTCTAACAGTATGGACATTGCAATCTATTGCCCTGGCCACATCTGCAGCATGCTTAAGGCACGTTCTCGCAGATGAGCAGAGACCCTGGGCATCTTTCTTTTGGTGTTTTTCAGAGTCAGTAGAAAGGCCTCTTTAGTGTCCTAAGTTTTCATAACTGTGACCTTAATCGCCTACCGTCTGTAAGCTGTTAGTGTCTTAATGACCGTTCCACAGGTGCGTGTTCATTAATTGTTTATGGGTCATTGAACAAGCACGGGAAGTAATGTTTAAATCCTTCACAATGAAGATTTTTACGAATTATCTTTGAAAGACAGGGTCCTGAAAAAGGGATGTTTCTATTTTTGCTGAGTTTGTCAGAGGTCGACCGATTTATGATTTTTCAACGCCGATACCGATTATTGGAGGACCAAAAAAAGCTGATGCCAATTAATCGGACAATTTTTTTATTTATAATTTTTTTTTTTTTTTGTAATAATGACAATTACAACAATACTGAATGAGCATTTATTTTAACTTAATACATCAATCAAAATCCATTTCGCCTCATAAATAATGAAACATGTTCAATTTGGTTTAAATAATGCAAAAACAAAGTGTTGGAGAAGTAAAAGTGCAATATGTGCCATGTGAAAAAGCTAACGTTTGAGTTCCTTGCTCAGAACATGAGATCATATGAAAGTTGGTGGTTCATTTTAACATGAGACTTCAATATTCCAAGGTAAGAGGTTTTAGGTTGTAGTTAATATAGTATTTTTAGGACTATTTCTCTATACCATTTGTATTTCATATACCTTGACTATTGGATGTTCTTATAGGCACTATAGTATTGCCAGTGTAACAGTATAGCTTCCGTCCCTCTCCTCGCTCCTACCTGGGCTCGAACCAGGAATACATCGACAACAGCCACACTCGAAGCAGCATTACCCATCGCTCCACAAAGCCAAGGGGAATAACTACGCCAAGTCTCAGAGCGAGTGACGTTTGAAACACTATTAGTGCACAACCAGCTAACTAGCTAGCCATTTCACATCGGTTACACCAGCCATTAGGCTGATAGGCTTGAAGTCATAAACAGCGCTGTGCTTGCGAAGAGTTGCTGGCCAAACGCACGAAAGTGTTGTTTGAATGAGCCTGCTGCTGCCTACCATCGCTCAGTCAGACTGCTCTTATTATAACATAACACACCAAAATACGAGCCTTTGGTCATTAATATGGTCGAATCCGGAAACTATCATTTCGGAAACAAAACGTTTATTATTTCAGTGAAATACGGAACCGTTCGGTATTTTATCTAACGGGTGGCATCCCTAAGTCTAAATATTCTTGTTACATTGCACAACCTTCAATGTTATGTCATAATTACATAAAATTCTGGCAAATTAGTTCGCAATGAGCCAGGCTGCCCAAACTGTTGCATATACCCTGACTCTGCGTGCAATGAACGTAAGAGAAGTGACACAATTTCACCTGGTTAAATTTGCCTGCTAACCTGGATTTCTTTTAGCTAAATAAGTTTAAAAAGATATACTTCTGTGTATTGATTTTAAGAAAGGCATTGATGTTTATGGTTAGGTACAGTGGTCCAACGATTGTGCTTTTTTCGCAAACGCTCTCTTGTTAAATCATCCCCCAGCGTTGCATCGATTAAATGCAACGCAGGACACGCTAGATAAACTAGTAATATCATCAACCATGTGTAGTTATAACTATTGATTATAATTGATTGATTGTTTTTTATAAGATAAGTTTAATGCTAGCTAGCAACTTACCTTGGCTTCTACTGCATTCATGTAACAGGCAGGCTCCTCGTGGAGTGCATTGAGAGGCAGGTGGTTAGATCATTGGACTAGTTAACTGTAAGTTTGCAAGATTGTATCCCCCTAGCTGAGAAGGTGAACATCTGTCGTTCTGCCCCTGAACAAGGCAGTTAACCCACCATTCCTAGGCCATCATTGAAAATAAGAATGTGTTCTTAACTGACTTGCCTAGTTAAATAAAGGTATACATTTTTTTATTTTTTTTAAATCGGCAAAATCGGCGCCCAAAAATACAGATTTCCGATTGTTATGAAAACTTGAAATTGGCCCTAATTAATTGGCCATTCCGATTAATCGGTCAACCTCTAGTTTGTGTGTTCATGTGTGGGTTCCTCCAGCTCCTCCCATTAGGAATTGATGGGCGACGCCATGGTAACGACAGAGCAGGTGCGCCTCACATCTGACATGCAGAGGGCAGTGTGGAGCCGCATTGTGAGTAGCCTTTAGAACACTGCACACTGTTATTATGTCTACAGAAATTATACTTATTCTCTCTATGCATATCACATTTTGCATGGCTTTGTCTAAATTGTCATATCTATGTGTGTTTGTGTGTCTAGCCCTGTCACCTAAGGGCCTTGGAGTTACAAGTGCACTTTAAGATTCATAGCCAAGGAATGAAGAATCTTAATGGGGATGTACTGGCAATTTGGTACACCAAGGAGCACATGCAGGAAGATACTGTCCCAACAATGTAGTTCCAACAGAAATATCATAGCGTAGGTGCAATGCAAATGTATAAATGCATTTATGTTGTTTTGTCGGTCCTGTGTTTGGAAACCAGGACCTCTTCACAGGGCTGGGTGTGTTGGTGGACACGTACCCCAATGAGGAAAAACACCTAGAGGTATGTGCATATATCTGCTAGCCTCTTCTATGTGTTTCTGTGGAGTGTAGGAGTAGCTACAGTACTGGTCCATGTTATGTCACATTATATAATAGGACTTTTATCTCAACTACTTCCTGTTTTTTTCCCACTCATTGTACTGTCTGGCAGGGGTGTTTATTTATGTGTCATATCCTGTCAAATCTGGATTAACATGTCCTGATCTTCCTGTGCTCCGAGAGGGGCTTTAGACAACTGACACCCAACACCTCCCACCTCAATACAGACTTGCGTCATACAAGCAAGCCAATACAGTGGAATATTTATGAGGTTTTGTTGGAACGCTTGCTTGGGCAGGGCTCACAGACCTGTGTAAAGGGCCTTGTCTTGTGTTGTGCTCCTCTGTTTTGTGCATCCCTATGGAGACAGGCGCAGAAGATGAGGTACACCACACGCACACAGGTACCCAATGTTTGGACCACCCATACCAAAAGCCCCCCATACCCCTCTCCTTAGCCACTCCCATCAACCCCTAATGAGCTTTCTGCCCCATGTTGTTGTTTATTACCCAGTAACAATTCTTTGTACCTTGAGTATAATTAGCATTTGAATGACTAGGGGATCAGGCAAAGGAAAAGGTCAATTGTACCAGCAGTATTGTATTGTTGTGACTGCTGTATCTTTTACCTGTTCACCTTCTCTCTCACTGTTTTCTGTGTCTCACTCCTTTATTTTTTCACACCTTCCAACAGAGGATCTACCCCTTTGTGTTGGCGATGGTGTCTGCACCGCCATGCTGCGCAACCACAATCACAACACTTTCATCAGATACGTCCGCTGCAGGCCCACGGTGAGAATACACACACACTCATTTTAATGGCTCAACGAAATATCACTATCCAAGTTATTGTGTAATAACTATGCAAATAATGATGTAATCCGAGATGCATATTGGGTCACTCTGGAGTCTGAGAAAACAGTTATGTTGAAGTGAACTGTTTCAACACACGTCAAGTATATTATGCCTTGACTGTACTAGGTAGTGCCTTAGCATACCCTGTTGAGCATACTCCCAATTTCTGTCTCCACTAGATTATGATTGACATGGATGGAGAGACTGCCTGGACATACCGGGGGTGCGGTTGCCTCGGGCTACTACTTTGGATCCTCTGCCATCACAGGAGATCTCTCTGGTAGTACTCTCCTCTACTGTGATTGACATAGTAGTGTTAATGAAATGGCATTTACATGAACTGTTTTATTGCCTATGAATTATCACCTAGTTTTAATTTATTGCCTACTTGATGGTGTTTCATTGAGGTGTCTAATTTCCAGTTAGATGTGGCCATCCCAGATTATTATCATAATAAATTGTATCAACTCATTATGACCACACTGCCCAGAATTAAATTCATGTGTGTAGCGGTTTTCTTCCTGAGAAGGAGAGGAGGACCAAAATGCAGCGTGGTTAGGGTTCAACATCTTTAATATCGACGATAAACGAGAACACTACAAAATACAAAACAACAAAAGTGAAAACCGAAACAGTCCTATCTGGTGCAATGACACAAAGACAGAAGACAATCACCCACAAAACACCCAAAGAACATGGCTACCTAAATATGGTTCCCAATCAGAGACAACGACAGACAGCTGCCTCTGATTGAGAACCAATCTAGGCAACCATAGACATACAAAACTACCTAGAAAGGAAACATACCCCATAAACATACAAAACCCCTAGACCAGACAAACACATTAATCCCCCATGTCACACCCTGACCTAACCAAAATAATAAAGAAAACAAAGATAACTAAGGTCAGGGCGTGACAATGTGATACATAAGTGAAATTCAGAGTGCATGTAGTCTAATAGGAAACGAAGATATTGGCATAGAATTACATATAGAATTATAATATAGTAATTTCTGTGGATATTTTATTGTATTTTTTTTTTATTGGAGGTGTTTTTGCTGCAGTTTGCCTTGAATGATAGAAACATTATGTTCCTCACAGACAATCACGATGTGATCTCCCTGAGACTGTACCAGCTGACGGTGTTACGTAGTGAGACGTAACACCGTCAGATGAGATCCCTCTACCCAGTGTAGATAACATAGACCTACTAAGGCGTAAGGATCGCTACCCCTCTCACACAAACAGAAGAACATACACATTCATTGGCGTTACCCTATTTGGGTAACATAGTTATTCTTGATGAAAAGCTAAACTACAAATGCATACTATCAAATTATTAGGTTAAACTATTAGGGCTCCTTAACCAACTCAGTGGCCTTATGGTTAGTGTCTGCCCTGAGATTGGAAGGTTGGGGGTTCGATCCCCGATCATACCAAAAAATGCCTTTCTGCTTGTCACTCAGCAATAAGGAGATGGATTGGAGATGCCCTGGCCTGCGATAGACTAGCGTCCTGTCCAGGGGTTGTAATTATACGTCAAGCTGTCCAGGGGGTGCAATTGTACGTCAAGCTGTCCAGGGGGGTGTAATTGTACATCAAACCAGAACGGCCACCTATGGGCCGCTCTGTTTCCAGGGCTTAGGGCTCCTTGTCACTCTTGTCACCTCAATTGTTTACCTTTTCTATCCATTCTAACATATTTCTCTCTTTCGCTCTGTCAGTGGGTGAGAATGAAGAGGGGTGGAGTAATATTGCCATGTTCTTCACCATCCTCTTCTCCATGCTGGGCTGTTTCCTGCTCATCGTGGTCGGCCTCATCGTCTACAGCCACTGGAACGAGAACAGACAAACGCTTCTACTGAGAGGGAGGGAGGCCTGTCATCATAACCTCTATTACTGCAGACTAAGGACAAAACTGCACTAAGACACTGAAATGACTGACGAGACTGAAATGAGAACAAGACAGAGACACTGACCTCTCAATGTAAACCAATATGCTGACAGACAGCGGTACCCCTGGGACAACACTAGTGAATCCTGGGAAAGACTGAGCAGTAGATGGATGCATTTAAACACTACAGCAACAAAGCACACTGACTGACCCCTGCCATAAGTAGAGATAGACTGGTACCTTTTTACTCCCTGTCCCTACCCCCACCCTCACCAACCAGGCCTTACTCTACACACAAATGTACTGACAACGTGAAAATTACCTGTTGTCATAGTCCAGCGACTAATTGTCCTCCAGGGGGGTAATGGACAAAATCTGAGATGACACTATAGCCAAAAATACTTATTTACACATGCCCTAGCTGCATGTGAAATTTGGTGTCTTTTATCACAAAATACACCATTTCCCCCACGCTGCCTACACTGGACTCTGCCATTGCTGGTTTTGTTTCTGTCTTTTTGAGGGTCTGGAGAGATTGATTTATACTGACAGATGAGAATGTCAAAGGGACAAAGTATCCGATGTGTTCTTACTCGAACAGCCCACATGACCAGCTCCCATTAGCAGAACACTGGCAATTGATGCATCACTTTTCTGCTTCGCTCTAGAAACAGCATTAGGATAGTTACATGTATGTCATATTTGACTCTATGGCGCTTGCAATCAATGTAAGTCTTTGTGTATTTCAATTGATTCAGACGGTCTCATACTCTATTGGGGGCTGCAGGTAGCCTAGTGGTTAGAGCGTTGGGCCAGTAACCAAAAGGTTGCTGGATCAAGTCCCCAAGCTGATGAGGTAAAAATCTGTCGTTCTGCCCCTCAGCAGGGCAGTTAACCCACTGTTACCCGGGCACCGTGGATGTTGACTAAGGCAGTCCCCGCACCTCTCTGATTCAGAGGAGTTGTGTTAAATGCTGGAGACACATTTGAAACATGTATGGCTGCAAATGGGTTTTATCATGTCTTGTCAAACAACGTACAGTAGTTACTATTACTGAAGGTAATTTTCATTTTAACTCAGTCATGATTGTCACGATTAGGTAGTTTGATTTTATTGTGTATGAAACTGTGTGAAATGGAAAGGTGAACGATCCCTCTCCCTTCAGGTCGCATGTTCTTAATGGAATTTATTTAAATTAGTTGCCTGTTCTTTTTATTGTTCCTACTACCGTTTTAAAACTTAGTCTACATTGTCTGTGTCTTCTAATTTTTATGTGTGGTATACTCAAATTTGTAACTTATGACATGCCTCACGTTCTTGCACATGCTATCTATAGAGATATGTTACAGAGTCTGAGTTTGGGACTTTCCACAGAAAGTATTGGGTTGGTTGATACTGCGGAAGAGAGCACAAGTGAGGTTTTTCTGCATCTCATGTCTACGTGTGGTGGAAAAAACATCCCGGATTGCTGTCAAGGGGTGTCTCAGGAGTGGGCTGTGCAAAAAAAAAAAAAAAACATTTTACATGTGAAACAGGACAAATAAACGCCCCCTATTTGACATCTTTCCACTGAGGAACGTAAAATAGGGGAGATTCTTTACTATGCTGATGGTACACTTGTTTTTGTTGGCATTAAAGAACGACCTTTACTGACATTGTTTCCTTACTTGTTGGGACTTCTGCTCTGGAGATGGTACTGTAGGTTATTTACATGGACATGACCATTCAGATGTACTGTGTGGATAGATTGGCCTAATTTCAACCCAATGGCAGGTAATGTTTATCCCTACAAGTCTAGTAATGCTGCAGTGGAAATACCAGTATTATACTCTTCACAAGTCATGTGATTGTATATCATGATAAAACACATGGTTAGTTTACTTATCACAAGGTCTGCTTGTTCTGCACTCATTTTTAACTTGAAGCTTTACCCCAGGCATGTCAGGCAAAGTGGGACTATTATATTTGTGACGGTCTTTGTCCTTAAAGAAGGGCATGTTAAGAGGCCATGCCTTGGGGTACTCATCAATAATGACAGCCGCATGCTTCAGGCACCATCTCACACTGCCCTTCTGTGCTCCTCCTCCAGATCAATATCTCAACTGCTTCAGATGCCTGGGTGGGGCCACTCCGGCTGAGTGGAGTAGGTTATGCCCTCAGCTAGTCCATCAATGTCAACACTATAGGCTTGAGAAACAGTACAGCATTCAACAAAAGGTAAGTCAGAGCCAAACAACAGTGCCAATGTTTGTTTTATTATACAAAAATAAAATCCAAATTACCCAACAGTACACAGCAGACCCCCTACTAAACCAAAGCATTAAAATGTACCACAAATTTTAGTGCTTTTTTTTTCCTACACTTTTTTGGGGGCTTGATCTAGATAGGAAAAAGAACACGAAAGGTCTGTGATTGTGGTCGACCGGTTCCTTCTCTAGCGTGGGTGTTTGTTTTTGCAAAGTCTTTCTACATACGCATCAGCCACAACATCGACATCCGCCTGACATTATCTATGGTTGAGGGAGAAATGAAAGAAACATCTGGGTTTCATGTTGGTTAAACAGAGCATCCTTAGATTATGTTGCGAGTACATTGTTGCCTTGGTGATGTATGATAACAAGTGCAACCCACCCCTTAGTGAGAGATCATCTAAAAACAAACTCCTGGGCTAGCGGAGGTGTACCCTAAACAACCCATTTAAGAGACCTGATCATTTTCTCCACTCGGTTATCTAGCACTGGGATTAGATTTGCTTCCATACTTGATAAAAGGTCACATTCACCATCTTCTATATCAAAAGGTTGGGCAATCAATGAGAGAAGGCAACCATTAAGTAGTCACTGAAAATTTCTCAAATACAATAAAAACAAGCCATCTCACTGTTTACAAATACACCATGACAGCGCAACACACAAGGGGTGGAACAGTGGCAAAGGTACCCACGGGACCAACAGAATAATATTAGTCCGACGAGGAGAGATTAAATAGTATTAATACAACAAAATATAATTCAAAACACTCCTTTAGTTTACACAAGTTAAACAGATGTATTTTTTCTTCATAATAAGCAGGAGTAATATTCTTAGCAGATCAGAATGACAGCAGACTGTACTTCTATCCATGTCACTAAAGACTAACAGAAACAAAATACAAAATTAACTAGAATGGCTTTTTATCTTTACTCCCCAACACACCAAGAGGTAACATGTAGATATACACATTTACTTTCAAAGCATACACACAAAACACCATAGTAGCAATAAAAACAAAAAATAAACTGAGGTACACTTGCGACATGTACTGAGAGTAATATTGCTTGTACTGGCAACCACACAGAAGAGTTGTTGCAGCATATCAAATGGGTTGTTTTTTTTGCATAGGCTAGTCAGTTACATTACAGAGGCGCGTGGAGCAGAAAAGAGGGACAATTTAGGGTGAAAGGAGGCCTTTGGTGTAGTGAGCAAGGTAAATGAAACTGGACAACTGATGGCACTGGTGCTAATGGTAGATTCTGAAAGATGCCAAATACTGATGCCCATTAAAAAAAAAGTTTTATATTCATGACAATAGGATCGCGTGTATGAGACAACGTGTGGGTTGAGTACAGTGATAATTTAGATACAGGCAAAAGATCTCAAAAGATAATTGTGCCTGCATGATCTTAAGGATGATATATGCAGAGGCAAAACCCCATCTCACAAAGACAAACATTGGTGTGGGTTGCCACAGTTTCTGTTACCATGCTCGGTATGGTCGGGCCCCCGGGGGAGAGGGGGGGTGTGTCTCATGGTCTAGAGGGATGCAATGAGCCATGGCTAAAGCCCCCATCACTATCACACCTGGGGCTAGTTACCTCATCAGGGGCCACATACCCAACTTGACACTGATCCTAGCTTGTGCCCTCTGTGCTGGTATATGGTGAGAGGCCATAGGGGACTGGGTGGGGTTTGAGAGAAAGAAGAGACCGAGCGAGGGATAAGAGCTTCACGCGCCTCTGTGAACATTGAAACAAAAGCGAACAGGGAACAAAAAGGCAAAAGATGCTTGAAAATATACAAATCTCCCATTATTCACACGAGTACTACAAAAGTCCAAAGAATTACGTTCACATATCGCCGATGTCTGCAACTGTAGGTAAGAGGAAAATTACAGAGCAGATGAATGAAATGGATGGGTGTTTGTCCATGACTGACTGATAGCCCTTTATCTAGGTAAACATGTGAAAGCCAAACAAGAGTTTGCCCAGTAAGTAGTGAGCAATGGGACTGAAAAACTATGGGTCCCCATTTTCTTTTTTCAGAAACATGAAACACCCTCAACGTCATAATCTTAATTTATCTATATTGCATAAAAAATAAATGCACTTTAGCATCTACATTTGTCATTCCCCCCCAACCATTCAAAAAACATCTCATATGAGCACAAGAAAAACTAAAACAAAGGATTTCTTAACATCATTTTGTTTGGTACTAACTCAACATCCTTTCAGGTCAGTTCAAATATCAAACTTATCTAGATCATATCCTTGAAATAAAAATACAATCATAACTAAAGAAAAATGGGGGTGGGGAAGGAAAAAAGTGATCAAATAACCACAGATAACCAGGGAGAAGCAGATGGCATTTTAAAACGTCATACACAAGCGTTCTGACTAAACAAATGTTACCTATTCTACATGCCAGCTTTTACAACATATGATCTCGTCTTGTGGTTTCACTCAGATACATTTCCTGCAACTCATAACCACAGCCTAGAATAAGTTGAGCCAATCGATTCATCAGACATAATTTTACACTTCGGACTCCATCTGTATAAAAAAAGGACTCCTCTGGACTACTAGAAGAAACTATGCACACCATGCTTCAAACATGGGAGAGGGGGGCTAAAACATTTTAGGTTTCTTCCAAAGCACAAGTCTGGAATATAATCGCCTACTCTTCAAACACAGATGCCAAAACACATTTAGTCTACCTGTCCCTAACTACATTTTACCACCGTGCCACAGTAAGGCATTTATTTTCTTATGCCTCAGAAGGAGCACTTAAAATGAGTGTTCATATGCCTTCTGAGGGGTATCCTACAAAGCAAGCTAGATCTACTCAGGGTTTTCTAAAGCTAACCAGCTTCAGTTAGCTTCACATTACAGCACAGGCTTCCTCTGTACTACGACCATGGATAATATTTAAAATCAGTCATCTCCCTCAAATAAAGGGGGTGATGACACAATCTTTGCAAGTGGGAGGGAATCTGATTTCATAGTCCTCAACTCACAGCCCAGTCATTTCATTCATGATAAGTGGAATTAGCCGACCCCAGAACAGGTAAGTGCTGAAGGATTCGTTGCCATAGAAATGTACCTGGCTCAAAGTTGAGCCACCATAGAATCAGGAATTAGAATACTATGTGAGCCACTTTCGTATGACTGGTTATCCCGAGTTGAACTCAGGGTTCACCAATGGTATCTCGCCAACTCATCAAACCTGCTTCGTAGGATACCCCTCTGTTGTGGTGCACCTTGAGCCGCATGTCTGCTCCCTAGCAACCTACCAAGGCAACTTATGGTGTCTTATCAAAAACATGTTAGTGTCCTAATGTGAGCGGGTGAGTCTTTGTGAGTGCATGACTATCCTCTGACTTTCCAGCGTTACTTTTATAGTGTCAAGACTTAACACTTGAAGACAGACAGACAACTTATTGATTGATAGTTGAAATTAATGTCTTTGTCTATCCTTTTTCATTAGCAGTGAAATAATAAACAGTGCATCAGTCCATAACCTACTTGAACAATAAGTGCTGCATGAAAGCAAATCAATACCCTAAATAATAAAACTATCATATCTTCACTGCCATTTAAAACACACCCAAGGCAGCTGGACTTTTGTGCTTATTTTTAGGTGGAACGGCAGAATAAAAACACTCCCGATTCTACGGCTGTGCTTCGACACATGCTGGGCAAGCAACGCACTTCACTGGTTTATCATAACAGTGTGCAGCTGCACTAACAGCAAAGCCAACCCCATCCCACTGAATGGAAAATACCAACACAAATCTGTCACATTGCTTCTACAATGTTCACACCACTGCAAGCCAAGGGCGTATGCAACAGCACATTGCAAGCCCAGTGCAAAGTCATAACATGATGAAACTAGATACATGGTGTCTATACTTAAACCTTGGTTCACTCTGTCCGAGTCCCACACGGCCAAGGGACTCGTGGCGGAAAGGGAGTGACACTATCAGACTCCGGCTGCTGCTGGGTAAAAACAGCAGCGATTCATCATTGTCAGCTCGGGGCCAATGGCCTGGGAGTAGTAGACTATATGAAACACGGGCCCAAAAACACACTGTTGCTGACAGGACGAATCAGAACGCAAATCTACCTACACAGACACACAAATGAATTACTCATGCCCTCTAAACAAGAACCCAGTGCATTTTTTTTTTTAAGAAAAAAGTGGTCCAGAGCCTGGTGAGTTGAGTGCACTAACTTACACCAGGGGCCAGGACACTGAGGATACACTAAATAAGACTACACTACTCCACACTCACAGCATCCCTTGGATAAGAGATTCTTTGCCATTGATGTGGGTTATAGTGGCCTCAGCTAAAGCAGGTTTTTAGAGAAGTAATAAAAAGACAAGAAAATGATACAGGACAAAGTACTACACTACTGAAACTTCAGTCTTCCCACCCTCTGGTTTGTACTTTTATTCCCAACAACATACCCCTTACCACTCGGTGAGACTGTCAGTCCTTCAAAATGCTGCTGACCCCACCACACACACGCCACGTTATTTCACCGCCGGTCTGTGAAAACACATACACGGTCGACCACCACAATGCTTTTTATAGATACCAAGTTGCAGGCACAGCGATGGGATATTGTCACGTCTTCAGTTCACTTGGCCAGTCAGACCAGATAATCACACATCAAAACATCCGTTCCAGTCCATTCAATACCTTTCAGTCTGGCCAAGTGTTGACCGGAGTACTGGTGGAGACATGAGGGATGGGTGTAGGAGGGGTGGAGTCTGATGTTATTGGGACACAGTTCAGAAAGACGCTATAAGAGACAGGCACATCTTCACTTCCCAGCCTTTTCTCTGGATGCAAATAGCCCTGCTGTCACTCCACAAGGAAACCAGATGCAGGCCAAGATTACCTCAGGGGTGACATCACTTTGCAGCTGTGTCCTAGATTACACAGTACACACACACACAAACCCCTGCAAAAACAAAACAAGTTTTATCCGTAACAGTTTGTATCCCCTGGTCAGGACTGTGTCTGGTAGCATGATCTTATGTTTTGGCCCCTATGTGCTGGGGCCTAGGGATTGGTGACCATGGTGGTATGCCATCCTGCCCTGTCCCCACAGAGGTGAAATGTTAGAAGGACCAAAGGAAAAATGTCCAGGCTAAACAGTTGGGTGGGAGAGTGAGGGACAAGTGGGTGGGTGGGTAGATGTAGTCAATTCTGTACCAGCATCAGCACCTCTTCTTGCCACTTGGTAGATCTCTAGAAGTTGGCATTTTCATCATCACCATTGCAAGAACTAAACAAAGCAGATGAGGGACCATCCATGGGTATTAAAGAATTAAACCGTTAGCCAAACTAAGCATCTTTTAAATAAACTTTTTTTGTCATCATTGGCGTCATTTTATGGATCATAACTGACAAGCATGTCAAAGAGCAGGACAACCTGGTTCATTTGGTGAGTCGTTGTGGGACATTTCATTTGCTGGTGGTGTCTGGGTTATTGTTATGATGACAAGGGCACTCCCTCCCTAAAGCGCAGATCCGGCAGCAGCAGCAGCCTCTGGGTGGTTGGTGGTGGAGCTCAAATCAGGCGGTCTCCGGTGCTGGCCCTTGGGTTCTTTCTTTGTGTCTGATGTGGTGGTGCTCAGAGGCAGAGCAGCAGTCCCCCCTGGCCCCCTGACACACCTGCTCCTCGTCCTCTTCCGGCCCAGAGCTCTCATCCAGTTGGCACACACACACCTCGATCCCCGAGTCGCCAGTCACATGCCTGCGCCGGGTCACCAGTTCCTCTTCCACCGGTCGTTCTGATTTGCTGGGAGCAGATGTGGATTCCTGGTCTGCTGAGGAACTAGCGGCCTGCTCCTCTCTTGGAGTGTCCTCTGTTGGGGGCTCCAGCACCACAGCAGCTTCTGATTGGATGGGGGGCAGTAGGATGGGAGGGGTGGTCTCTGGGGGGATCTCGGAGTAAGGCGGAGGTGGAGTCGGGGGATGACCCACCACCTCTTCATAGTCAGGAAGCTTGCAGTCTGTCCAGAACCCTGGGAGTAAATACAACAACAAAAAAAACACAGGAGTCAACCATTTTACCAGTCTAGATAGGGTTAGCTGGTGTTGAACTAATTCACTAATTGTCAGATATGGTTCTGAATCTGCTAAGAACCATCTCCAACTACCAGGCCTAGTTACTGTAAACAGTTAACTCAGAGGGAGAGGTGAAGTAATTTCAGGGCTGTAGGGTCTGGAGGCATCCAGCCCAGTGCAGATGGGGGAAATAAGTATCCTGCGGGGTTTAAAAGACTCACTCAAGTTGAGGGGTGGAGGGGAGATGAAAGAACTAGAAGCTCCCTGATAGGCCATAAGGCTGATTTCGCGCTGGCGCTGCTCCTGCTGCAGCCGCATCTTGACCCGACGGTGACGGTAGGCACAGCAGCAACTCAGCATTATGATGAGGGTCCACACCAGCCAGAACCCTACACAAAACAATCACATAGTTACATTCTCCATCAAATCATTTCAGCTTATGTTAATTAGGTTTAACGTTATTGATTTCGGCACCAAAACATGTAAAATTAGTGACTCGAAAAAACAAAGTGACACATTCAGAGATTACTATCATGAAGAATAAGTCATGGAAATATCGTCAGAAAATAAATATGGGAACGGGGGAAGAGGGACTGAGTGGTGCCAGAAAAGGAGAGAATAAAGGACACTGAACATACACCACAGCTCATAGTAGTAAGTGCAGCACTCGGTCTCCCCGCAGCAGTAGCCCATCTCACACCGGTATTGCTCATTGTTCACTCCAAAACAGAATTCCTTTCCCTAAACAAACACAGGCATGTTATTCAGTGACATCCTACAAAACACAAATGAGGAAAGCTATGTATTATGCATACACGCACACACAACTGTTTGACATAACTTCACATTGGCATTTACTGCACAAAACACTAGAAAGCATGCCTGCAAAGGCACAGACCTACTTTCACTGGGGATGAAAATTGTAGGCGCATTCAATGTTCGGAAAATCAAAATAGGTGTTGCAGTGATAGCTAGCTAAGTGACATTTCAGGATGATACAACAATGTCATAGTAGAAGCTG
This sequence comes from Oncorhynchus clarkii lewisi, assembly GCF_045791955.1. Lineage (NCBI taxonomy): Eukaryota > Metazoa > Chordata > Actinopteri > Salmoniformes > Salmonidae > Oncorhynchus > Oncorhynchus clarkii. The sequence goes on along the minus strand of NC_092151.1, from coordinate 28,672,078 downwards.
CCAAATGACCTCACAAATTAGTTTTAAAAAGGTTAGCTAACTAGCTTTTTAACTAGGTACTAACGTTACAGAGGTAAGCTAGCTAAACATGTTTGGCCAGTAGTTAACGACGGTAACAGCAAGCTATGCATCACTGCCAACAAATAAACAACAGGAAAAACGCAGTTAGCCAGCTAACGTTAACTGGTAATTTAGCATGTTAGCTAGCTATGTTGGTTTACGGGTTTTAGCTAACAGCCAGCTATTGATGTTATTTATTTGTTTTATATGCTTCAAATTGTGGCCACTTACTGTATAACAAAATATGTCGCCGTATTGTCTGCAAATATTTGAAAGCGTTAACGTTGGCTAACGAGATACTTAGCTGTGGCTAGTTTATCAGCTAGTCTTGAAAGATGTTGCGCTGCAGCTACATTGGTAGATGGTAAGATTTCGGATAATATCGTATAAGTATTTCAAGCTATAAACATTGTGTAAATATTTCAAGAAAACACACGATTTGGTCAAACTGACGTCACGCAAAGTTGGAGTTGCTAGCGAGCCCAAGTTCCTTTGTGGGGAAACAAAAAGGCACAATAGAAGGCCTACTTCCAGCTGCGATCCACGGGCTTGGTCGAAAGCGCCTACAGCGCTATGAAAGCAAACTGCCGCTTACCTGTACCAACCAGGTCCCGGTGCAAAGCAGACAAACAATGGATCCCAGTGTTTTCTGTGGCATCTTTCCCGTTGTTAGCCGAGAACACGACGGGAATCATATAGCAGTTGATCCAGAACTTGTGAAATGAACAGCTAATTCAAACCGTTACGTACGCGACATAATTTGTCCCTGTCGAAAGGCGTTTGAATTCTCAACCAGAAAATAAGAGTTATATTTTGCACCAGCCACTTGAGGGCGGTGTTGTGTCTATACAACACCAACTGGAGAAGCATTACTTTTGTGCAACTGGTGCGATTTAAACTAGTACCAGAGACAGAACAATGAGCCAGATGTTTCAATCTGAAGCATCCGGTTGGCGTTTCCACTCACCACCAAATATGGTCATGAAAGGAAGCCCAGTGGCCGGCAGTGGGAGAATATTGAGCGATATGGATTTTGGCCGAAATTCTGCTAATTTTCTCATCGATTAAATATTTGATCTCAATACAGTTTTCTGCTCCCAAGAACTAAAATATGTTACTAACACAGTGGACTAAGTTTTGTAGACATTACCATTTGCCAAAGTATTTAAGAACGTAGTTATTGACCACGCGCACTTCACAGAGTAGACGTTCCCTAACGGAAATATGCAAATAATGCTAGAACGCGCCAATAGGATCTCACTAGCTCTTGCTTGGCTCTGCCACCTCTTTGCTTGTTCTGCCCACTATGATTAATTTGCGCCTATTGAAAACGATAGGCTATGGTCTATATTTGGTTCTTTATATATATATATATATATATATATATATATAGTAGCAAAATAATGGGTAAGATTACGGAGACATAATTTATAGGTCGACAGGTAAGGGTGCTCTCGAGCAGCTAGATGGTCTTTACTATTCGGCCATCAGATTTGCCACCAATGCTCCTTATAGGACACATCACTGCACTCTATACTCCTCTGTAAACTGGTCATCTCTGTATACCCGTCGCAAGATCCACTGGTTGCTGCTTATTTATAAAACCCTCTTAGGCCTCACTCCCCCTATCTGAGATATCTACTGCAGCCCTCATCCTCCAAATACAACACCTGTTCTGCCAGTCACATTTTGTTAAAGGTCCCCAAAGCACACACATCCCTGGGTCGCTCCTCTTTTCAGTTCGCTGCAGCTAGCGACTGGAACGAGTTGCAACAAACACTGGATAGTTTTATCTCAATCTCTTCATTCAAAGACTCAAGCATGCACACTCTTACTGACAGTTGTGGCTGCTTGTGTGCTTCTTTCCCTTTGTGCTGTTGTCTGTGCCCAGTAATGTTTGTACTGTTTTGTGCTGCAACCATGATGTGTTGCTACCATGTTGTGTTGCTACCATGCTGTGTTGTCTGTCATGTGTTGCTGCCTTGCTATGTTGTTGTCTTAGGTCTCTCTTTATGTAGTGTTGTCTCTCTTGTCGTGATGTGTGTTTTGTCCTATATTTATATTTTATTTTAAAGTTTTAATCCCAGCCCCCGTCCCCGCAGGAGGCCTTTTGCCTTTTGGTAGGCCGTCATTGTAAATAGGAATTTGTTCTTAAATGACTTGCCTAGTTACAGTTTTTCTCAGTCGCTTTGGTGCATTTCTTAGATCAAAAGTGCAATTCTTGATACTACTTGTACAAATTCCAAATCATCTAGTCACTTGTGCACATCATTAAAGCCATTTCTTATTCCTTTGAACACATTGCAATTGATAATGTACAAGTGTCAGCTTTTTTCCACATTATCAATTGCTCATGTCATGTTGATCAAAATATAGTAGATGGTTCTCTGTTGAATAGTCTTACCCCTCAAAACATCTAGGCATTAGTTCCTTGCATAAGCCATTACATGCAAAATTGTTGAACTATTTGTCATAAACTGTCAAGCATAGTTTTACACATTTCTATTAGACCTTTTGTACAAAAACATGAATTGATGAATCGTGCAGGTGAAATTGACCCTCACTCATGAAGGAATGTAAAGTGTTAGTTCAACCAACAATCAACCAGTTGTCTAAATTGCTCAAAGGTGCATCTCATGAAGAATCAATTGGCAAGCATATATAGACAGACCACAACACAGAGTTGCAATTTCCAATAATGGATGGACCAGGAAACAAACAGGGTCAACAGCCAAGAGGAGGAGGAGGAGGAGGAAGAGGAAGAGGAAGAAGAGGAGCAAGGATGCGTGGTGGAAGGCAAAACAGAGGAAGAGGTAGAAGAGGACATAGGCGCATATCTGATGACATAAGGGCCACTATTGTAGACCATGTTGTCAATCATGGTCTTACAATGGCTGAGGCGGGTCGAAGGGTGCAGCCGAATATTGGGAGATCAACCGTGTCCTCAATAGTTCAAACGTTTCGAAGAGAGAACAGGTATGTCCACCAATGTACAGTGCACTGTTACTGTATATAAGCAGTATACTGTATACTTCCTACAATGCTTCATATTAGAGTAGTCCACTTGTATTTCACAGCATACAGAAATATACTCTATACAGATACATACTGCACCTTGCATGCACCCACCTGTATGTTTTACAGTAAAATGTGTGTTCGCATAGTTTGTCTATGTGAAAGTGTGCCATGCATCACTGCATTTTTCCCCACATAGGACTGCAAGATTACCTCAAACTGGTGGCAGAGGATGCCTTTTCACACCTCAACAGGAGGAGGCTATTTGCACCATGGACCGAGCAAACAATGCCATGAGACTCAGGAAATACCATTATAGAACACAACGATGTCTTTGAAAACATCTATATGGTTAGCATCTCAACCATCGACAGGGTGCTGCATAGAAACCAGATGAGTATGAAACAGCTGTACCGTGTACCATTCCAAAGGAATGAGGAGCTACGGTACCAGTATGTACAGGTAAAACATATATCTATGTAACTACTTTACAGCAACATTTTATAGTGATACATAGTACAGTAAGCATAAACTGCACACATTTCCATTGCTGTGGAAGGAACATGCAATATATGTACATTTTATGTCACTCTTCCTTACCAAAACAAATTCAACTGTGTGTTCTGGGATATAGCGTATAATGGAGTTGGAATCAAGTGAACCCTCTCACAACTTTGTATACGTGGATGAGGCTGGCTTCAACCTGACCAAATGCAGAAGGCGGGGTCGGAATATCATCGGTCACAGAGCTACTGTGGATTTGCCAGGCCAACGGGGAGGAAATATCACCATGTGTGCTGCAATTTCGGAGCATGGTGTCCTAACCCATATCCCCCTTATAGGGCCATACAACACCCAGCATCTACTCAACTTTTTAGAGACTCTCTACAGGGCTCTCATCCCTGATGATGAGAGGGGTTTGTTTAGAGAGGATTTGCCAAAGTATGTGGTCATTTGTGATACTGTGAGTTTCCATCGATCAAAAATCATAAGACCCACCCGATGGATGCTCATAGAATTCCTCCCACCTTATTCACCATTCCTTAACCCAATTGAGGAGTTATTTTCAGCACGGAGGTGGAAGGTGTACGATCGTCAGCCACACACACAGATGACCCTGCTGGCTGCAATGGATGCAGCATGTGAGGACATCATTGTAGACGCCTGTAGAGGATGGATAAGGCATTCCAAAATATTCTTTCCACGTTGCATTGGAAGGGAAAATATCCGGTGTGATGTGGATGAGAATATGTGGGCCGACAGATAGGAACGTCTGGATGTGTAGAGACAGCACAACAGTGCTGCGGGCAAAGTTGTGCCTTAGGGGTGGTTTCCTGTGTTTCTTTCTAATTTAGTTTTTTTTCCTTTGTGCCCCTTGGGTTGTCCAGTCTCTTTCAATCAATAACCCACATACAGTAATATGTAAATAGTACTGTTGAAATTGATATATGCCATAGAAGGGGGGGGGGGGGGGGGTGCTGTTGGAAGCCAAGGATGTAGAACGCATTTCCCTATCACTCCTGAGTTACCAAATGTGACCAAATGTATATATTTAACCTTGCGAAATTGGATATATTTCTGTTTGGCCAGGCATCTGGAGAGACAGCTAAACAATTCAGATCAAGTTTGAGAAATGGAAGTTTGTAATGTCGTCTACCCGGCCAAAAACGGAGTCTGCAAGAGCAGGCCGCAGCAAGCCCCCGCCCTCTCCTGATTCACCCCCGCCACCGGATGCTGCTAACACCGGCCCCACGGAAACACTGACTGTGAAGATGCTACAATCCGTGAGCGGCACCCTCAAAACCGATATTTTCTGCAAATTTGACTCTCTCTCTACCATTCTCAGGTCAGAGATATCAATGGTCAAAGTCGAGCTTAAAAAATCTATTGAGAGTATACAGAATAAGCTAGACGCACACGGAGTGGCCTTATCGGAGTTGGAGCGAGGTGCTAAAGACCACAGCACTCGCATTAGCTCATTAACAACTAAGGTGGCATACCTCGACAATAGATGCGAAGATATGGAAAGTAGAATGCGGAGGAACAACATTCATCTACTGGGAATACCGGAGGGAGTGGAGTGCCCAAGACCCACGGAGTTCATGGCCCAGCTGCTTCAGGAGCTGCTCGGTCTGGAGGAGAAGCCACAGCTAGACCGGGCCCACCGCACTCTGTGTAGCCGACCCCGGGATGGAGGACCCCCGCGACCATTTGTCATCAGGGTGCACTTCTTTCACGTCCGCAATGACATACTGAGGAGATCAGGAGAATCATCCCCTCTCCTCTATAAGGGTAAAAGAGTCTCAATATTTGCAGACTACACCACAGCTGTGGCTAAGAAGCGGGCTAGCTTTGGAGCTGTGAAGCGCCAGCTACACGCCTGCCCGGGCGTGAAGTTCGGCCTCATCTACCCTACGGTTCTGAGACTGACTTTACCGGACGGCTCCACGCACAGATTCGAGGACCCGGCTTTAGCGGCAGATTTCATCAACAAGAAAGTGAAAGCAGCTGTTGTACTGCATGGTGTGGAACAAATGGTTGGTTAGCTGGTCTTTTTAGCAGGCCAAATGGTTGGCTAGCGAAGCCAACTTTGCTGGGTTCATAGACATTTGAATGTCATTCTCTTTTTTTATTTTTTCATTTCCAACCCAGGTTGCCGCCTCTAATGCCAATATCCGTCTGTTTACATGGTTCAGTCGTAGTTTTACCATCTGTATTGCTGTTAAACCTCTCTTAACCGAGGTTAGTTTTCCTTAGACTCTGCTGGGGACCAATCTATGCATGTTTGGCTTACTCTAGTTAAATGGTCACACATCTCAGGTAGCACAGAGAAAGAGTTATCATGCTTTGCTCTAAACGTTTTTTGTATTCAGGGTTTTGCTTGCATCTCAGTTGGGGAGATGCTTCGGCAAGGGAGGTTGTGAGGGAAGCGGTTTTTCCCTCTTTATTTGTATATAGTTTTATTATGTTTTTTGTGCCTCGTCGCTTGTCTTTGTTTTTTAAATTTGCGCTTTTAGGTTCAACTAAGATCTTCAGTTTACATTGTACCTTGTCCTTTACACGTCCTCTCTCTCTTAAGACATGACTCAGCCTAGTGTAGCCCATCCTGCTGGAGGGAATGGCTTTAATTTTCTTACTTGGAACTGCAGGGGAGTAAATAACCCAGTTAAATGTAGTAAGGTGCTACACCACCTTCATCAATTTAAAGCTCACATCATCTTTCTCCAAGAAACTCATCTGAAGGTATCACAACACTCAAGTCTTAGGTGCAGATGGGTGGGTTAGGTGTTCCATTCCTCATTTCAGAGTAAGGCAAGAGGGGTGGCTATTTTACTTCACAGATCGGTACCTTTTACATGTTCTAATGTGATTGCAGATCCCCATGGTAGATACATAATTGTCAGTGGTATGCTGCTCAATACAAAGGTACTTCTTGTTAATATTGATGCTCTTAATTGGGGCAATGGTGATTTTTTTTTTTCAAATCGGTTTTCTTTACACTCCCAGATATGTCTTCCCATATGTTGATCTTAGGTGGTGACTTTAACTGTTGGTTAGACCCACATTTTAATCGATCCTCCACTAAACCTACCACCTTATCAACCTCAGTTAGAGTTGTCCGAACTGTTACGGAGTCTAGTTGATAGGTAATCGACTAGCCGGACTGTTCCCCGCACTCCACGTGTAGGGATTTGTACAATGCATGAACAAGGCTATTGAACTTGACATTGGTGTATGTCTTTATTCCTTTATCCAACATATCATACTGAAACATGGTATCAGAAGTGGCTCAAAAACCACACGTTTGTTATTTTTGTAGCTAAGTACAGTATAGGCGCAGTTACGTTCCATATGCGAACACACGCCGTTTCCTACTTCTAGTCATAACACTGATCAACTCTTTGTTAGCTGGCTAGCTAGCATCACTACCTACCTCGATGACTGAAGGCAAAGAAATCTCCTATTCCATCGCTATGGCAGCAAACATTCCGCCACCAAAATGGTTCTCACAGGGGACTGGAATACTAATTGGGACAACTTCAGAGATTAATTCGAGGACTATGCGCTGGCGACCGGTCTACATGAGAAACCCAACGAGGTACAAGCGGCAACTCTGAGGAGTTTAATGGGCAGCGAATGCAGGCATATCTACCTGCACAATCTCACCCTCACAGCACGACAACAGTGTGATGCCAATGCTATATTGGATGCATTGGAGAATTACTTCAAACCTGCCAGAAACGTCATTTACGGGTGGTTCGTTTTCGGAAGCTGCAAACAGGAAGAGGGTGAGTCAGTACACAACTTTGTAACTGGTTTGAGAGAAAAATCTGCCACTTGTGAATACAGGGGATTAAAAGATGAATTGATTTGTGACAAAATAGTACTGGGAATTGCAAATGAGGATACGCGCTGGCATCTACGGAGAGAGAGAGAGGCTTAACATTAGTAACTGCCATTGAAATGTGCCGCACTGCTGAAGTCACTGACGTGAGAATGAGAGCAATGGAAATCGAAACCCCACACTCCGACATTGATACTGTTCACGCTGTTGCTAGGCAGACATTCAGACAAAATCAATCGAGGCAGGGTAATTCAACACGAACGGTGAACACTGAGAGCCCCGTAGCATGTAAATACTGTGGGAATACATACACACGTGGCAAAGAGCACTGCCCTGCCTACGGAAAACCATGCAGAGCTTGTGGAACTAATAATCACTTTGCAAAAATGTGTCTCAAGCAAAAGAAGGTTGAGTGAGGGCAAGATTCACTGTGTTGATGATGTCACTCAATGTTTAGAGCTGAACAGTGAAAGTGACATTTACATGCATGAATCCATTGGGGCTGTACACTCAAGAGGGAATAAATGGTCGGTGACACTACGATTACACCATAAGCAACAACAATGTCAACTGGATTCCGGTGCTACATGCAACGTAATGAGCTACAAAGACAAAATCAATCTGGCACCTGACACACATCTATTGCCCAGCGATACTAGACTAAAGCTGTACTCAGGAGAGCTAATGAACTCTGTGGGTACCTTTTGAGACAAATGTGTTATTCGGGGACGCAAACACAAGCTGGAGTTTGAGATTGCGAAAACCAGTCAACATCCTCTCCTCTCAGGCTCTACATGCGAACGCCTGGGACTGATGCAGTTCACTGTACCAAATGACCTGCACATTGTGGAGCATGTCCAGCATGGACCCCTGTCCAAAGAACAACTACTCAGCAGATATGACAATGTATTCAACAGGCCCGTTGAATCAATGCCTGGGGAGGTACACTTTGAAGTGGATGAGAGCATCACTCCAGTCCAGTGTGCTCCTCGCAATGTGCCCATTGCAATGAAAGTGGCTGTGAAGGCCCAGCTGGACAAGTATGAGGCCGATGGCCACATGACATCTGTGACTGAACCAACTGACTGGATCAGCAATATGGTCATAGTGAAAAAAACAGAGAAGCTGAGGTCTGCATCAACCCAAAGCATCTGAACCAAGCACTGAAACGATCCCACTACATCATGCCTATACTAGAGGACGTCCTCTACAAGCTTCCCAAGGCCAGGATTTCCCCTTGGTGGATGCCCGAGATGCATTCCTTCAATGCAAGCTGGACGAATAAAGCAGCTTCATGACTACCTTCTGGACCCCCTGGGGTCGGAACCCCTGGTTCAAGCTCCCGTTTGGTGTCTCAGTGGCGCCTGAAGTATACCAACGGAAGCAGCACGAGTTACTGGCTGGGCTCAAGGGCATTGAACCCATTGCCGATGATGTCCTGATCATAGGCTGTGGTGACACAGACGAAGTAGCAGAACACAACCATGATGTGAAGCTCCTGGCACTGATGGAGCGCTGCTGATCAGTTAAGCTTTGTCTTGGCCTGAAGAAGCTGCAGTTCAAGGTGAAAGACGTCCACTTCCATGGCAACATTCGCTCGGCAAAAGGTCTGGAGCCGGACCCAGACAAGGTCAGAGCGATCCTCGACATGCCAAACCCGCCTGATGCAAAAGGAGTACAGCGTCTCATCGGCTTTGCAAACTATCTTGCAAAGTTCATGCCACACCTATCAGCAGTCTGTGAGCCTCTGCACCGGTTGCTGGACAAAGACACACCATGGCACTGGCTACCCAATCTCTGGCTTCATCCATGCCAGTGTTGCACTACTATGACGTCATGAAGCCTGTCACAATCCAGAGCAACTCCAGCCAAAGGGGACTTGGATGCTGCCTTATGCAGGAAGGCCAGCCCATTGCGTTTGCCTCGAGAGCGCTCACTCCCACCGAACAAAACTATGCACAAATTGAGAAATAGTGCCTCAGCATCGTCTTCTCCTGCCAGCGCGTCCATCACTACTTATATGGTCAAGAGCTGGTCACCGCTGAAACTGACCACAAACTATTCATTGTCATATTCAGTAAACATCTCCTTAACACGCCCAAGTGGCTTCAAAGCATGCTCCTGACTCTGCAAAACTACAGTCTGAAGGTCATTTACAAGCCAGGACCAGAGATGTACATCAGCGACAAACTGAGCAGGGCAACAGCACAATGTACAGACAGAGGCACTGTCTATTGTTCCTGCTGTTCGGTACAGCAGGAACAACAAGATGTTCAACAGATCAATCAGGCAGACTACTTAAACGTCACAGATCACCGCCTAGCCCAGTACAGGCAACACACTGACAAGGACGAACACCTACAATCACTGAAGTCCATGGCTCTCGCAGGTTGGGGTAGAAGAACTGCTCCCTGACTTGTCTGCAGAGACGGTCATAAAGCGCTGCAAGGCGCAGTTTTGCAAGGTCAGCCTGACAAGGTAATCACGGACAATGGCCCACAATTCACTGCACAGTTCAAGCATTTCGCCTCAGAATGGGAGTTTGACCACGTGACCTCCTCTCCAAGACACCCAAAAGCAAATGACAAGGCAGAGTCAGCTGTCAAGATTGCAAAAAACCTGTTAAGCAGGGCCTTGCACGACAGCAAGGACCCATGGAAAGCGATCTTACAGTGGAGGAACACACCCACCGAAAACATGGACAGCAGCCCAGCACAACACCTTCTGTCCAGACGTCTGAAGACTACCATACCATCCTCGTAGCTAACAAGATACTTGAGCCCTGCGTCATGGTTGGCGTCACGGACAAACTGCATCACAGAAAGCATCTCGCAAAGTGCTTCTACGACCGGACTGCTCGAGACCTACCAGAACTGGAGGTGGGTGAAACTATAAGGATGAAACCGCTGCCTGGAGACCACACAGGACTTTGTAGCCTGGGCACGTGCCTACAGAGAGTTGCACCACGTTCTTACCTGGTGGATGTTGGTGGCTATCGTAGCAATCGGGTGGATCTGTGCGTAGCAGAGCAGACAACAACCCTGAACACGCCATACACTCACCTAGGTGAGCAGGATCACAGCCCAGGCCTAAGGGTAAGGGGCGCAGAATTGAGACGAGCCAACTGAAGGTGAGGCTTCTACCCCACAAAGGTCTCCAGCTCGTGGCCCTAATCCTACCCCTGTCAGAGCCAATACTTACTCACGGGTGGGTCAGCGCTGTGCAAGCCACCAGACAGGAGCAAGAGACTTCATTAACTTGTCCTCTGTTTATAAAAAATAATAAAAGAGGAAAATGACAACTGAAGTAAAAAGGATGCTTTTTCAATTGTTATGTCTTGACTGTTAAGAACTTAATGTTATGCCGTTATGTTTGCACTTTCTATTGAAAAGGATGATGTTACGGAGTCTAGTTGATAGGTAATTGACTAGCCGGACTGGTCCCCGGACTCTGCATGTGGGGATTTGTACAGTGCACGAACAAGGCTATTGAACTTGACATTGGTGTCTCTTTATTCCTTTATCCAACATATAATACTGAAACACAAACCTTTATGTCTGAATTTATAGTCTTCGATCCATGGAGAATGTTTAATCCAGCTGGAAAAGCATACTCCTTTTTTTCTCATGGGTTCAACTATCCTCATAATTTCAGATTCCTAAAATGCGTACATCATCTGGAATATCATTAGACCCTAGGGGGATCAATGATGAGTTCAATAGATTTTACCAGTCTCTATATACTTCTGAAAGTAAAGCGGATACATTGGAATTGGATTTCTTCCACTTACTTGCTGTGCCTTCGCCTGACGGCTACTCGGCAGAGTTTTATAAAAAGTTTATCTCCAAAATATCCCCCATTCTAATTGAAATGTACAATGAAGCATTTGTAAATGGTGTTCTCCCACATACTCTCACTCAGGCAACCATTTGTCTTATTCTTTAAAAAAAACAAAGACCCTCTTGACTGTGTATCATACCGTCCAATTAGCCTGCTAAATGTTGACTATAAAATTCTAGCCAAACTTCTGGCAACGCGTCTGGAAACAGTCCTCTCATCAATTATCTCTCCGGATCAAACAGGTTTTTATTAAAAATAGACACTCATTCTTCAATCTGTGACAATTCTTTAATATTATATACTGTATAATCCTTCTGTCCTTAATACCTCTGAAGCCATTATATCCCTGGATGCGGAGAAAGGGTTTGATCGGGTGGAATGGAAATACCTTTTTTACACTCTAAATAAATTTGCTTTTGGCTCCAAATTCATGACTTGGATAATCCTTTTGTACTCATCCCCTCAAGCCTCTGTCAGGACTAATAACACTCAATCAAATTGCTTCCCTTTGCAACGATCGACATGCCAGGGTTGTCCTTTAAGTCCCTTACTGTTTGCCCTCGCCATAGAACCTCTTGCAATGGCACTTCGCTCCAACCCCCTCATCAAAGGTATAGTCAGATACGGACACGAACACAAACTGTCTTTACATGCAGATGATTTATTATTATACACGTCCAACCTTTCTCTCTCTGTTCCTGCTGCCCTTGCCACTTTTGCATCCTTCAGTCACTTATCAGGGTATAAACTGAATCTCAGTAAAAGCGAATTGATGCCGCTTAATATGGCCGCAAAAAAAATCCCCTTTACATAACTTGCCATTTAAAATCGCTCACAGTAGTTTTATTTATCTCAGGGTACATGTCACAATAAGATTTGAAAACCTTTTTCAAGACAACTTTGCTCCTCTTTTAACCCGCACTAAGGACAATTTGGAACGCTGGTCTTTGCTACACCTCTCCTTAGTCGCAATAATTAATTATATTAAAATCAATACTCTCCCTAAATTCTTATATCTCTATCAGTGCCTTCTGATTTTTCTTTCCAATACATTTTTCAAAAAGATCGACGGCCTAATACTACACATTATATAGGACAAAAAGCCCCCCAGGATGCGAAAACAGCTTTTGCAGAGGCCCAAACCAGACCGCAGTCTAGCTCTACCGGATTTTAGATTCTATTATTGGGCCTTAGGATCATTCAGTAATGGTTGCAGAGCAGAGAGATATTCCCACCCCCAATTTGGCTAGAGATGGAGGCCACCTCGTCTATACCGGTATCATTGTCTTCCCTCGCTCACTCCTCCATTACAGGCCCTTACTCTTCCTTCACCAAAAATACAGTATATATGTCAAAACAACATTGAAGATCTGGAATCAATTTAGGTGCCACTTTGGGTTTCAAACATTCTCTTCTTTGGCTCCGGTAGCCTCAAACCTAGCTTTTCCCCCATCTGTGGTTGATGGTGCTTTCTCAACATGGTCTAGTCTCGGAATTAAAAGATTCAGAGATCTGTATATTAACAATACATTTAGTACGTTTGAACAATTATCAGCTAAATCTGGTCTCAACAGACATCATTTTTTTAGGTTCTTACAAGTCCAGAGTTAGGTCCGCAGCATAGATCCAAGAATCCCCACCCTTCCTGGTAAAACACAGTTCGACACATTTCTTATCTCACTTCCTACTCTGAAAAGCACCGTGTCAATAATCTATAGTCAAATTTGCTCACTACAAACCATCTCATTGAACAATATTAAATCCTCACGGGAGGAGGAACTGGGTGAGGAAATATCTGATGAACTATGGGAAGGGGCACTCAAAGGAGTACATAGCTCTTCTCATCGCGCTCGACATGGCCTCATTCAATGCAAACTCATTCATAGGGCTCACTGGACCAAAGCAAGATTATCCAAAATTAACAAGGATGTGAACCATAATTGTCTACGATGTAATCAGTCTCCTGTTAATCATGTACACATGTTTTGGTGTTGCCCATCTCTTGTTGGTTTCTGGAAAGATATCTTTAACACACTCTCAGAATTAAGCGCACACAGATCGAGCCAGACCCTTTTATTGCACTATTTGGGGTTTCCTTACCCACAATACAGTTGACCAAAATGAATAAGGATGTAATTGCCTTATTAGACGATTAATTTTACTTAGATGGAAATCCTCTGCAGCCCCTTCTCATGCTCTTTGGATTAAATCTGTTTTGAGTTGCATAAAGTTGGAAAAAATTCAACACACTCAATGGGTCTGTATACAAATTCTATGCAATGTGGGCTCCCTTATTTTCTTATGTTAAACAAATACATTTCCCTGCAGTTCCAGAGTGATGTATATTTATATATTTGTGACGTAAGAGGCCTGGTATGTGCATACACGACATCTCAGATGTTAAGGACGGTATTATCTGTTCTAGTTGACCTATAACTGTATCAAATTATATATTTATCCTTTTTATTTTTATTTTTTTGTATTTAAAAAAAAAGTGTATTTTCTATGTCTCTCTCTATGTTTTGCTATATTGTTGTCTTTGATGTGTTGTTCTATATTACTACCAAATAACTTACAAGTGCAATTGTTTTTTAAATGCTGGTATTGAAAATTCAATAAACAAAGTTTAAAAAAAATAATAATAATAAAATCAATGTAAAAAATAGGCGGTGCAAATGACAGATAATGCAAATACTTTTTTTATATATATCCACTACCGTCCAAAAGTTTGGGGTCACATAGAAATGTCCTTGTTTTTGAAAGAAAAGCAAAAAATGTTTGTCCATTAAAATAACATCAAATTGATCCGAAATACAGTGTAGACATTGTTAGTGTTGTAAATTACTATTGTAGCTGGAAACGGAGGATTTTTAATGGAATATCTACATAGGCATACAGAGGCCCATTATCAGCAACCATCACTCCTGTGTTCCAATGTGCACGTTGTGTTAGCTAATCCAAGTTTATAAGGCTAACTGATCATTAGAAAACCCATTTGCAATTATATTAGCACAGCTAAAACCTGTTGATCTGATTAAAGAAGCAAAAAAACTGGCCTTCTTTAGACTAGTTGAGTATCTGGAGCATCAGCATTTGTGGGTTCCATTACAGGCTCAAAATTGCTAGAAACAAAGCACTTTCTTCTGAAACTTGTCAGTCTATTCTTGTTCTGAGAAATGAAGGTTATTCTATGCGAGAAATTGTGAAGAAACTGAAGATCTTGTACAACGCTTGTATACTACTCCTTTCACAGAACAGCGCAAACTGGCTCTAACCAGAATATAAATAGGAGTGAGAGGCTCTGGTGCACAACTGAGCAACAGGACAAGTACATTAGAGTGTTTAGTTTGAGAAACAGACGCCTCACAAGTTCTCAACTGGCAGCTTCATTAAATAGTACCCGCAGAACAGCAGTCTCAACGTCAACAGTGAAGAGGCGACTCCGGGGATGCTGGCCTTCTAGGCAGGGTTGCAAAGAAAAAGCCATATCTCAGACTGGCCAATAAAAATAAAAGATTATAATGGGCAAAAGGACACAGACACTGGACAGAGGAACTCTGCCTAGAAGGCCAGCATCCCGGAGTCGCCTCTTCACTGTTAACATTGAGACTCGACCAGCTGCACACAAGCCTAAGATCACCATGCACAATACCAAAGTCCGCTGGAGTGGTGTAAAGCTCGCCGCCATTGGACTCTGGATTAGTGGAAACGCGTTCTCTGGAGTGATGAATCATGCTTCACCATCTGGCAGTCTGACTTATGATCTATTTTTGGTGCATGCCAGGAGAAAGCTACATGCCCCAATGTATAGTGCTAACTGTAAAGTTTGGTGGAGGAGGAATAATGTTCTGGGGCAGTTTTTCATGGTTTGGACTAGTCCCCATTTTTATTTATTTTTGTTTAACCTTTATTTAACTAGGCAAGTCAGTGAAGAACAAATTATTATTTACAATGATGGCCTACCAAAAGGCAAAAGGCCTCCTGCGGGGACGGGGTCTGGGATTAAATGTTTATAAAATATAAATATAGGACAAAACACACATCACGACAAGAGAGACAACGCAACTCTACATAAAGAGACATAAAACAACAACATAGCAAGGCAGCAACACGTAACAACAACATGGTAGCAACACAACATGGTGGCAGCACAAAACATGGTACAAACATTATTGGGCACAGACAACCGCATAAAGGGCAAGGTAGAGACAACAATACATCAAGCAAAGCAGCCACAACTGTCAGTAAGAGTGTCCATGATTGAGTCTTTGAATGAAGAAATTGAGATAAAACTGTCCAGTTTGAGTGTTTGTTGCAGCTCGTTCCAATCGCTAGCTGGACGAGCAACCCAGGGATGTATGTACTTTGGGGAGCTTTAACAGAATGTGACTGGCAGAACGGGTGTTGTATGTGGAGGATGAGGGCTGCAGTAGATATCTCAGATATGGGGAGTGAGGCTTCATTTGTTTTTTTAAAAACTTTTTTTAATTGAACCTTTATTTAAACTAGGCAAGTCAGTGAAGAACAAATTCTTATTTACAATGACTGCCTACCAAAAAGCAAAAGGCCTCCTGCAAGGACATGGGCTGGGATTAAACATTTATAAAGTATAAATATAGGACAAAACACACATCACGACAAGAGAGACAACACAACACTACATAAAGAGAGACCTTAAGACAACAACATAGCAAGGAAAAATAAGACTACTTAACTTTAGATCCCTCACTTCCAAGGCAGTTATAGTCAATGAACTAACCAATGATCATAATCTTGATGTGATTGGTCTGACTGAAACATCAAATCAAATCAAATGTATTTATAAAGCCCTTCTTACATCAGCTGATGTCACAAAGTGCTGTACAGAAACCCAGCCTAAAACCCCAAACAGCAAGCAATGCAGGAGTAGAAGCACGGTGGCTAGGAAAAACTCCCTATAAAGGCTAGAACCTAGGAAGAAACCTAGAGAGGAACCAGGCTATGAGGGGTGGCCAGTCCTCTTCTGGCTGTGCCGGTGGATATTATAACAGAACATTGCCAAGATGTTCAAACATTCATAGATGACCAGCAGGGTGAAATAATAATAATCACAATGGTTGTCGAGGGTGCAACAGGTCAGCACCTCAGGAGTAAATGTCAGTTGGCTTTTCATAGCCGATCATTCAGAGTATCTCTAATGCTTCTGCTGTCTCTAAAGAGACTGCTGTCTGGGACAGGTAGCACATTCGGTGAACAGGTCAGGATTCCATAGCCGCAGGCAGAACAGTTGAAACTGGAGCAGCAGCATGGCCAGGTGGACTGGGGACAGCAAGGAGTCATCAGGCCAGGTAGTCCTAAGGCATGGTTCAAGGGCTCAGGTCGTCCGAGAGAGAGAAAGAGAGGAAGAGAGAAAGAAAGAGAGAAAGACTGAGAGAATTAGAAAGAGCATACGTAAATTCACACAGGACACCGGATAAGACAGGAGAAAAACTCCAGACATAACAGACTGACCCTAGCCCCCCGACACAAACTACAGCAGCATAAATAATGGAGGCTGGGACAGGAGGAGTCGGGAGACACTGTGGCCCCATCCGACGATAACCCCGGACAAGGCAAACAGGCAGGATATATCCCCATCCACTTTGCCAAAGCACAGCGCCCACACCACTAGAGGGATATATTCAACCACCAACTTACCATCCTGAGACAAGGCCGAGTATAGCCCTCAAAGATCTCCGCCATGACACACCCCACCCAAGGAGGGGCGCAAACCCGGACCATTCCATAAAAATTGAGCTCTATAGAAGAAAGCCCTGCCTCTAGCTGTTTGCTTAGAAATTGTAGGGACAGTAAGGAGGCCTGCGTCTTGTGACCGTAGCGCATGTGTAGGTATGTACGGCAAGACCAAATCGGAAAGATAGGTAGGAGCAAGCCCATGTAATGCTTTGTAGGTTAGCAGTAAAACCTTGAAATCAGCCCTTGCCTTAACAGAAAGCCAGTGTAGAGAGGCTAGCACTGGTGTAATATGATCCAATTTTTTGGTTCTAGTCAGGATTCTAGCAGCCGTATTTAGCACTAACTGAAGTTTATTTAGTGCTTTATCCGGGTCACCAGAAAGTAGAGCATTGCAGTACTCTAACCTAGAAGTGACAAAGGCATGGATACATTTTTCTGCATAATTTTTGGACAGAAAGTTTCTGATTTTTGCAATGTTACATGGATGGAAAAAAGCTGTCCTTGAAACAGTCTTGATATGTTCGTCAAAAGAGACATCAAGGTCCAGAGTAACGCCGAGTTCCTTCACAGTTTTATTTGAGCCGACTGTACAACCATCAAGATTCATTGTCAGATTCAACAGAAGATATCTTTGTTTCTTGGGACCTAGAACTAGCATCTGTTTTGTCAGAGTTTAAAAGTAGAACATTTTCAGCCATCCACTTCCTTATGTCTGAAACACAGGCTTCCAGGGATGGCATTTTTGGGGCTTCACAATGTTTCATCGAAATGTACAGCTGTGTGTCATCCGCATAGCAGTGAATGTTAACATTATGTTTCCGAATGACATCACCAAGAGATAAAATATATAGTGAAAACAATAGTGGTCCTAAAACGGAACCTTGAGGAACAACGAAATGTAGAGTTGATTTGTCAGAGGACAAACCATCCACAAAGACAAACTGATGTCTTTCCAACAAATGAGATCTAAACCAGGCGGGAACTTGTCCGTGTAGACCAATTTGGGTTTCCAATCTCTCCAAAAGAATGTGGTGACCGATGGTATCAAAAGCAGCACTAAGGTCTAGGAGCACAAGGACAGATGCAGAGCCTCGGTCTGACGCCATTGAAAGGTAATTTACCACCTTCACAAGTGCAGTCTCAGTGCTATGATGGGGTCTAAAACCAGACTGAAGCCTTTTGTATGCATTGTTTGTCTTCAGAAAGGCAGTGAGTTGCTGCTCAACAGCTTTTTCTAAAAAATTTGTGAGGAATAGGAGATTCGATATAGGCCTATAGTTTTCTATATTTTTTGGGTCAAGATTTGGCTTTTTCAAGAGAGGCTTTATTACAGCCACTTTTAGTGAGTTTGGTACACATCTAATGGATAGAGAGCTGTTTACTATGTTCAACATAGAAGGGCCAAGCACAGGAAGCAGCTCTTTCAGTAGTTTAGTTGGAATAGGGTCAGGAATGCAGCTTGAAGGTTTATTTAGAGAGCATGACTATTTTTTATCAATGTGTCATGAGATATAGTACTAAAAAACTTGAGCGTCTCCCTTGATCCTAGTTCCTGACAGAGTTGTGCAGACTAAGGACAACTGAGCTTTGGAGGAATACGCAGAGTCCGTAATTTGCTTTCTAATGATCATGATATTTTCCTCAAAGAAGTTCATGAATTTATCACTGCTGAAACAGTGGTTTAAGCCTGATGAATTTACTGTGTTAAATGAGGCCTCTCCTCCTGGTTACACTAGTGACCATATCAACCGCGCATCCCGCAAAGGAGGAGGTGTTGCATAACATTTACGATAGCAAATTTAAATTCTAGTCATGAAATCTATGCAGTTTACTCAATCCCTTTTTATACCTACTGTTTACAGGCCTCCTGGGCTGTATAAAGCATTCCTCACTGAGTTCCCTGAATTCTTATCAGACCTTGTAGTCAAGGCAGATAATATTCACATTTTTGGTGGTTTTGTCCAACATGTCTCCGGACCAACTCACTGCCACAGTCATACTCTGGATCTAGTTTTGTCCCCTGGAATAAATATTGTGGATCTAAATGTTTTTCCTCATAATCCTGGATTATCGGACCACCATTTTATTACGTTTGCAATCGCAACAAATAATCTGCTCACACCCCAACCAAGGATCCAAAAGCCATGCTTTAAATTCTCGGACAACCCAACCCCAACCCCAACCCCAACCCTAGCTTCCAGAAAATTGCAACGGAAATGGCACTGCACCAAATTGGAAGTCTTCCAATTAGCTTGGAAAGACAGTACCGTGCAGTACCGAAGAGCCCTCACTGCTGCTAGATCATCCTATTTTTCCAACTTAATTGAGGAGAATAAGAACAATCCCAAATTTATTTTTGATACTGTTGCAAAGCTAACTAAAAAGCAGCATTCCCCAAGGGAGGTTGGCTTTCACTTCAGCAGTGATACATTCATGAACTTCTTTGACAAAAATATCATGATCATTAGAAAGCAATTTACGGACTCTTTAAAAAATGGAATACTATATCTCGTGACACATTGATGAAAATAGTCATGAACTCTAAACCTTCAAGCTGCATACTGGACCCTATTCCAACTAAACTACTGAAAGAGCTGCTTCCTGTGCTAGGCCCTTCTATGTTGAACATAATAAACGTCTCTCTATCCACCGGATGTGTACCAAACTAACTAAAAGTGCCAGTAATAAAGCCTCTCTTGAAAAAACCTAACCTTGACCCAGAAAATATAGAAAACTATCGGCCTATATCGAATATCCCATTCCTCTCAAAACGTTTTGAAAAAGCTGTGGAGCAGCAACTCACTGCCTTCCTGAAGACAGACAATGTATACGAAAGGCTTCAGTCTGGTTTTAGACCCCATCCTAGTACAGAGACTGCATTCATGAAGGTAGTAAATTACTTTTAATGGCATCAGACCAAGGCTCTGCATCTGTCCTCGTGGTCCTAGACCTTAGTGCTGCTTTTTAACCATCGATTACCACATTATTTTAGAGAGATTGGAAACCGTAAATGTAGGTGTTCCTCAAGGTTCCGTTTTAGGACCACTATTGTTTTCGATATATATGTTACGTCTTGGTGATGTCATTCGGGAACATAATGTTAACTTTCACTGCAATGCGGGGGGTGCGTCACTTGAGTGGGTTGAGTCACTGACGTGATCTTCCTGTCCAGGTTGGTGCGCCCCTCGGCTTCGTGACGTGGGGGAGATCTTCGTGGGCTATACTCGGCCTTGTCTCAGGATGGTAAGTTGGTGGTTGAAGATATCCCTCTAGTGGTGTGTGGGCTGTGCTTGGGCAAAGTGGATGAGGTTATATCCTGCCTGGTTGGCCTTGTCTGGGGGTATTGTTGGACGGGGCCACAGTGTCTCCCGACCCCTCTTGTCTCAGCCTCCAGTATTTATGCTGCAGTAGTTTGTGTTGAGGGGCTAGTGTCAGTCTGTTATATCTGGAGTATTTCTCCTGTCTTATCCGGTGTCCTGTGTGAAGTTAAGTATGCTCTCTCTAATTCTCTCTCTCTCTCTTTCTCTCTTTTTTCTCTTCTCTCTGAGGACCTGAGCCCTAGAACCATGCCTCAGGACTACCTGGCCCGATGACTCCTGGTCGTGCTGCCGCTTCAGTTTCAACTGTTCTGTATGCAGCTATGGAACCCTGACCTGTTCACCGGATGTGCTATCTTGTCCCGGACCTGCTGTTTTCAACTCTCTCTCTCTCTCTCTCTCTCTACCGCACCTGCTGTCTCTAACTCTGAATGATCGGCTATGAAAAGCCAACTGACATTTACTCCTGAGGCGCTGACCTGTTGCACCCTCGACAACCACTGTGATTATTATTATTTGACCCTGCTGGTCATCTATGAACGTTTGAACATCTTGGCCATGTTCTATAATCTCCACCCGGCATAGCCAGATGAGGACTGGCCACCCCTCAGAGCCTGGTTCCTCTCTAGGTTTCTTCCTATGGTTCCTGCCTTTCTAGGGAGTTTTCCCCAGCCACCCTGCTTCTACATCTGCATTGCTTGCTGTTTGGGGTTTTAGGCTGGGTTTCTGTATAGCACTTTGTGACATCGGCTGATGTAAAAAGGTCTTCATAAATACATTTGATTGAATTGGAACGCGGACTGTGAGCCAGGTCTAATCGCACAATGTCAGTATCGGACCTCACTAATGCTCTTGTGGCTGAATGGAAGCCCCATTCAGCCACAAGAGAAGTCCTGCAGCAATGTTCCAACATCTAGTTGCAAGCAATCACAGAAGAGTGGAGGCTGTTATAGCAGCAAAGGGGGACCAACTTCATATTAATGCCATTGATTTTATAAAGAGATGTTCGACGAGCAGGTGTCCACAGGTAGTGTACAAGGTAGTGTACAATATTGTATTTGTATGGGTGAGAGTAGTCAGTTATCCCATTAAGATAGAACTGAAACATTATTTTGAAATTATCAGTAAATATAAAAACAAAAAAGCAATACGTACCATACATTTTTTGGAGAAATGTAACATTTATTTTGACATGTAATACCCATCTAGGTTAAGTGTATCTACATTTGTCTGTATATTTCTGTTTTTGTATTTGTGTTATTTTTCATAATAATACAAAAAATCCATGAAAAAGCAGTCAGTTATCCCTAAGTAAGTGTAACACAGCTAACGTTAAATAAAGATTAAATAAAAAACATACAAAAACGTTATCTAGCTAGCGCAGTACTTAACTGGTAACATTAGCCAACTACAGCTTACTGCACCTGCCAATAAGGTGTGTACCTGGCAGGATAGGTTTGTTGCCATTCAAGCAAATCACTCATTACTGTGTTGTAACTGTCAGATCAAATCATATCAGTCGTGCTACTGTGGTGCATAGGCTTGCTATAGCTAGCTAACTAAGAACAATGTTTCAAATGTTATGGACACAATTATTTACCTTGTGATTGGCAATCAGCTATCTAAACCAATGAGTACTGCTTAATCTGATTCATGCAATAATAAGGTACCCTAAACCAACAGAGAGTCACCTGTGGTCTCTCAATTTACTTAGCTAGTCCTAATTATTGTTGCCTGCTCAGGTATCTAAGCTACAGACATTTTGACATTAGCTATGTCACAAGGATGTGGCTAGATAATCGGCTGTCTGTTTAGTTGACTGGCTCAAAAAGTACAGTGACATCAGTGTATAAGAAAACCTCATAAGCATCCCTCACTCTTACAGTCAGACCAAAGACCAATAGAACAACCAATAGAAGAGTCTTGTTGCTGTGCACTGACCCTAGCTGTCCAATCAAAGGCTGATGTGAAGGTAGGCCATGGCAAGAGGCTAACAGCTAAGTTTGTGCTCTTATTGCTTCTTGCCTTCTGCACTCGGAGCTCAGGCTCTTCTGGATTCGTCTGTGCCAATCCTTATCACACCAGGGCGTGTCGTGATTGGCCGAGGTTGCCTGCTGCACTGGCCTTGCATTGTTTCGGCTCTGGTGTGTTGGCTCTGTTATGCAATAACGTGCTTTCAGGTAACCCTGTTAACAAAACAGTGGTTTGGAGCTGGACCACTTGCTGTTAATTATGTTTGAACCTAATGCCTCGTTGCCTAGGTCCTTATTATCTCATTACATAGTTGTAACCTAAGTATCAACTTGCGTTGTTTATAATGATGTCACCTGACCTCATGTGTGTTGGGCCTCAATCTGCACATCATCAGAGACGGGGTATAGCTGATCCAGGCCTGCTCTGCAGTCACCGCAGCAAAACACACATATCTCCACGTGAACTGCCCATACATTATATTTGCATACAACACAGTACACACATGTATGTACATTTAGAGAGCCTCACAGACACTGATTGCACTCTAATGTTGAACACTATGAGTCTGTTTACTTCCTCACTTTATAGGATGGCATGCCATGGATGTGCAAGAACATAGCAGTTCGTAAGAAGTGACGCCAGGGGCATACTTATTCCCAAACACTCAAACGAAGGGTCGGAGGTGAAACGTGGAGTGGTGTTCATAATCAAAGCTTTTGACTTGCTCATAATATAGTTTTACAGTATTGTGATCTTTAAATAGATCAGGGGTCAGTTGCAAAAGAGCAAATACTTTGAAGAGAAGCATTCTATAATGTTGACATAACCAGCATTTTATTAATGCTTCTTGAGTTGTTTATACTGTATATATGTTATTATCTAAAAAATGGGAATTATTCAATTATTACTCAACTGTCATTTCTGTGTACTTAATGTTGCCAGGTTTTTGTAATAGTCGTGATGCTTCTTATGAAGATGTCTACATTCTGAAAGTAGTTTTTTTTTAAAAGTATAAACAGCTGAATACTTTGTTGTGTGTATGTGAAACTATCTCCTTAGTACCAGTGGGTCAGGGAAATTCCTCTGTGTATCAGTAATTCCCACATACAGGATGTCAGACAGAAGGACTGTGTTTCTCCTAGAAAATAACTAGAGGGCACCATTTCTCTACTATTGATCTCCATGACATAATGCTTGCTCACAGCACTCACAGATCCACCCTCGTTGGATACTCCTTGTACTGTACTTCAACAATGTACATTTTAACATGTTTATGTGATGATTTTATGTTATGGACTTAATTAATTAATCCATATCAGGTGTTTATTTTACAGGGTCAAATAAAGTCGTTATTCATTATCCTTTAGGACACAAACAAGCAAAGCAAGAAATCATTTATTGAAAATGTTAACCTCTCCCTGCTTTCCACCCTCATCTGACTGGACTACTGGTCTAGACTAGATCATCTGCACCCCTACAATAAAAGCCCAAAATGACTACGAAACATAACTATGATGATTTCTGGATTTCATATCTTAGAATTTTAATAAGATAACATTATAAGCATGAGAGTTCTTCCCTTAGTAAAGCAAATACCATGAACTGCACCAACAATCTCTGACACTGGAGCATTTACAACAATCTCTCTTGCATATACAGTAAATCAAATAGAATACCTTAACCATTTAATTACTGAAGTTCTCACCTTGTTTATGATTTACCACAAGGCAATTGCATTTTTTTTATTCAATTCTGTCTTTTAAAAACGTAGCCCATACTAATCTGCCTGGGCTGAGTGCTCCACTGTGGTGTTATAGGACATTAACACACAACCTTTTTCCAGGACTCTAGTAGATCTCACATACAATTTGCATTTATATAGCCCTCTTCATACCAACATAATTTGGGTGCTTTGCCATGAGAAAAACAAACCTCCTCTGGCCTTGAGTTACAATATTCTGCGGTTTGCCCTGCTCTCCATGTAAGCTTGGCTGACTTTAATAAACCAGAGTCTGTTGATCCTCCATCTGATGCAAAACGAGAGCAGGAGTATTCAACTGGACCTCAAGGTGATTCAACATGGAGGTATGGAGGATTTAGTAGACCATGCACAAGTGTGATCCATCCATGTTCACAGTGGTTTGCTGCTTTGGTACGCTTGAAATCTATAGTGGTCATTACTCTACCTAAGAAGACAAATATTTAATGTAAAGATAAATGTATTTACGTACAGAATGAGGTAATCTAGAAGGAGATACATTTAAGATCTGAGGAAATAAGTATAAAATCCCACATTTAGCTCTTGGGTTTGTTCCAGTGTAGAATATGCTTTTATAGTTTTATAAAGATCTACACTGAGTGTAAAAAACATTAGGAGCACCTTCCAAATATTGCCTTACACTTTTTGCCCTCAGAACAGCTTCAATTCCTCGGGGCATGGACTCAACAAGGTGTCGAAAGCATTCCACAGGGATGCTGGCCCACGTTGCTTCCCACAGTTGTGACCTTCTAGGTGGTAGACCATTCTAGATAAACACGGGAAACTGTTAAGCATGAAAAACCCAGCAGTGTTGCAGTTCTTGACACACTCAAACCGGTGCGTCTGGCACCTACTACCATACCCGGGCTCCCAAGTGGCACAGAGGTCTAAGGCACTGCATCTCAGTGCTAGAGGTGTCACTACAGACACCCTGGTTTGAATCCAGGCTGAATCACACATAGCTATAATTGGGAGTCCCATAGGGCGGCGCACAATTGGCCCAGCATCGTCCGGGTTTGGCTGGTATAGGCTGTCATTGTAAACAAGAATTTGTTCTTAACTGACTTGGCTAGTTAAATAAAGGTGAAATAAAAAAATGCCCCGTTCAAAGGCTCTTAAATCTTTTGTCTTGCCCATTCACCCTCTGAATGGCACACATACACAATCCATGTCTCAATTGCCCCTTCATCTACACTGAATGAAGTGGATTTAACAGGTGATATCAATAAGGGATCATAGCTTTCACCTGGTTAGTCTATGGCATGGAAGGAGCAGGTGTTCCTAATGTTTTGTACACTATGTGTATGTTGCGTTCTTCTAAAGGTGAAAAAAATAGAACAGGGAAATGAAAGTCGACCATGTGAGACAGGTGATAAAATCTCCATAACCTCTCTTTCTCTTTGCATTGCTTAATTATTAACATCTGATCTCCACAATGTAATAATCAAACTAATAAAATGCAGTCAATTACATATAGACGCGTAATGGTAAAAACATTTCCCCTTTTCCCGAATAGGATTGTTAATCAGATCGTAAAGTGGAAAGGATGCGAGTGACAATAAATCCCAATGAACAATATAGGATTTCACAAATAAGAGAATAGAGTGAAGCAATCAACCCTCGTTACCTCTACTGCTAACCTCATTGAGGAGAGAGGCAGTCAGGCCTGCAGTAGGCCATAAATCATGGGACTTTCCCAGCTTCTCACCCCAGCACACAGGCCTCCCACACAGGGGATACGAAAGACACAAAGACAGATTGACCAAGGGGGTAAAGAGAGAGATATCCTCTGACTTAATTAAAGTGTTGTGTGTCACACAGTCTTTGTAACTAAACCACAGGCCAAGAGCATAGTATGCCTTAGGATCAGTGGCTCTTATGATAAGGATTATGATGATGAGGAATATGACATTAATAGGCATTAAATGTTCAAAGGCCTTTCAGTCCTCTGTCCTGCAAATGCAATGTGTTATCATATCAAGCTAGGTCCCACTTTACTGCCGTTCTAAAACCACCCACATATCCCACCGCGTTGAGAGCGAGGGCCCACATATCCCACCGCGTTGAGAGCGAGGGCCCACATATCCCACCGCGTTGAGAGCGAGGGCCCACATATCCCACCGCGTTGAGAGCGAGGGCCCACATATCGCACCGCGTTGAGAGCGAGGGCCCACATATCCCACCGCGTTGAGAGCGAGGGCCCACATATCCCACCGCGTTGAGAGCGAGGGCCCACATATCCCACCGCGTTGAGAGCGAGGGCCCACATATCGCACCGCGTTGAGAGCGAGGGCCCACAAATCCCACCGCGTTGAGAGCGAGGGCCCACATATCCCACCGCGTTGAGAGCGAGGGCCCACATATCCCACCGCGTTGAGAGTGAGGGCCCACATATCCCACCGCGTTGAGAGCGAGGGCCCACATATCGCACCGCGTTGAGAGTGAGGGCCCACATATCCCACCGCGTTGAGAGCGAGGGCCCACATATCCCACCGCGTTGAGAGCGAGGGCCCACATATCCCACCACGTTGAGAGCGAGGGCCCACATATCCCACCGCGTTGAGAGCGAGGGCCCACATATCCCACCGCGTTGAGAGCGAGGGCCCACATATCCCACCGCGTTGAGAGTGAGGGCCCACATATCCCACCGCGTTGAGAGCGAGGGCCCACATATCCCACCGCGTTGAGAGCGAGGGCCCACATATCCCACCGCGTTGAGAGCGAGGGGAGCTGGCGAGGCTGACATTAATCTGCCCTATCTGACCAGCAGATACATTTACAGCAGCGAGGAGTGTTTGTTTGGCCATCGGAGTGCTCAGCACCTCGTTCCCAGCCAATCCTTTTTGATTAAGCAGCAGAATGCCGGATGATAAAACAAACACATGTCGGCATTCCTCCCATAGCCTCTTTGATGTGTCTGTTTCTCTCTCTCTCTGGAGCCCTAACAGCTCTGGAGGCACTTTGCCGCTCCCCAGGACATGGATTTGGGGGCCAATAAGGGCCACACTGTAATCAAGGCAGAAGCCATAAAAGGCCAGGGATGGGGACAGTAAAATGGCTGGAGCTCCATCCGTTAGGGGTAGAGGCTGTCCTCACACCTCAGTGGGGGTCAAACCCAGACCAAAGCCATGGGGTCACCACTAAGGCCATCTTGGCAGGGGGCCTTGTTCTGTTTGATGGTGACGAGACAGAGACATATATAGCAGAGAGAGAGCGATAGTACTAGGCTGTCTGCTCAGTCAGGGTCATATTTCCACTGTGACATAAGGAACCTTGTGTTACAGATACAGTACAAGAGTAGACATGCAGTACAGTTCTGTTTGCTGTCAGAGTGCCATGGGATGTAATTTCTCCACACTGTTTCAGTAAGGGAGTATTTTGAATACCAATACAATGGATGGAACACAGTGTCCAGCACTGCATGGGTTTTATGCAACATTTTTATAGGAAAATTGTGTTTATAGGAAAATCTTCATTCACTTCTGGGCTATTATTTCATCCAGCCTTTAATGTGCTTGTTATTTAGTGCCAGTACAATTATATGATGATCAGTTGCTACAAATAATAATCTATTCCACAATACAAATTACATTCCAATTAGGTTCATTTGAAAGCGATATTGTGCAATACAACAAAAACAGACTGTGTAGACTTTAGGTCTTTGGAGCAGTCTGGTATTCTGCTGCCTCAGCTAGTGCCAGGTTAAAGGTCATGTTCTTGACCCCTCGCTAACCCCTGACTCCAGACTGCACACCGGAGAATAACGCTTTCCATCACTCACATGAAGAAATACTTTCCTCATTGACTGATTGGCCTTATGTCTTGACGGATCTTTTCCAATTCCCTGTCTCTGTGTCCGTGCATCCCCACCTGTCTAACCCAGCAGTCATAATTTGACTTTTTATCACCTCTCGCTGAAAGAGAGAGCCGGCGTCATCCGTCATTACAGCACACAATGACAGCTCTTCACAGATGCATGAAAGGAATGGATTTTTACATTCGACTCAATCCGGGGGGTTACTTTACTGTAACAGATTCAATATTCTTAAACGAGCCTGGCGATATACATACACGTCGGCCAGATGAGATGATCTATTGCATGGCCTTAATGGATTTCCTAGACTTCAAAGGCTGATTACTTGGAGAAAAATACATAATGTGTGCAATAAAAACATAATTATTAATTTGATTAGCCTGATAATTTATGCCACTCACATTGTCTTAGGCCTTAATAGTGACTGGAGTGTGTTATTTAGGATACACAGATTTCTGATATGATTTCTGATTTATGTAGAACAAAAGAATTGGAAAATTAAAAGGTAAGCAAAAGGAAAATCATTTGTTTTAGAAATAAGAAAATAACCAAACATATGAAAATGCAGATTTATGATAGGGAAGGAATACAATATGTTTTTTAGATATTGGGTGGCAGGTAGCCTAGTGGTTAGGGTGTTGGACTAGTAACCGAAAGGTTGCAAGATCAAATCCCCGAGCTGACAAGGTACAAATCTGTTGTTCTACCCCTGAACAAGGCAGTTAACCCACTGTTCCTAGGCTGTCATTGAAAATAAGAATTTGTTCTTAACTGACTTGCCTAATAAAATAAAAAATTGGTCCTAAAAGCACAATATGGGGGCGGCAGGTAGCCTAGTGGTTAGAGCGTTGGGCTAGTAACCAAAAGATTGCTAGATTGAACCCCCGAGCTTACAAGGTAAAAGTCTGTCGTTCTGCCCCTGAACAAGACAGTTAACCCACTGTTCCTAGGCCGTCATTGAAAATAAGAATTTGTTCTTAACTGACTTGCCTAATAAAATAAAAAATTGGTCCTAAAAGCACAATATGGGGCGGCAGGTAGCCTAGTGGTTAGAGCGTTGGGCTAGTAACCAAAAGATTGCTAGATTGAACCCCCGAGCTTACAAGGTAAAAGTCTGTCGTTCTGCCCCTGAACAAGGCAGTTAACCCACTGTTCCTAGGCCGTCATTGAAAATAAGAATTTGTTCTTAACTGACTTGCCTAATAAAATAAAAAATTGGTCCTAAAAGCACAATATGAGGGCGGCAGGTAGCCTAGTGGTTAGAGCGTTGGGCTAGTAACCAAAAGATTGCTAGATTGAACCCCCGAGCTTACAAGGTAAAAGTCTGTCGTTCTGCCCCTGAACAAGACAGTTAACCCACTGTTCCTGGACCGTCATTGTAAATAAGAATTTGTTCTTAACTGACTTGCCTCGTTAAATAAACATTCAATAAAAATATGTATCGATACTGTCCCCAAAAGTGTAAAACATCCCTCTCTAGAAACCAAAACCTTTTTCCATACATTTTTTTTCAAGATATTTCATAATTACTTCATGCAAAATTAAAAGTACTGTAATATCCATGTGATATTATGACAGACGTTTACAAATATATGCTTAAAGATCATATAACAGAGTGGTGTGTGTACATTTGAATCTCTGATTCTCTGTGAGAGAGTGAGAAAGAGACGGAGATAGAAAGAGAGAGAGGCAGAGAAAGGGGGAAAGGAAAATATTATTGGTGTTTTTGTTTTGTTTGAATATCTTCCTGTTTTTAATGGCTTGGGTTTGAGTTTTGCGAGCGTCTCACACAAACAGACGGTCTGTGTGTGTGTGAGAGAGCGGGAGAGAGGGAAAAAAGAGAGTATTCTCAATTTCCCTCTTAAAAGAAAATTCATTTGCAGTTGCTAATGTAATGTCATTGTTGTGTTTACTGAGCGTGGATGATGTATAGGGGATGTTGCATTGAGTGAGACTGCTTAATGATGCATAGAATTAAGTCTGCGGCTTTCAGCTGAGCTCCCCTCTCCCTCATACACTCCACGCTCCCACTCCCTCCCTCTCTCTCTCCCTTCCTTCCTTCCTCCCTCCCTCCCTCTCTCTCTCTCCCTTCCTCCCTTCCTTCCTTCCTCCCTCCCTCTCTCTCTCTCTCTTCCTTCCTTCCTTCCTTCGTTCCTTCGTTCCTTCCTTCCTTCCTTCCTTCCTTCCTTCCTTCCTTCCTTCCTTCCTCCCTCCCTCCCTCTCTCTCTCTCCCTTCCTCCCTTCCTCTCTCTCTCCATTCCTCCCTCCCTTCCTCCCTCCCTCCCTCCCTCTCTCTCCCTTCCTCCCTCTCTCTCTCTCCCTTCCTCCCTCTCTCTCTCTCCTTCCCTTCCTCTCTCTCTCCATTCCTTCTTTCCTTCCTTCCTCCCTCCCTCCCCCTCTCTCTCTCCCTTCTTCCTTATTTCCCTCCCTCCCTCCCAGCCTCTCTCTCTCCCTTCCTCCCCATCCTCCCCTCCTTTCCCTTTTCTGTCCCTCCCTCTCTCTGTCTTCCCTTCTCTCTCCTCCCCTCCCTCTCTCTCCTCTTTCTCTCCCCCTTGCTCTCTCCCCCCTCTCTCTGTCATTCTCTCTGTCTTCTATCTCTCTCCCCCCACTCTCTCTCCTTCCCTCCCCTCCCCTCTTTCTCTTCCTCTCTCTCTTTCAGTGAATGCTGAGAAACAGGCTGTCTCGGACTGGTGGCCACACGTTGCTCTGTCGCCTAACTCCATCAATCACTATGGAGGGAGAGCGAGAGAGGGTAAACCAAGAGAGAGAGAGTGTGTGTGGGGGAGAGAAAAATAATAAAAAGAGATATTGATAAAAAGTGAAACAAAACACATTGTGTGTAGACATAGAATATAAATTATAAAGAGAAAAAGGGAGACAAAGTCAACAAAATGAAAGGTATAACAGCCGTTATTAATAATTTGCCATGCCTAATGGTGTCTCAAATAAATTTGTTTTTCCAATACTGCTTGACTACAGTGTGAATAAAGCGGCAGAATGGTGCACTGTTTGGCTGGGGCTGTAATTATAATTGTATGATGATGATGATGATGATGATTATGAGGATGGTGATGATAGTACTTATGGTAATTGTATGTCCTTTGTTGTTATGGTTATTACCTTTGTGAGATCCCTAACTGGGCGTTATGAGGGCTGAGCGAGAGACGTACAGATGGAGAGAGGTTACTGGATATGGCATTTCTGTCATCTCTGTAACACTATGGTAATGATAGGAAATTCTCCTAATGAATCAATATGAAATGGTTATAAAAAAACCTGAGCTAAATACCGTCACCTGTTCACATTTTTCGTCTCAGTGTGTTTTGCCGAATGTACTTTTTTCTTCTTTCCATTTTGACAATTACATCATAGTTATGAGACTATCATTTTCTGGCAAGAGGACTGACCCAAGCAAAGGGAGAATGGAAAATGTGTTGTCTTCTGCGAATGTCCTTGACATGCACAATTCTGAAATACTCTAGCTTACATCAACAACAGCTTGTTGTTTTTGTAATCATCCTAACAAGAGGTTTAGGTGCCTATAAAATATATTTCAGCTCTGTTGTGTGTAGATTTATGTGTAAATATATGGCCGACAGCTGCCACACTAAAAGCATCGCAGAGAGTGGCCTATTTCACTTCCAACTGCCGAATGTGCTTCTCTATTTGATTTGATTTGGACTCCTCGTCACTTTTTTACAGGCATTTAAAAATGCTAAAAGGTCTAAACTCCTGAGTACTGAAAGAGGTCCTTACTATAAAGCATTCAAAAACATCAGTCTCTCAATCAATCTCTTATGAAACAAAATATAGGACACCAGTTTTCTGTTATGTTGAAAACAGAACCCATCTAAGTCCCACACTATGAAATAATACTATTGTATTTGTTGTAATAGTGTGAGAATGTTCAGCTATGCAAATATATTGGTTACTTTCAGCTGATGTCTGCAGAAAATCCTACAACTTCGACCAAACTAAATGTAAATCATATTTCTACACAAGTGAAATGACAGTTTTATCGCCTTTAGTTGGCAAGGTAGTCACAAGTGAAATTGACAATTCAGCCTTTCCATTTACTCAACTTAAAGAGTAAAGATAACATTTCTTCTGAATATTCAAATACTTTTTATAGCTCAGCTGGCTGCTAAATTATTGCTCAAACGGCTCTGAAAATATATCATAAATCACTATGGTTAACTAACTAAACTGTATTTATGAGGCTAAATGAAGCAGTGAATTCCATCATTTCAAAGAATGGTGCCAACACTTTCTGCTATAAGGACATCTGCTGGACCGTTCCTTTCAATTCATCTTGTTTTCTCAGTCACACATATAATCTGCTATCTGGAGTGTGGCTATTTCAGCTAGTTGTGTGTATGAAAACAGCATGCAAACTATTTCAGTGACCAATGCAATGTTTGTTTGCTTGTTGATTTTCCAGTTGTTCTCTCTCTCTCTCTCTCTCTCTCTCTCTCTCTCTCTCACACTCAGCCCCCTCCCTCTCTGTCTCTCTCTTTCTCTTTTTCACTCTCTCTCACTACATTGCTCCGTTGTGATCCAGCTGTCCAACCCATTCATCATTCCGCCACACTCCCCGTGCAGAATTATTATTTCTTTGATGTGTTACTAGTTGAAAACAAATCCATTTTGCAGCCCATCAATTTATCATTTGGGATGGGGAGTCACACTTGAGTTGTAGGGGCAGCAACATTTTCCCAATTTCCACTGTACCGGGCAGTGTGTGTGTGTGTGTGTGTGTGTGTGTGTGTGTGTGTGTGTGTGTGTGTGCGTGCGTGTGCGTGTGCGTGTGCGTGTGCGTGTGCGTGTGTGTGTGTGTGTGTGTGTGTGTGTGTGTGCGTGTGCGTGTGTGTGTGTGTGTGTGTGTGTGTGTGTGTGTGTGTGTATGTGCTTGTGTGCATGTGAGTGTGTGTGTATGTATGTGTATGTGTATGTGTATGTGTATGTGTATGTGTGTGTGTGTGTGTGTGTGTGTGTGTGTGTGTGTATGTGTATGTGTATGTGTGTGTGTGTGTGTATGTGTATGTGTATGTGAATGTGAATGTGTGTATGTGTATGTGTATGTGTATGTGTATGTGAATGTGTATGTGTATGTGTATGTGTATGTGTATGTGTATGTGTATGTATATGTGTATGTGTATGTGAATGTGTATGTGTGTGTGTATGTGAATGTGTATGTGTATGTGGATGCGAATGTGTATGTGTATTACGTTAATGTGTTTGTTTTTTATATCTGAGTGGGAGAGAAAGAGAGGGAACAGAGCAATTGAGGTAAATAGAAAGGAGGAAAAGAGAGGTAGTATGTGGGAAGGAAATAGAGTGAGAAGTAGAATGAAAGGAGAGAGTGAAGGGAAAAGAGAGAGAGAGTAGGAGAAAGGGAGGGCTTCTCTCCTCTCCCACTCACCCTCCCTCACCTAACGTTTGTGATAATTTATCACTTCTCCTAGCTTGGCTGACAAACTATTTGCAGGAAAATGAGTTTTTCCGCTACGGATTTGTCCTCTGGGAATGGAAAAGGGAGCTGCTGTGTTTTTATTCTTTCACACACACATAACACCCACACACACAAACGCACACATACACACACACACACACATACTCTCACTCTGACTGAGGTCTCCAGTATTTATGGGGGGGGGGTTTAAGATAAATGAGGTAAATTAATAGAGTCACTGAGGGAAAAGATCTGCTTCCGCACCAGCAAATCTGCCAGTGACACGCTGCCAGTGACACGCTAGGGAGGAGGAGATACTACTCTCTCTCTTTTTCCCTGCCTCTCTCCTTACTTTGCTTCCCTAGCCATCCCTAGTGCAATCCCCTTTGCATTCTGTCTTCACCCCTCCTAAACTGTTTCACTCAAGCTGACAAATGAAACACTCAAATGAATACCAGAAGGTATATCGTAATAAAACGACAGGGTATATCCACACTGGGACAAAGACAAACATCACAACATAACCAACATCTATCACACATTTACCAAGCATGCTTGAGAGGGAGAGAGTGCTTTGCAAGGTTGCTATAATTATCAAGCTTGACCTGGGTCAGTGGCTCCAATCTCACTTTCAACCTCATCAACCAAGATGTTGACAATGTGCTTGACGGAGAATTACATGGCAATAAAGGCCTAATTACATTGCTATTACTCTGGGCCATCCGTAATCGTCAGACAACGTGTCCACGGGACATCTCAGCAGTAGATTTGCAGGGGGGCTCGTGTGCATGGGGAGCACTCTCCCTCTTATAATGGAACTCGATGCATGCATGGTTAATTTGCATATCAAGCACATTCCTGTTTTATGGCGTAAACTGTGGTGATAAACTCGCTGGATTGACAAAAGGGGACTGACTTCATGACTGGTAACAAACAAACAAACACCAACTGCCAGATACATAGTGCGCCGCATAAAAATGTATCTGTATTTGAATGTATTCAAATCAATGAGTGTTACCTTATAACTGGGGGGGTTTTCGCATCACGTGACTTGATTAGGAAAAACTCATGGGCCCTTGTTATTTGTAATAGGGCATAGGGCCCCACATTTTTCCTGGGATTTTCTGTGTCAGCTAACTGCGAGGTCTACATATGAAAAAGGGAAGAGTTACCCATCAAACAAGGAGGAGCTGATGTGTTTTGGCCTATTGTCTTTCCCAGAGGGGGGTGAAGGATGCTGCTGGAATTGGGGCACAAGAGGGACACTGCTCAGGCCTGTCTGAAAAGGATTGGGGGTCTTTGTGAACCCAGGAGGACCCTGTGGCAGTCCTTACCTGACCTTCTGCCCTCTGGCTCATTCCATGTGTCAAAATCTCCTGCTCACACATTATGGCTTCATCAACACAGCTGCACCCTCCTCCCTCTATTATGGCCAACTTCACCTAAGACCTTTCTCTACACATCAAATTGAGTGGGTGGAGATTCTGCAGATTCTTGTATCTTCTTCATGAACAGCATTTCAGACTCACAGAGCCTATAGGCTGTTCCCTTGCACTCCATTGACGGATTAAATACTGAGTTGACTGATGTTAAACATTATCTAGATGAATAATCCAATTATGCTGTGTTGGACTGTAAATTGATTTCTTTGACCATTCGTTTGTCAAGTATCTCTCCGGTGGTGTAGAATGTTTGCCACCTGAACATGGCTTCACCTGTGTCCTCTCAACTCCCCCCCCCCCCCTGCTTTGCACCCTGTGATGTCAGTCTCTATGGAAACCACTACCCTGACTGACAGGCAGGAAGAGGGGGACTACCAATCACTCTGACCATCCAACTCTCCCTTTGCTTATACTTTGTCTGCCTGTTTGTCTCTCTGTCTGTCTACATATTACTGTAAACGTAAGTTCATCATTCACATGTTAGCAGTTGTCTTTGTTTGGTTTTTTTACCCCTTTTTCTCCCCAATTTTGTGGTATCCAATTGTTTTTTTTTTAGTAGCTACTATCTTGTCTCATCGCTACAACTCCCGTACGGGCTCGGGAGAGACGAAGGTTGAAAGTCATGCGTCCTCCGATACACAACCCAACCAAGCCGCACTGCTTCTTAACACAGCACGCATCCAACCCGGAAGCCAGCCACACCAATGTGTCGGAGGAAACACTGTGCACCCGGCAACCTTGGTCAGCGTGCACTGCGTCCGGCCCACCACAGGAGTCGCTGGTGCGCGATGAGACAAGGATATCCCTACCGGCCAAGCCCTCCCTAACCCGGACGATGCTAGGCCAATTTTGCGTCGCCCCTCGGACCTCCCGGTCGCGGCCGGTTACGACAGAGCCTAGGCGCGAACCCAGGGGCTGCGCCCTTAACCACTGCGCCACCCGGGAGGCCAGCAGTTGTCTTTGTTTAAGGAGTAGCCCTGATCTCATTGACTGAATTTATCTCTTTCATCCATATGTCCTTTTTTAAAAAGGGGATTCTGTAGTTAGGATTGTGTTTAAATGTTTTAAATTGCTGAAGAAAATCATTGCCCAGAAAATTTAATGTGGTTAATGATGTATACATTTTGAAGGTTGGGCCTTGAAATTAATTGCAAAATCTCTGAGGGAAAGGTCCACATATTTTCTTAATAAAACATGCATGAATCAATGAATCCTTTGAATAAGCTGCTATGCGCAAAAATACTCAAATTTGACTACTATACCACAGACCAGGCAGACACCATTCAGTGTGTGAGATTTCTGCCTCAAGCCTGCGAGTCTGAAGTAAAGTCACTGATGACAGTCACAATAGACGAGAGAAAGAGAGTGAGAGAGAGAGATGGAGAGAGCAAAAGAGAGAGATAGGTGGAGAGAAAGGGAGAAGGGTAGGCAGAGTGACAGGAGAGAGAAAGGTAGAGCCCAAATAGGCTGGGTGGCAGTGCAGGTAGGGCTTAATGTGGGGCAAGCCGCTCCGTGGCTAATGGCTTTTACCGCCTGGGTGCCATTGTGGCCTGTACAATGGCCGTCACGCTGGGATTTTGTGAGGAGCTTGCCGGCAACAGTTATTAGCCCCAAAACCTCAGGGGGAGCAGTCAACAGAGGAACAAGAAGATTTGGGGTGCCAGGGGGAGAGGGGAACAGGGTGTGGGGTCAGGGGTCAGACCCAAAGTGGAAATGGGAGGCAGAGGGTGAACAATAGAGGGGGCTGGACTGGGCAGACAAAGCTGGAGGGGGGTGACGGTGCACAAAACACAGGAAGATGAGGATAGAAAGATGGAGACAGAATAGAGGGGTACCAAAACAGATGGTAAGAGGAGGTATGAGAGAAAAGGCAAGCACCAAAGAACAGGAAAAGGTCGCTGTTTGCAACATATACATCAGAGGGTCAGTCGAGAGAGTGACTGAGTACCTAACTTAAAGTGGGTAAATCACATATGGCAACATACTGTTAATTTACATAGCCCAACTAAGCATTAATGACTGAATGCATCAATGGACGCATTAATGACATCTTGTAATGGTTTCAAGGGGGGCTCATGCTCTCCTCATGCTGTAGTTGAGCAGTAGGCTATTTGTATCCCCTCACATATTCACTGTAAAGCTTCTGCAATTCTAGTTGGATACTTTTATGTAGGCCTAAACTATGCAATGCATTTACTGCATGGTTGACATACATTTAAAACGGCTGTTCCTCCAAATTACAAAATGACATATTGGTTTCCTTACCCTAAGCAGTCTATGGACCAGGTATGACAGCGATCCATGCTTTGGTTTAATTTCCCTGGCACCGTTTCCACATGCTAATGTTTTAGCATTTGTGGCACAAATCCCATTCAAGTCATAGGACCGATACTTGCATTTTTCATACATGTTCAAAACATCTGAAAGGGACTTTGTTAAGCTTCACAATCAATTTGAAATACCTTCGGATGATTTGGACATCCCATTATATGTTAGCTTGTGGAAACAGTGCCAGGGAAACTAAACGAAAACATGGATTGTCATAACTTGTCCATAGACAGCTTACACGGTAAGGAAATCCATGTGTAATTTTGTAATTTGGGTGAACTATCCCTTTAACACAAATTAAATATTTAAGGAGACTATAAAGAAGAATATAGAACAATAGAAAATGCTATATGTTGGAACATCCGGAAAAAAAGTACCATGGACATCAAACATGAGTGTAGATGAGTGGAAATCCATGAAAAATAGAGGGTGCATTGAATAAAATAAGAAAGCAATTGGAATTGTAACAGGACCCTGGTGGAAATGGTTAAGTTAGGACCAACGCAGGCAAAAATGTTGGCAAGGAGATAATGGAATCAGCAATATTGAGGCGTTTCTTCAGCTATTATAATCTAATTATCTGGCTCATCTCGAATCGCTGACAACAAAGAGACAAGCGTAAGGGTATATTTATAAAAGTTGCTATAAAGTGGGCTTTAACATGAGCCCATTCATCTTGCAGAGCATGCGGAGTGACAAGCGGAGCCTCGTGGAGCAAGTGGAGGCAATGCATCACGCAGAGACCGGGACGGGAAACGCGCGTGCACGCGAATTCACTTTTTCTTCACTTCGCACCCACCTCTGCAGGTGGAGAGACTACGACAAGACAAAACGGTCGTTTAGTTTTTGTAAAATAGTTTGACAAGAATTTCACAACGGAAAGTTAAGTCAGAAAAATGACAATTTTGGTGACAATGTTGGTGGTATGAGAAAAACAGCCTATAAACTATGTCTATCAACTGAATCTGGCCTGTTCTTTAGCCCACTCTCTCGATACAGTTCGGTCTATTCTTATTTTGTGGGCTGTCTTTTAGACCTATGCAGTGTGTACACTACGAAAATGTGAAAAATGTGTACGCCTATTAGTATAGGCTGAGCATTTGCCAAGCCCAATAGAAAATTCATATTTGAATTTGTATAATTTACACCGATTAAATGTCGGGCCTCTTAGGTTTATCAGTTGTCATGTCATAGCCTATATTTGAAAAAAATATAATTTGCAGTAGTCTACGTCGTGGTGTTCCCTTTATGGTCTCTCAAAATCATTCTCCAGTGAAAAATAGCTCAGCTGAGTTGCATGGTGTGTACAACATGCCTTTTACCGGTGTAAAGTGTCAAGCTAAAGAAAGGTTAGCCCTAATACGTAAACAAATATTTTGTTATTATGGAATATTAATTGTTTTGCTTGAGGCTACAACTTAAATCTAATGCACTTATGATACACTTCAGTTGAAAAGCACAGGCCTGATATTATGGTAGCCTATATAGGCCCGTCATTTGTCAATCGGTTTCATTTTATATTTATAGCTTCTCTTTTGGACCAGAATTGATCCTGCTTTTCCAAACCTTTGCCCTCTGGTTTGCACCTGTCACCCCGGGGTCTGAACTTTGTTGCCGGTCCAGAGTTGGTCGGGGAAGCTTAATCCGGAGACCCCCGTTGCAAATTCTCAACCATCAACAAGACACACCCGACACATTTGGGGCGTGCATCTTCTTTGGCCTCATGCCCTTAAAAAAGTCACAGAGTATCACGTATGTAAGTGAGCGATTTTTATATAGGTATTGTAGGCCTATCCATGTTAGATTTTTGTACAGAAAAGTAATTAAATATTGCCCTCAGGGAAAAGTAGCACAACGGAAAGAATAGTTGTGATTGAAATTCAGAAAACGTCAATTATTCTGGCAGTGGTGAAATGTTACTGTTAAAATATTCATTAATTATTACGATTAAAACATAGACTTTGATGCTTCTTCTTTTAACTTTGTGTGATCATTGATGCTATACCTGTCGAGATAAAGCAACAGTATTTCAAGAGCACTACTTCGTCCAATCTGCAAACGGTGGTAGGCTAGTAGTCGTTGAGCCATTTGGACTTAGGAGACGTTATTATTTTGCAAGCAATGTTTTTTTAGCATTTCTGCTGAAGGTGGGCTGTGCTCATATCCTACAACTGTTATAAAGATGTATTTTTCTTTGATCAATGTATGGTTTTTTTTCTTCAGATTTTCATTTGACTTTGTATTAACTGGCTCCACCGGAGCGCTAAGTTTATTGTGTCGGTCCATTCTAGAGTCAAATCGCATAAGAGCTTGAGAATATCCTCTGGCGAAATGCTTTTCTCCATTGCATGTTGACAACCAAATCTGAGAGTGGTTCTGAACTGCAGGGCATGCACTGTACATGATGTGCAGACCTGAAAAACCATCTGCGGGTTGTCTTTATAAAATCTCGCAGAACAATGGAAGTAGGGGTTATTAATAATCAATCAAGTTGCAAATGAAACTGTCTTGTTGATATGGCCTGGGTGAAGAATCCTTTCAGAAACTGTCTACGAGTTTATCTAAAACCAGATTCATTGCATATGCTATATTCTTTATTCGAATATTTCAGGTTTTATTTCGATATGATTATAGATGACTATAGACTATTTACAAAAAGTTTAGAAACTATATATATACTCCTATTGTATTCCCCGCAGAGCGACGCTCTCCATGTGTATGTTTGTGTTGCAGAGGCTCATGATAACTATGCAGTCGCACTGTTTAATTGTCAAAGGAGTTATGAGATTATTGGAAATATAACAGATTATTTTAGGTGAATAATTCATCATAGTTATTGAACGAAGTTTTGACAATACACACAACATGAACATCCCCATCATAATCGTCGATGTAGTTATTAAATTGATGGAGGCCTAATTATGTTATTTATTCTTTTTCAATTTCTTCCTCCCCTTCTCATATTCATCATCATCATCATGACTATAATATTAGGACTACTAGGAAGTGCTGGAATGATGTACCAACATGGTCTAGGAGGATAGGGGGGGTCATATAATTATTTTAACAGTTTCAAAGGTAGACTAATAAAGATTAACATACTATATTTTTTATAATAATTATTATTAATGGGTACCCTATGACCCAGTCATCCGACAGATATTGGGTGTATATTCATGCGGCCAGTTTGCCTCAAAGCAAGCCACATAACAAAACCCCTGAAATTAAACATTATTACAATTTACACCTCTGATCTACATACCCATCTAGAAGTTTTAATCCCCTGTTAAACTCTCGATAACCTCTGTCTCTCCTCTTTCTTTCTCTCCATCTCTCCCCTCCCCAGGCAATTGCCCTTCGCGCTCTCTCTCTCCACTTTATAGAGGAATTCTCTACTTCCATCTAATGTTGTGTTTCGCTTTAGTCCCTCGACAGTTTTTTTATTTCAAAACACTCGCCCTTTTGTCCCGGAGCGGCACTGATGTAATGGTATTTACATTGCACCGCGGGCCAGGGAAGATGGAGAATGACTTCAGCAATTGTAGCCTAACGAGATAAGGAATTGAGGTGCATTGACCAATGATGTTAAATTGTTTGGGGCGCACAAGGGTCCCCTTCTTCTATCTTCCTTGCCTATAGGTCGTAGCCTAATCTCGCAATTAACAGGCCTAGGTCAATCGAAGTTTCTATTAGATTGTTTTAAAGGACCTACTCTTGCTCGGACCATATTTGTTCTGTTGCATTGCATTTTTAACTACTAAATTTTGCTATGTTTTCAACTGGCAAAATTGTAAAACAACTGTAAATTGGTGCCACGAGCCATATGGTTAAATAGCCCGTACTTTCTGCTGGGCAGACGACACTGTGGCCATGTTAGGAGACATGGGGCCATAAACGAGAGTCATTAGTGGTGTTGTGTTTGTTTTACAAGCTCATGAGAACAACATTAACAGTGTTGGAACGCAGAGGGACACCGACACCCTGTTGCGAAGAACCACGCGCATATTTCATGGTGCGCACTCACTTCGATTAAGTGGTGAATGGGTAAAATAAACTAAGGCATTCAATACACAAAATCAGAACGCTTTGGCTATATATCATAACCAACATGTTTAAAATAGAACAGACGTGGGATTTTCAGACGTAATGTCTGAACAATGTAAACTGGATAGGCACTTTAACTGGGTTGACCCTAAAGACCTGTCTATAGACGAGTATTATGTAAGAGACCATTAGAAATGTAGCATTGGCATTTACAGCGCTTCTTGATGGTAACTGAAGAGACGAACAGGATAGTAGGCTTTGCTCAGGTGCTTAGAGGGATAGAACACAATCCATGTAACACTGTCTGACCTACAACGACACAACCAAGCACAGAAAGCAATCTAAGGGCAAGTGGGTGAAAGGTAATAGAATAATGTCATCTCATATCAAGTACCGAGTAGTTGTTTTTTTCACTGAAGGTGGCGATAATGTTGAAGATTAGGATATGGTGTATGGGATTTACCTTTGCATCTATCAATGTGTAACAACTGAATAAAAACAGTTATAATGTAATAATTATAATAATAATAATAATATGCAAATAGTAATAAAAAAACAATTGAAAAAGGCTATTCTAACAAAGACAATAAGCAATTATATTGGAACAGACATGTTGGCTATTAATGTGCAAAAAGTAATAATGCAAGCTAAATGATTATGGGCAACCAGAGCCTATTTGAGCCATATTTAATTGGTTGAAAGTTGTGTAAAAAGTAATAAAATATTAACAATAGCCTATGCAACCCTTTATTTTATCCATTATTTTGTCATTCTAATTTAATTATGTCCCCTGAAACGAAATAATAAACTAGCCTAGATATACTTCAATTATGACTGTAAGTAGGTCTATGTAATACACTATATCTGATGTACTTAAACTTTCTGATTTAAACATCTTCAATATATAGGCCATACACCCATGTCCCTGACATGGTATAGGCCTATTTAGTCATTATTTTATCACTCAAATAAGGGGACATAGGCCTATACCTGTTGTGTGATAGCAGAAATTGTGACAGATCACAACAAATCAAGTAGGACCTACCAAATTGTGTGTGAAAACAGTGTACTCCAAATGAACCTGAATTCACAGACCCCCGGAAATCGTGTCACATCTTGTACACAATCTAATCAAAGCGAAGCTGTCGCTGGGGGTGAATGAAAACAAACCCGCTCCTTGACGAGTGTTTCCGTAAACGTTGCTGTTTTGCTCAGTCAGTGTGCTGTGTTGGGTGGAGTGCCACTCAAACCACAAAATCAGTCATCCATGTGGCTTTGGGAAGGGTGACACCCTCTTTTCAAATAGCCACACCTCATCCTTCGTTCTACTGCACCCCGCTCGACTCCATCATCCAATGGCCGCCGCGCACCCTCTCCACTGCGCGCCTCGGAGAGCATCTGTTGGATAAAACCTCGCACAGATTTAGTAGCAGATCCTAAACAGTTACACCACCTCTTGACTGTTGAGAGAGCATCATAACAGACGCTTTATCAACGATTGACTTGGATCTCCCCGGCCGAGGTTACATTTTCGCCAGTGTGGTCTAGCATTGGATAATAATATAAGGATATCTGCCCGGACCTTTTTTCTGCAAGGCGAAGGTAATTCTTTGCCCCAATTATGTGCTTTAGATTGTAAAAGCAATGTTCGAAAGGCTATTCATGTGATACATCACTGTTTTAGCAAATGTGAATGGTTGTTAAAATATTTAACAAATGGTTGTAAATGTGTAGCTTATTAACATTGAGCAGTGTATTGGCTGATCGTTTAGTTAGTCTACCGAGTCAGGTTAGATTCGCTGAGTAATGTGAGAGAGTAGTCCCAACAAATATCCAAGGCTACCCTACTACGGAGTATAGGCTACGATAAGCAGTGAAAAGTGTTTTTTGTTTTGGTTTATTACAGACCTAGATATATTTTTGAAAATAAGAGGGCGATAAGAGATGAGAGAACGGAAGACTCAACTTAAAACTGCAGCGCGGGCAATAATATAGGCACACTAAAGAAACACAACATCACCACACGATATTCATAACAAACCCATATTAACTATTACAATGTCCTCTTGCAGAGCATTTAAGCGTGCACTCAGGAACACATTCATGCCAAGCGAGGCCCCACATGGACTAAAAACATCTAATTAACTGGGAGAGAGAGAGAGAGAGAGAGCGCGTGGACCCTCTTACATTTGGCAAGGACACCCAACGACCAAGACCTCAGAGATATGTCCAACAACACCGGACGAGGTAAAACACAAGATCTGAGACCCCCTTCCCTCGTATTGCTATATTTTGGCCGGTAAACAGAAGATATCATTCATACATATGAAATATGTAATTGTCAAAGCAAGCAAAATAATGTAATATAGGCATGACTAAATATTTTGGAGGCTGTAGCCTACACAGACCTAGACAGAAATCAGCCGTCAAAAGTGTATGCTCATATAGGTGTTGACAACGGAATAAGTGCCTGTCAATATTTTCCAGTTATGTTTCAGTAGAAATATCTAACATTATTCATGTGGAATTCTAATGGCATGAATATGAACTGCTTTTCAAGTAATTGGGTGATTAGGCTGATAATAAACTGGATTTGTGCACCAACGAAATGGTGGCTTTACGGCTGCCTTGAATCAGGAAACCCTGAAATATTGTTTGTTGTTTCATTCTAATAAATTGGCATTATTAATGTTGAGTAAGGACTTTATGAACAGAAACAGACTGTTTTGTAGGAACATATTTTATAGAACACATTAGCATGGTTTCTAGAATTCGCCCCTGGCTGTTTATACAGTAATTGGTCTCTATGCATCAAAGTAGAGATTGGAAGGCCAATAACCTTAATCAATGAAAGCCATAAGGATTACTAATTGAATAACTTAACGTGCACCTGTCCTTATAGGCCTACATTGTTTTTAGATTTATTTTCCTTCATTTCAGGGTCTT
This sequence comes from Oncorhynchus clarkii lewisi, assembly GCF_045791955.1. Classification (NCBI taxonomy): domain Eukaryota; kingdom Metazoa; phylum Chordata; class Actinopteri; order Salmoniformes; family Salmonidae; genus Oncorhynchus; species Oncorhynchus clarkii. The sequence goes on along the minus strand of NC_092151.1, from coordinate 28,628,027 downwards.
TGTAAAAGTTATGTCCATTTATGAATGTAACATTTAGGCCTATACGAAAGCAAACTATCAGTGATTGACCAACAATTCTGAACGTTGAGCATGGTGTTATAATTCGTGTGTGTGTTCATTAAACAGAAAGCCAGGGTGAACTAATAGATTTTCCTTCTCTCGTGGAGGGGTTGGGAAGTTAATTGGACGTTAGTTTAGCTGTCAGATATAGATTTGGGCCAATCCGTGGTCATTGTCACTTCAATCGAGTTAATGATGGAATCGTGGGGAGCTGAATGGTATGGCTTGTTTACGTTTCACCCGGTCTACCCCGCGGCATAAATTATGACACCCTCTTGTCACCTCAGACGCGCCATCTTCTTTCATGTTATCATAGCACCCTCTGTCAGGGGTTACAATAACCGTTCAGAAGTTATAGCACCTCAATGTTTTTTTTTGTTGGTTTATGGATGTAATCAAATTACGTGACATACAAATGTGACATAATACATATTGTTTAAAATTGCTGGGAGTATAGGATAGTCAATAGTCAACCAAGTTGTCAAATGTAGGCTCGATCTCTAAATTAGTGGTTGATAAATAATTGTAGCTTATGGCCTGTGAGCGCAGGAGCAAACACCTGCTTATGTGAAACATAATCTTAATTTCTTGTGTTATCAGTAATTGTAATGGAAATCAAGCAATGTTGGACAAATCACAGACAAACGATCTTATTTTGAATTTAAACTAAATAACGGGTAAGGCTAATCTTGACCAGTGTGGCCACACATTGATTCCATAGCCTAATGGTGAGTTAGTGGGCTATAGCTTACAAAACCAAAGGGTATAGGAACAAAACAGTGTAACAGAAATGCTGCATTATTGAAGTTATTATGGAACCAACATGGTTTTCATGAAAGTGAGAGGTTCTGCAATATTTCGTGTATATTCTATTTAATATAAGCAACAACAAAACACTTATGGCAGATATTTCCTCAGGCGTTTCGACGGCACCTTATGTTACATTGTAGAGTATGTTCTCGTAAACATGCATCCAAAACGGTAGGCCTGTAGTAAACCTATAACATTAGGCTTATTTCCCGTATAATTCAAATCAAACCAAATCAAAAATCGAATTGTGTTGGTAGCATACATATATTTAGCTGATTTTATTTCGGGTATAATGAAATCCTTGTGTTCCTAGCTCCAACAGTGCAGTAATATCTAACAATATACAACAATACACACGAATCTAAAAAGTAAAATAATGGAATTAAGAAAAATTAAAATATTAGGAGGAGTCCAGATATACTACATATTCTATCCATATACTGTCCATATTGTCTATACATCCCATCACACATACATATAGATTCCTGTGTATTGTTGTATATATATATGTGTGTGTGATGGGAGGTATAGACAATATGAACAGTATATGGATAGAATATGTAGCATACCTGAAGAAAAGTGTATGTACAGTTGGCTCAGTTAGTAGAGCATGGGGCTTACAACGCCATGGTTATGGGTTCGATTTCCACGGGGCACCAATACGAAAAATGTACGGCGATGTATGAACACACTACTGCTAAATTACAAAACACGTCAAGTTATTAACTGGAATACGGTATATACATATGAAGTGTGTAAAACATTATTTAAAGTGACCAGTGTTCCATGACTATGTAGCCTCAAAGGTGCATGGTAGAGTTAGTTACCGGGTGGTAGCCGTCTACTGACAGTGACAAATATGAGGTCTAGAACCAATAAAATTGTACATTTTACAGTGGATTATAAATTCGAATCCACTTTGATGGGGAAAACTATAAAGATTAATTATTTCAAGGGAAACAACCTAAAGAAGAAGTTATGGCATATCTATAAATGGCGCATACATGGAGACCATATAGGCTTATAATTGTGCAATTACAATAAAAAGTCAGTATGAGGGATGTGTGTGTGTGTGTGTGACAGAAAAGAGAGAAGAGAGAGTGCGCGCGCGTGTGTATATGCGTGTGTTTATTCCCTTGGGGTTGCTTGGCTTTAATATCCTGCAGGTTGGTGAAGCTTGGCGGGGAGATTTTTACACACTCCGCTAGCACCGTTAATGGTGCTCCTGTTCCCCACCCAGCCTCGTCCGGCCTCCGTTTGATGTGGAAATGAAAGCTGGGAAAGGACTGAAAAAAAGAGCCAGGGGAAGCAAGCTGCTGAATGGGTTAAATTAAAAGCATTGGGATTCTTACAAAGTCACTGATGCAGTCCATAGAAAGACAGAGTAGCTGCTGACAACTTTCAAAATGACATGGCAAACCTCTCCACAGCTGCATTTCCAAGTCCTCACATAAAGGATAAGTCGATTTTTGTATTTATTTCTTTACGTTAAAATGGCCAACTATAACTAGAACATGTGGCCTATTCCCTGGTGCAGGCCTGTGGTATTATTTTCAGCCTGGACACAAGGGAATGAATGTTCTTCTACAAATGAATATACGCATTATCCTGAGCGCATAAGTGGTGAAACAGGAGAGTTTTATAGGCCTAGGCCAAATAGGAGTAACTATTTCATTAAATCCCTATAGTTCAAATACAGACAAATCTGGCATATAACCTACAGCACCCTATATTGTTTTTAGAATACTAACCTTATTATACCAACTGACTACCGACAGCCGCCCATCGATGTGGAGAGATGAGAAGCCTATAGCATTTGTGTGGGGTGAATCAAGTTATTGAAAGCCTATTTGAGTGATATTTGACCTAAACAGTCATTGGAATTGGTCGACTTGCTCACAATGTAAAAGTGTCTAATATATAAATAACGAATGGTTAACATTTATTTTGCGTAATTGTATTTTTTTTTCTTCATTAGACTATTAACGTGTTATACATGTCAAAGAGCTGGTTTCACATTGAACTTTGCTGTGTAGGAGGCACCCGTTGACCTCGCATACATACAACAATTTCCAAAGAATAACTAACCAAATCGTGGAAAAACAAACTCCAAAACATAACATGATGACAAATAATTGACCGTGTTATTTAGGCTATCGAATTGTAGCCTAGACAGTATCACTTCAGGGTATGTTGAAATCGAAATTATGGCAATAGGGGATCATTGTGCATGTGAGCTGTTTTTCCACGTCGCGTGCTAGAATATGCCTAAATTATGGCATTTTATAGGCCCCAAACTTCTGACAAAAATAAGACATCTAAATCTATCCGTATTATAACGTTTAATGTGACATTAATTTATATCAAAGTTAGGATAAACTTACTTTCTCTGCGAGGAATGACTACCCTGCTCTCGCTGCCTTGTGTGTCCCATAGGAAACCCAAACCCGGAGAGAGGAATCTAGAGGTCAGAACCAGGATTGAGAACATCTAGAATGTGGAAGACATACACAGAGCTGTCTAGACCAGAAGCTGTCAAATTTCTAGCTAGATCCGACTTAATTGGTCAGTTACCCTCTTTTACCACTCTTTTAAAACAACAATGAATTATGCATGGTACATTTACAAAATATGTTCTGATGTGCATCATTCACATCGCTGAAGTCATCCTTTTTATATAGCCCTACTGAGCAGTATACCCGGGTTAGGGTTACTTATATTTTGATTAACTGTTTTATGATCCAACGTTCATATCAATTATATATAAACTTGAACTCGCCAGACATGCTTGTCTCCTCTCCTCAACATAAAAAAAACAACTTAAATTAACTTTATTGAAAACAATGCTTTTTTATCAAATTCCAGGAAATAAATGCATTTTTTTTGGTTCATGACATACACAATTTTGTGAAGAAATTAGATAAATAATATATTGTACTTCACTCATACTTGTTTACTTTGTGCTGAATTTTCCCAACAGGTTCAATTACATCTTCTCTTACAAATCCAAATGACCCACTTTTTTTATTCTATTTCTTTTATGCATTCTGAAAATACTTTTGCCAATAGACACCTAAATAATATTTTATTTATTTCATTAATTAATCTATTTTGTTCTACCTGACTGTAGTATGTCATAATCCTATCTATGTAAGAATGTTAGGTGCTAAGTAATCCCTGTTTCAGACCAAACAAATAGCCTGAAGACAAGTAAAATCAGCTCAGAACCCGTTTCAGTCAGCCCTCCCTGTGTGTGTGTGTATCTTCTGTATGAGGTAGTGCTGAGTGTGGGTGGTAGCGTGGGTGGCAGTGGGCTCAGGTTCCATGACATTTATGTATGTTTCATCCCCCCTCCTCCCCCAGGTCATGGGGGTCTTAATCAACTAGGCGGAATGTTTGTGAACGGCCGTCCGCTTCCGGAGGTGATCCGGCAGCGCATCGTGGACATGGCCCACCAGGGCGTGCGTCCCTGTGACATCTCCCGGCAGCTCCGCGTCAGCCACGGCTGTGTCAGCAAGATCCTGGGACGGTGAGGACCTCATAGAACTTTTGCAACTTTACACAACAGGGTTATACTGTTTATGGCCCTCCATTGTGTTCTCAAGACACTTAGACCAAGAACCACTGTCTCCCATTATTTAATCATTCTGGGTTCGCTATACATTATGGAATTGGTATCGTAAACACTTATTTTTGTTCAATCTAAATGATGACCATCCACATTCACTATATTGCTCTCTTATGTAGCAAACCTCTCTGTCCTTTTCCAGCTACTACGAGACTGGCAGCATCAAGCCAGGAGTGATTGGGGGCTCCAAGCCCAAGGTGGCCACTCCTAAAGTGGTTGATAAAATAGCAGATTACAAACGTCAGAACCCCACCATGTTTGCCTGGGAGATCAGAGACAGGCTGCTGGCAGAGGGAGTGTGTGACAGCGACACCGTGCCCAGTGTCAGCTCTATCAACAGGTAATGACTAACCTCTACATTATGCTATGTGTAAACCAATACATATCAGAGTGGACCTTTAAAATAACCATTGTGATCTCTTTAGTAATGTAAGACAAGTGTTTAGAAATGAACTGGGTATAAGAAAAATAGTTTTCACTGTTCACCCACTGAAGTGGTTCAATAGATTTTAAACTGTTCTCTAATCCCGGCTCTTTATTCCAGAATAATCCGAACCAAGGTGCAGCAGCCATTCAATCTGCCTCTGGATGGCAAAGGCCTAAGCCCAGGACACATACTCAGTGAGTTTCTACACAGACACACGTACACACACACACACACACTCACATCAACCCTTGTGATTAACAATGCGCTAACACTCCCCCCACTCTAAGCACAGACACACGCCTTCACTAAGGTCCAGCATTATGATCTGATCATGCAGTATTAAGCCTAAAGAAACTCCATGCTTAATGGTACGTAAGATTAAGCGCTAATGGTCAACGATAATATTGGAGTAATAATGGTCCATTTCCCTCTGTCTGTCTGTCTGTCTGTCTGTCTGTCTGTCTGTCTGTCTGTCTGTCTGTCTGTCTGTCTGTCTGTCTGTCTGTCTGTCTGTCTGTCTGTCTGTCAGTCCCCAGTTCAGCCGTCACTCCCCCTGAGTCACCCCAGTCCGACTCCCTGGGCTCCACCTACTCCATCAGTGGCCTGTTGGGGATACCACAACCCAGCCAGGAGGGCAAGAGGAGCCATGACGACAGTAAGTACCCTCAAATTCTCGTGCAATCCCAAATTCTCCTCTCACATTTTAAGATTATTTTATTCAATTAGATTCAATAAGATTCACTCTCCCAATTGAATGAGACCTCCCCACAAACTCAAATAAATTCAGCAGTTTCTTAATATGACACACTCTCTCTGTATCTCTCTCTGTATCTCTCTCTGTATCTCTCTCTGTATCTCTCTCTGTATCTCTCTCTGTATCTCTCTCTCTCTCTCTCTCTCTCTCTCTCTCTCTGTATCTCTCTCTGTATCTCTCTCTGTATCTCTCTCTGTATCTCTCTCTCTCTCTCTCTCTCTCTCTCTCTCTCTCTGTATCTCTCTCTGTATCTCTCTCTGTATCTCTCTCTGTATCTCTCTCTGTATCTCTCTCTGTATCTCTCTCTCTCTCTCTCTCTCTCTCTCTCTCTCTCTCTCTCTCTCTCTCTCTCTCTCTCTCTCTCTCAGGTGACCAGGAAAGCTGTAGACACAGTGTGGACTCTCAGGGCAGCGGGGGCGTTCCTAGAAAGCAACTGAGACCAGAGCACTTCCCACCGCAGCACCTGGACTGTGGCTTCGACCGCCACCACTACCCCCCAGACTCCTTCAGCTCTGCTGCAGCTAGCAAGACCGAGCAGGTACAGCAGCCTACATGGCACATTGGCACTGAGAGCTGGTGGATCCTGATTAACTCCACTCCCAAAATTACTCTCTCTATCCCTCTCCTTGTCTTTCTTTCTCTTTGTCAATTTCTTATTCTCTCCCTCTCTCGCTTTCACACATGCAACACACACTTACACACAAATGGTTAATCCGATCTATCCTCCACAGACTGTGTACCCTCTCTCGCTCATCAATGGCAGTCTAGAAGATGGGAAGACCAGCCTCTCAACATCGAGTGCTGCTATTGGTCGGAATCTGGCAGCGCACCAGGGCTACACTGTGGTGGCAGGTAAAACTCTTACGATGGATGCTGCCTTCTCACCCTGCACAAATATCAGAGCTTAAAGATGAAACCGAGGACAAACTGAACACGCTGACACATGGGAGAATTGTTTTCCATCAGCATATCTGAAGACCCAATTCACAAAGACAGTTATGTTGAATGTAATAATGCATTCATAATCTGTGAATGTAATAGCAGTCTGTTTAGGCGTGTATACTCTAAACTGTATCAACTGCGGTTGTCATCAATCTGATTATAGATCTTGGTTTCCGACTGAGCTATCATAGCAGTGGATGTTTATCTCTGTAGTGCAGCCACATTTTAGCTTGCCGTGCCTGCTGATGCGTTGTGCAATTAATTTGGCGTATTATCACAAGCTGCCCAAAGCACCCTTTCAAGTTTAATTTAAAACAGATGTACATGATGTGCTGTATGTCTATCCGCAGCGCAGTTCGCAAACACATCAAACACGATGTAGTACCCATTCACTCATCATTCATTTCAATCAGCTAACAGGCTATTGCTGCTGTGTATTTGTTAATCCATTCATATCAGTTAATTCCATTTTATTTCATTTTCTCACCCATCCACTGAACCACTGGCCGTGCCACCTCAGACCCCCTACAGCCCCTCCCACTTTGTCTGAAACAGGAAATGTCCCCAGAGGTGACCAGCACAAGCCCCTCTCCGAATGTGGTGGCCAACTCAGCTTTTCTGGAGCTGCAATCGCTGCAGGCCCCTGTGTCTATCAGTAGCAGCTGCAGCAGCTCCAACCATTTCCCCCATGCCTTCAACTCATTCTCCCATCATGCACCAGTGTACAGCCAGTTCAGCAGCCAGTCTCTCATAGCAGGTAATGAAGCATTCATCTCATCCATTGCCACTCCCTGTAGGGGGTTCATATGGACAGTATACTGGTAGACTACACTCTCTTATCATGTCACCTGCCACAACCACCAAACCCCATGTGCAGTACTGTACACGAACATCACTTGCTGTATATGATGGTAGAATATGGGAGTCCCATAGGGCGGCGCACAATTGGCCCGGAGTCGTCCGGGTAAGGGTTTGGCCGGGGTAGGCCATCATTGTAAATAAGAATTTGTTCTTAACTGACTTGCCTAGTTAAAGAAAGGTTAAATAAATAAATAAATAAATACATATGGTGGAATGGTAACTGGCATGATTTCATGTACATGACGCATATTTTGGGGGGGCCAAAGAATTTATCTGTTTTTCATGTGTACATCCACCTCCTGAGAAGAGCTGACATTGTGTGTTTTGTCCTTCTCTGTTTCAGGAAGGGACATGGTTAGCTCCACTCTCCCCGGCTACCCTCCTCACATCCCCTCCAGTGGCCAGACAGGCTACTCATCCTCCGCCATCACTGGCATGGTAGCAGGTAAGACTCCCATCCATTGACATTCACACTGAGACAGGCTATGGCATCTCAGATGGGGTTTCAGAGAAATAAATGAATGATGTCTCTCCTTTCAGTTGAGCTTACGTAAAGGTCCAATGCAGCCCTTTTTATCTCAATATCAAATCATTTTGGGTTAACAATTAAGCACCATACTATGATTGTTTTAGCAATGAGCAATTTCTTAAGCCATAATTTTGCAAGGACTGTCTGGGAGTGGTTTGAGTGGGGAGGGGAAAACAGAAAATGAGCTGTTATTGGCAGAGAGGTTTGGAACTTTCTTTCTTATGGGTCTGTTAACTAATTTACTGCATGGTGATGCCACCATGGAAGGCCAAAACTCCATCCCACCAAAACAGGTTGACATGACAGGCAGTCTTTTCAAACAGCTCTTACACTAAAAGGGCATTCATTTTGCAGTATTATTCCAATCTCATATATATAAAACACAGGAAATCATGTTTTTGACTGCACTGGGCCCTTAAATGCAGTTCATAGTTTTATTTGTGACCCAAACATGATCCCATCTGGGTTTTCCCTTTGGGGAAAGCTAAAACTGAATATGCTATGAGGACAAAGCACCACTGAGAAGAATGTAGACAACAAAACAAAACATTGTTTTGGGGTAAGGCAGTGACCAAAACCAACGTTAAAAAAGCAAGGATGGGAGTGAGAGAGGGAGAGATAAGTGCTGGGAGGGAGGATTGGAGATTAACAGGAAGGCATGGTGGTTAATAAGTAGCCTGCTCGGCTGGTGAACTGCACGGCGGTGCAGCCAGGGCCCAGGGGGTACAGGGAACAGGCTGGGGGTTCCGCCCTGCTGCCCGCACCCCCACGCCGCCCCTCTGACCACACATCGCCATGGGAACCAGGGGCCCCACCAGACGGGGAGAGGGTGGGGGGCCACAGGGTGGCAGAGTGGGCCCGGGTGAGAGGGAGAGAGAGAGGGGGAGAGAGAGCACTGTGGTGTGTGTGTGTGTGTGTGTGTGTGTGTGTGTGTGTGTGTGTGTGTGTGTGTGTGTGTGTGTGTGTGTGTGTGTGTGTGTGTGTGTGTGTGTGTGTGTGTGTGTGTGTGTGTGTGTGTGTGTGTGTGTGTGTGTGTTTGTGTGTGTGTGTGTGTGTGTGATGTGCCTTTTTATTTGAAGTCTGCCCTCCGAAGCGCGAAATGAGAGGGTCTGATTTATTATTTTTCTGGTGGGCTCGCTGTGAGGAAGCGTTCATACACAATTACTCACAGAAAGGGGGGGTCTGGGGGGGAGCGGAGGGATTCAATCCAGCCAACATAATTACCAATTAGATATTGGAATGTAAAAAAAAAAGAAGAAGAAGAAAAGAGGACAGAGAGAAAGGTAGAAAGGCTAAAGCAGGAAGTGAGGGATAGAGAGGAGAGGAGGCCATTTTGGAGGGACAGGGAGGGGAGGGTTAAATGCTATAGAGAGGATGTGGAGACTAGCCACACGCATCAATGAGTCGAGGGATTTTACCCCCAGCCATTCACCTGGCTCATAGATTAATGGTTTACAAGCTACCCTAACCGTTGGTGAATTATGAGCTAAGTCTCAGCAGATGCTGGCAAGAGGACAAACACCCTCAAATGAAGGCAAAATAAAACTTTGAGGAAGTCGTGTCTTTTTAAGAAATATAATGCATAATACTGTCTAGACTGTAATTTAATTTTGTCTATAGGCTACACGTACGTGTGAATTTCTTACTGAATGATGTTGGTTACTGTATATATGTCTCAATGTACATCTGATGCATGTGTTGTTTTTTTGTTCCCTGTCCTACAGGTGCAGACTACTCTGGCCAGACCTACACTCACTCCCCCTACACCTCCTACAGTGAAGCTTGGAGATTCACCAACTCCAGCATTTTGGGTGAGTCACAGTCAGTCCGGCACAGTGGTGTTCACCTTTCATAAGTATTAGAAGCATGTACTGTAGTCAGTGTTGTTTGTGTACTGGAACGATGTATGATTCCACACAGGACTCTACTGTTTATAAAGCTGATGTTATGATTGGATCGAACGTGATCTTCATGAACAAATACAAAATTAAGGTCTTCAGAATATAACTCACGGATCAGACTGAATTGTTGTAGATAAAAGTTCCAGCTTCCAATTAAAATGTTTGTTTAAAGCTTCCCTTTGAAATGTTGAATACAAACCATTCATGTCATGTCAAGTTTATACTTTAAACCTTATTCTACTGCTTTGAACCTAAGATACAATGAATGAACCCTGAGTATCAATGGGAAATCCGCAAATACATATCCTCACTCCAACCAGGAAATCATGTACAGCCAAATGTTTGGTTTCAGTCACGTCACATGTATCATGATTTCCCCTAGTCCCCATGGAAACTAGTCACCCAATTACCAGGAGGTCGGCTTCAAACCACTGCCGCCCATTGGTGTACAGTAACTCTCTTGGAGCTGACTAGCCTGAGAACTCGTGTCACCTTGACCCAGCTGATTTCACCAGTTATTAACGACACAGGGGAAAATAAACAGTATTAATGCTTGTGTGTTGTAAATGCTTAATTCTATGCATAACGCAAAACATTCTGTGATATTTCTTCCATCAAGTAGCAGACCCATCCTTTAAAGAGAGATTGCAAAACAGGCAGCTTTATTCATGGGACAAACTATCCAAGCAGGGCAGATTTCCATCTGAACCATCTGCTATTGTCATGTGGTGGATGGGATAAAGAAAGCCTGCTTTACATTGCATTGTCCCTCCTAACACCATCAAAGCCAAGCTAAAGAACAAAACACAATAGTAAACTCCTTTATCTCTGTCGCCCCCTGCAGGTTCACCCTATTACTATAGCTCGGCCTCCCGCACTGCTCCACCATCCACTGCAGCCTACGACCATCTCTAGCTCCCATGGACCAACCCTCATCAAGAGGACTGGTAATGGGGACCAATAGGCAAATGCAGCAAGGGATAGGAAGCTATGATGAGAATTGGACTGTCTCCCAATAATGGACAGGGAAGTAAAAATATGGAGACTTTGGAGACTTTTAATGGCAACACTGGACCAGCAGTGCTTGAGCATGAACTCATGGACAATACCTTCTCATGGCTAACTAATGAATTATTTATTTGTTTTTAATGACAGCCTCATCCAGGATGACTTTACACGTTTACACATGACATTCTAAACACTGTAATACATTTGGGCAACTGATTTCTATGACTTTTTCAGTGGCAACGCCCTGAATCCTGCATCCTGTATACATCACTCTAAAGCTGTTTCACCAAAGACTTTATTTTTAGCACATTTTACAACTCTGACATGCATTTTTGACTTCATGGTGACATCATAGGATGAATTGTGGTGTCACAGTGCGGTAACTGCTTTTATGTGAAGTTAGGCCTGAATTTGCATCAAGTTTACAACAGTTTTATACAATACACATGTCCCTTTCGCATTCTAGGGTATGTTTTTCAGGATTCTCTGTGTTGAATTCAAAATTCAGCCTATTTGAGCTCATCACCCAGCAAAACCTTCCAGATCTTAAATGTAACACAGTGCCAATAGTCTAAATGAGGAATACAGTCACACATGGTATCATTAACATAGCAAAATGTCCTCATGTCTTTGTCAAAGAAAATGTGCTACCTGAATTGAACTGTCTGGGTTACGCTACTCTTGTTTGGCAATATGTATATATAGTAAATTGCAAACTGCTCTTAAGAAAAAAATGCAACTTTATCATGAGGATGATTTGGGGTGAATATTGTGGGGATTAATGACTCATGAAAGATTTGGGGGGTTTTCTTCAATGATATTTCGAGGTTGTTGTAATGCTGATGTTTGGTAAGAACTGTGACTAAACACGTTTTTTCTTATACTGTTATTAATATTATTGAAGATGTAAATACGGAATTTCTAAAAAAGTATTTTAATAAAATAAAGCATGACAAAGTGATTCTCTGCCTTACATATTTTTTGGACATCTTACTAAATCAAGTCAAAACTCCTATTGTGTAATAATCACAAAACTGGAATAGTATGTAGGCTTGTGTCACACAAGCAGAATTTAAAACTTTGGTCCAATTCTGTGGGGTCTAGTATCAGTGAAAATCTTTAGGTGTAAAATAGTTGAAGGCTGTTTAGCCTACAGTTAAAATAGTTGTTCTGCTATTTTAAAATGATCAACACATCATTATCTGACCATATCTTACTGCTTCACAGTCACACTGCTTTACTGTGTCCTATTTGTGCTGTTTAATTCTCCACAAAGACAGTAGGCCTACTTTGTTGCCATGGATGTAGGACGTAGGGTTCCCATTGTGCACAATAAATACTGTACATAGTGAATTAAATAGTTATAACAGAATAACTTATCATTGTCATCATCATTATTATTAGTATTAGTTGTAGTAGTTGTAGAAGTAGGGCCTATATGGTTCTACTGCAAAACTCTTAAATGTTACCTATTTTCTGCGACTCAGCAATTTACTGGAAACGTAAGAGGACAAAAGCAATGATCCTGAACACACGCACATCTGTTTAATTTATTATTTTATTTTCTGCATCATGTAGTTTTATTTGCAATTATTTCTCCCCTCTTTGCGGCCTCATTATTATACCGCGGTAAAGAGGCCATGGTTCGGCAGTGCCACAGCCCACCTGGACCCACCGTCACAGCAAAGGCCGCGGGACTTGACTGATTGCCTCTCCGCCGTGGATACAGCCAATACGAAATACCAAACCACACCCCACGTTGTTGGAGAGTTAACCTATACATAAAGTCTATCTCTGGAAAAAAATGTATTTTGGTTTCGAAAGGGACCCAATTCCGTTTTGTCTCGAATTGTATTATTTTAATGTTAGACTAGGGATCAATTCGTTACTGGCTTGATTTTCCCCTAGTCCTACTGTTTCATATTCAACTTCATCAATGAGTTTCCGCGCAATTAAGCCTTGAATGTGAGCTGTCGAATGTAATAGGTTACATGCCACATACAGTGCCTTCAGAAGGTATTCATACCTTTTGACTTATTCCACATTTTGTTGTATTACAACCTGAATTCAAAATTAATTAAACATGTATTTTTCCTCACCCACCTACACACATTACCCACAAGCATTTCGCTATACCCGCAATAACATCTGCTAATCATGTGTATGTGACCAATAAAATGTGATTCGATTTGAATGACAAAGTGAAAACATGTTTTATGAAATGTTTGCAATTTTTTGTATTCACACACGAGTCAATAACTTGTAGAAGCACCTTTGGCTGCAATTACAGCTGTGAGTCTTTCCTGGGTAAGTCCACATCTGGATTGTGCAACATTTGGCTTTTATTCTTTTTAAAATGTTCAAGCTCTGTCAAATTGGTTGTTGATCATTGCTACACAGCCATTTTCAGGTCTTGCCATTGTATTTGAAGTAGAATTAAGTTTAAACTGTAGCTCGGCCACTCAGCAACATTCACTGTCTTCTTGGTAAAAAAAAAACTCCAGTGTAGATTTAGCCTTGTGTTTTAGGTTATTGTCCTGCTGAAAGGTGAATTCATCTCGGTGTCTGGTGGAAAGAAGACTGAACCAGGTTTTCCTCTGGGGTTTTGCCTGTGCTTATCTCCATACGTTTCTTTTTTATCCTGGAAAAATGGAGAGTTGTATTGGATTTGACCCAAACAAAACACTTTGCATCCAGGACTAAAAGTGAATTAGTTTGATTACTTTAGTGCCTTGTTGCAGACAGGATGCATGTTTTGGAATATTTGTATTCTGTACAGGCTTTCTTCTTTCACTATGTCAATTAGGTCAGTATTGTGGAGTAACTACAACGTTGTTGATCCATCCTCAGTTTTCTCCTATCACAGCCATTAAACTACGTAACTTTTAAAGTCACCATTGGCCTCTTTCCTTCCACTCTGGCAACTGAATTAAGAAGGACGCCTGTATCTTTGTGGAGACTAGGTGTATTGATACACCATCCAAAGTGTAACTAATAACTCGCCCAAAGGGATCACATGCCCAAAGGGATCACATGCTCAAAGGGATCACATGCTCAAAGGGATCACATGCTCAAAGGGATCACATGCTCAAAGGAATCACATGCCCAAAGGGATCACATGCTCAAAGGGATCACATGCTCAAAGGGATCACATGCTCAAAGGGATCACATGCTCAAAGGGATCACATGCTCAAAGGGATCACATGCTCAAAGGGATCACATGCTCAAAGGGATCACATGCTCAAAGGGATCACATGCTCAAAGGGATCATCAATGTCCGTTTTTTTCTTTTTTACTATGTTAATTTATTTCAATAAATGTGTTGTTTTTCTTATGAACATAGGCCTAGGCTACTGTACGCCCTTCAAAGACTGAGTGTATCATGGCCTTAATTTACCACAAAAAGAACCATCAAAAATCTAATAAAACTAAGGCTAAGCTGCCTTTTGAAAAATGGTTTTAAGCACACAATATCAATGATAACTGGCAAGCAATACAATGTGATCAGGGCAGTACTCAGCAACTGACGAAGATGAGTCATGACATCTCTTTATTTACTGTATACTGTGTCTCTCTCACTCCCCTCTCTTTCCCGCCCTCCCTCACCCCTCCCTCCGTCATTGTATTTACAATGGTGTTTGTTCTTCACTGGTTGCAATTTTTTTTTTGTGGCAACAGGTCACAAATCTGGCTGCTGTGATTGCACACTGTGGTATTTCCCCCAATAGATATGGGAGTTTATCGAAATTGGGTTTGTTTTTTAATTCTTTGTGGATCTGTGTAATCTGAGGGAAATACGTGTCTCTAATATGGTCATACATTTGGCAGGAGGTTAGGAAGTGCAGCTCAGTTTCCACCTCATTTTGTGGGCAGTGTGCACATAGCCTGTCTTCTATTGAGAGCCAGGTCTGCCTATGGCAGCCTTGCTCAATCGCAATACTATGCTCACTGAATCTGTACATAGTCAAAGCTTTCCTTAAGTTTGGGTCAGTCACATTGGTCAGTTATTCTGCCGCTGTGTACTCTCTGTTTAGGGCCAAATAGCATTCTAGTTAGCTCAGTTTTTTTGTTAATTCTTTCCAATGTGTTTTGTCAGGATTTGGTTGGGTCTGTTTGTGTTGCTGTTCTGGGGCTCTGTGGGGTCTGTTTGTGTTTGTGAACAGAGCCCATTGTAAAGCACCAAAAATGCAGGCCGATACTCGCTAATGATCAAAATCCAGAAAAGAGACATTAAATTCTACAACCACCTAAAAGGAAGTGATTCCCAAACCTTCCACAAAAAAGCCATCACCTATAGTGAGATTAACTTGGAGAAGAGTCCCCTAAGCAAGTTGGTCCTGGGGCTCTGTGGGGTCTGTTTGTGTTTGTGAAGAGAGCCCCAGGACCAACTTGCTTAGGGGACTCTTCTCCAAGTTCATCTCTCTGTAGGTGATGGCTTTGTTGTGGAAGGTTTGGGTATCACTTCCTTTTCGGTGGTTGTAGAATTGAATGTCTCTTTTCTGGATTTTGATCATTAGCGAGTATCGGCCTGCGTTCTTGGTGTTTTACAATGTACACGGAGGATATTTTTGCAGAATTCTGCATGCTATCTCAATTTGGTGTTTGTCCCATTTTGTGAATTCTTGGTTGGTGATCGGACCTCAGACCTCACAACCACAAAGGGCAATGGGTTCTATAACTGATTCAAGTATTTTTTGCCAGATCCTAATTGGTAAGTTGAATTTTATGTTCCTTTTGATGGCATAGAAGGCCCTTCTTGCCTTGTCTCTCAGATCATTCACAGCTTTGTGGAAGTTACCTGTGGCGCTGATGTTAAGGCCGAAGCATGTATAGTTTTTTGTGTGCTCTAGGGCAAAGGTGTCTAGATGGAATTTGTATTTGTGGTTCTGGCAACTGGACCTTTTTTGGAACACCATTGTGTTTGGCTTACTGAGGTTAACTATCAGGGCCCAGGTCTGACAGAACCTGTGCAGAATATCTAGGTGCTGCTGTAGTCCCTCCTTGGTTGGGGACAGAAGCACCAGATCATCAGAAAACAGTAGACATTTTACTTCAAATTCTAGTAGGGTGAGGCCGGGTGCTGCAGACTGTTCTAGTGCCCTCACCAATTTGTTGATATATATGTTGAAGAGGGTGGGGCTTAAGCTGCATCCCTGTCTCACCCCATGGCCCTGTGGAAAGAAATGTGTGTTTTTTGCCAATTTTAACTTCGCACTTGTTGTTTGTGTACATGGATTTTATCATGTCCTATGTTTTTTCCCCAACACCACTTTCCATCAATTTGTATAGCAGACCATCATGCCAAATTGAGTCAAAAGCTTTTTTGAAATCAACAAAGCATAAGAAGACTTTGCCTTTGTTTTGGTTTGTTTGTCAATTATGGTGTGCAGGGTCTGTCGTATTGTAATTTGGTCAAAAGCCAATTTGACATTTTCTCAGTACATTGTTTTCATTGAGGAAATGTACGTGTCTGCTGTTAATGATAATGCAGAGGGTTTTTCCAAGGTGGCTGTTGACGCATATCTCATGGTGGTTATTGGGGTCAAATTTGTCTCCACTTTTGTGGATTGGGGTGATCAGTCCTTGGTTCCAAATGTTGGGGAAGATGCCAGAGCTAAGGATCATGTTTAAGTATAGCCAATTGGAATTTGTGGTCTGTATATTTTATAATTTCATTGAGGATACCATCAACACCCCAGGCCTTTTGGATTGGAGGG
The DNA here is from genome assembly GCF_045791955.1 of Oncorhynchus clarkii lewisi. NCBI lineage: Eukaryota > Metazoa > Chordata > Actinopteri > Salmoniformes > Salmonidae > Oncorhynchus > Oncorhynchus clarkii. The sequence goes on along the minus strand of NC_092151.1, from coordinate 28,611,390 downwards.
TTTTTATTTTTTCCTTTAGTAAATTCAATGTAAATGGAAGAATCCAGTAGGTCTAAGATTCTAAGATTTGTATTTGATCATGTATATGTTTTTGCCTTTGTGTTTTGTTGTAAGGCCAAAAAGATTGGAGAAGTGGTTTACCCATACATCTCTGTTTTGGATAGATAACCCTTTGTGTTGTTGTTTGTTTAGTGTTTTCCAATTTTCCCAGAAGTGGTTAGAGATCATGAATTCTTCAATTACATTCAGCTGATTTCTGACGTGCTGTTCCTTCTTTTTCCGTAGGTTATTTCTGTATTGTTTTAGCTAAGGCGTAGGCTCAGGTTTTCTGTGTCTTTGTGTTTTTGGTTGGATAGGTTTCTCAATATCTTTCTTAGGTTTTTGTATTCTTCATCAAAACATTTGTAATTGTTGTAAAAAAAAATTGGTTTTCTGTTTGACATTTTTAGACTTGATAGGGAAGCTGAGAGGTCAAATATACTGTTTAGGTTTTCTACTGCCAAGTTTACACTATTACAGTCAAACGTCAAATGTTTTGTCCAGAAAGTAGTCTAAAAGGGATTGAATTTGTTGTTGCCTAATTGTTTTTTGGTAGGTTTCCACACTACTTTCCTTCTATCTATAGCCTTTCTTAAAATTATTCAGTCCTTTGGCTTTGATGCCTCATGATTGAGTATTGCTCTGTTCATGTAGACTGTGATTTTGCTGTGATCTGATAGAGGTGTCAGTGGCCTGACTGTGAACGCTCTGAGAGACTCTGGGTAGAGGTCAGTGATAAAGTTGTCTACAGTACTACTACCAAGACATGAGCTAACGTAGGAGTCCCTTCGAAGCCTACCATTGACGAAGTACATACCCAGTGTGCAGTTTCTCTCTCTCTCTCTCTCTCTCTCTCTCTCTCTCTCTCTCTCTCTCTCTCTCTCTCTCTCTTCACACCTCTCTATCCTATGTCCAAGCTGCAACCCTCATGCTCACTCCCTTCCTCTACAGTCTGTCCTGTCCTATCCTGTCCTGTCCTGTCCTGTCTTGTCCTGTCTACTTTTGACAATGCTCCCTTCTCCATTGTTGTTGAAGTGGGATGCCACTCTAACATCAATCGAACAGAACACAGTTTTTCAGTTTCCTTCGCAGGCACACAGAAACACACATCACATCCAGAGACACAGAGGAGCTTTAAAGTATATGTCCCCTCTGTTTTTTTAACAGCAGCAAAATGAGGCAATCCCCCCAAAGCATCAAATTCAAATTCCAAAGCCTCCACATACAGAGCCAGCTGATGGACTGCCAGGGAAATAATAACAGCAACTGTTAAACATTAACAATCCTGCAGCCAAAGAGTCGAAAACAGCATAATGCCGCCACAAACAACTACAACACAAATACTTAATCTCTCTCTCTCTCTCTCTCTCTCTCTCTCTCTCTCTCTCTCTCTCTCTCTCTCTCTCTCTCTCTCTCTCTCTCTCTCTCTCTCCCTCACACACACACATCCTCCCCATCCCAATCCTGGTTCTGGGTGACAGTGGGCCTATTAGTATTGAGGTTTTGGGCCACAGTGCTTCTAGTAATGAGCCCGGCAGCACAATACAGGCACCCGGCCGGAACAGCTGAGGGGAGACAAAGCCAGCAGGATGGGGAGAGCGCTGGGGGCTTGGGGTAACTACATTTAACACAGAGATGGACAGAGTGGTGTGTGTGTGTGTGTTTGTGTGGTGCGTGCAGTGCATGTGTGTGGTGCATGTGTGTGTAGCCATTACTGGGACAAACTAAGAGACAGATAGGGGCCCCTGGAGGAGCTGCTGACAAAAAGGCAGTGCAGAGCGGAGTGTGTGGCAATCAGTGGAATGACGGGTCAGAGTTGTCCCGCGCCAGTCAACTGGAAACTTCACCACTTATCTCTGGGCCTGAGACACTGGTGAACCAACTCAGACTCGCAAATAAGCATTGTGCACAAGACAATATTTGTCTGCCTAAATGAAACACAGGCTGCTGTTGTTTTAAACTGTGAATGGCGAGGCTGCAAGGTTGCGCTGAGGGTCTCTTGTCTGCCGGACGCCTTTGTGAGGACAGGCTTTGTGGCTTGGAGAAAAGCACTTAACCCAGACTGTGTGAGTGAACACATCACCTTAATTTATTGATTTGGATGGCGCTGCGTTCATTAATGTGAGCCCTGTTGGTCTGTTACATAAAGGTTCCTCCTCTTTCAAACCAACGTGAATAATTGGAACTATTTAAAATGAGCTCATTGTCCTGGAATGACATTTTTATACCAATTCTGAATGGTCTCTATGACGTCACCATATTTCCTCTTTGTCAGAATCAACCTAAGAAAAGCTTATGTGATTACCAATCAACATATTTGAATAAGAGTTCTACTTTCAATTATACAGATGTAAACAGTTCTGCTCCCTCAAACATTTATAATAAACACCCTCAGCAACTTTAAGGATCTCATCGGTCCATTAAACCATAGAAGGACATAAAACAATTGCAGTGGTCAAACAGGAAAGAAGTGGCCAAACAGACGGTCTCTGTGAGCCTGTGGTAGGATCGGAGGTGAAAGACAGGTGCCCTCTGTTTGACTGGCCTATTAGCACACAGCCCTGAGGGCAGGAAGCACTATTGACTGGAGACATCAAGAGAAACGCACCTTTCAAAGCACACACCTTCCGGACCCAAACACACACGCACCTATATACACCCACCTGGATAAAATCTGCCAGGTATCAGGTACTGCCCCGAGGGAGAGTCCTGAACTCTGGACATGGGGACAGAGTCAACCAAGACCAACACTGGTATCTCCATCAGACTCTTCAAAACATACTTTCCTCACACTCAACATGTCATTTGCTATAAAGTACTATTGTAGATCTATCATGAATAACACCAAGATTAAACCCCATCACAACTACTGATTAAAGATCAGTCAAGCTTAGATTGAAAAGAAAAACACAGTCAACATATATTCAGTGTTGGTCCTGCCTTCCCAGATGAAGAGCTCTAACGGCAGCATCCTGCTGCCTCTAAACGCTATGTATCGTTATGTTTGTCTGCAGCTAGTGTGTCTGAGAAGCACTGAATCCCTGCCCAGGGAGTGTTGTCACAGGCAGGAGTGTGTGGAAGTGGAGAGGGCAAAGTTAGGTCATGCATTGAAATGCCCTTAAGCCAGGCACTTTACCTTAGCTGTTCCAGTGAGAGACTCCACGGGTACAAAGGCCTTCATTCTAAAGGGTATGGAGGAAAGAGTAGAACATCGAAGTGTTATTCATGTTCGGCCTGGGTCTGCTTAGCATGTAAAATAAATATGTCTGGTCTGTGAGTCTAAAAGGGGAAAAACAACATATAGAGTGTTGTCCAGGAATAAGAAAAGGATAGATGTAGCCAGTACTATTTCTGTACTTCCAGCCTCTGTGCCCTCTCATCTGGTCACCTATGACAGAGACAAAAGAAAACAGAAGGAGGAGAGCAATAGGAAATACGATGGTGAACATGAAACTACTGAAATGAAACAATAAAATGGATCAACAATAGAGTTACTTAAGGAAACAGCATAACTATGAAATTGAGCACCTTTTCTCTTGCTCCTTGTGTGTGTGTGTGTGTGTTCCAGTCCAGGGGTCGAGACGCGCACTAGAGACTCTCTACCTCAAGTGGAATAGAGGGAGCTGACAGAGTGGTTCAGTGAAGGGGGGACCAGGTTCCAAATGGAAAAGAGACTCCTGAAAAGATCACAAGGAGAAAGAGAGAATTCAAGAGCTGGACCACAGAGAAAGCCACGCCACGACGCCAGCAGTCAAGAGTGGAGCGACTGAAAGACCAATAATATAAAAGAGGAGGGGGAGAGGTAGAGGGAGTTAAAAGCTAAATCGAATACAGAGGGGTGCGAGAGCGGGAAATAAAGGGTTAGTGTGGATAAAAGATAAAAAGTAACAAGTAGAGCGTGGGAGGCGTCAGCACCAGATGGACAATGTGTGTCGGGAGGGACATAGTGCAGAGGCAGGAGACAGACGGAGAAAAGGAAGCAAAGGGACACATACAGTGTGTGTGTGTGTGTGTCTATATTAGAGCTTTTGGAATGTTATATGGCGTTCAGAACAGGACGAGTGTTTGTGTGCATGTGTCACACCTTATGCATGGAGGGGCTTATTTTGAGCCTGCTGCCCAATGCAACCGTTGGACAAGCCCCTAATGATCACAACTCTGGCTTGGCCTTTTTAATTACCCAACCAGCCCTGACAGAGCGCCACAAAGCTCTCCAGTCCACAGAATGGGGGAGTAGAAGGCGGAACAAAAACAGGATCTTTCCATCTGAAGTATGGCCCTAACCTCTGCTAATGCAAGCCTGAGTCCTGCCTGCCTCACTGCCATGGCCACTCTTTGTGTGGAGCGGAGCAAGATGGCACTCCAACCCAGCACCACTGCTGCTGTCATGGTCCAGAGGCCATGCATAAAGCCTGGGTCAAGACCCATCCATTGATGAAAGCCAAAGTATGCACTGCAATTTCTTCCCTGCATGCATTCAGAAGAAACCATATGTGAATGTATTAAAGTCCATGGGCCTCATTTATCAATATTGCATAGAAACGATTCTACTTAGAACTGAATTTAGAATGGTCATATGCCTAAAAAGTGTGATTTATCAAACAATCCTACCAGCGTCATATGCACACCAGTAGGAGATATTCCAATTTGTTCTCAGCCTCAGTGCTCTTGCAGTACCTTGGATGTTTGTATTTCGAAACCCTCCTAATTAACCATATATGGTCAAAATCAACCCTTTAAAGCCTGTAGAGTATATACAATGCCGTACCATGAAATACAATGGCACAACCATGGGGGGGGGGGGGGGGGGGGGGGACTGAAATAGAGGTGCAAGTGTCCGAAATTGAGTGTAGCCAAAAGGTGTTATTTGGCTCGCTCAGTTGTGGCTTGACCAGTAAAAATAAAAACAAAGCTGCAAAGAGAGGACCATCAGGACAAATGAATAGGCAAATGAGTAGGCAACACTCCACAGCCATCCATCCTCAACAGCCCCCTCCTTTAGGCCAGCCTGGTCTCATAGACTACACTTAACATAGTAAATGTAAATCCAGGACACTCAAATTAGTAAGATATGTTATGTTTGGTATGATTACGTAAGACAGATTGTTACTTAAGGCAAAAACTAAAGTATGGTGGTTGGGTGGACATATAACGCAAACGTCTAGCAACCCAAAGGTTGCGAGTTCAAATCTCATAACGTACAACTTTTGAATTGTAGCTAAATAGCAACTTTTTAGCTACTTAGCATGTTAGCTAACCCTTCCCCTAACCTTAACCCTTTTAACTAACCCTTCCCATAACCCTGACTATTTCAGCTAACCTTAACCATAACAGTACCCCTTTAACCTAATTCCAAAATTTAACCATAACCTTAATCTTAACTCTAACCCTAACCCCTAGCCTAGCTAACGCTAGCCAGCTACCTAACGTTACCCACCTAGCTAGAATTCTTAACATATAGCACATTTTGCAAATTTGTAACAATTGTATGTTTTGCAAATTCGTAACATTATACTAATAGTAATTCGTAACATATCATATGAAATGGGTGATGGACATCCACAAATTAATACATATCATATGCCAACATATCGTTCTAAATGGAGAGTCTTGGATTTATGTACAGAATAATATGAAATGCTCTAAGACCAGGTTGCAGCTGTAGGTGTATAGGCCAACATTGCTCTTCTGCAGAATGAACGAGTTGTGCGTTCCACCTGGCCACCTTGCCACCACATTCAGCAGCAGCTTTTCCGCATCAAATATTTCTATCACCTGCACATAAAGAGTGGAAGCCTTTCCTTTTCACATAGTTGAAATTGTTTTGGGATGGTGATTTCATGGCGATGTGAGTGCCGTCTATTGCTCTGTTTGTATTTGGGAACCAATAGATGGCATCATGGCAAAGAAACGCATCTTGACTTCAACATGTTGTGTGATTCTGTATGGAAATTGTATGTGTTACTGTTAGTTTTGCTGATGATTGCATCCAAAACATTGACTCGAGGGCTGTGAGATGCCAATCGGAAAGCTCCCACTGAAAGCTCTTGCCAAAAACACGAGGGTGGATTTTATTTCTTTAACCTTTATTTAACTAGTCAAGTCAGTTAAGAATAAATTCTTATTTACAATGACGGCCTACCAAAAGGCAAAAGGCCTCCTGCGGGGACGGGGGCTGGGATTAAAAATAAAATAATAGGACAAAACACACATCACGACAAGAGAGACACTACAACACTACATAAAGAGAGACCTAAGACAACAACATAGCATGGCAGCAACACATGACAACAACATGGTAGCAACACAACATGACAGCGGCACAACATGGTAGCAGCACAAAACATGGTGTAAACATTATTGGGCAAAGACAACAACATAAAGGGCAAGAAGGTAGACACCAATACATCAGGTGAAGCAGCCACAACTGTCAGTAAGAGTGTCCATGATTGAGTCTTTGAATGAAGAGATGGAGATAAAACTGTCCAGTTTGAGTGTTTTTTGCAGCTCGTTCCAGTCATTAGCTGAAGCAAACTGAAAAGAGGAGCGACCCAGGGATGTGTGCGCTTTGTGGACCTTTAATAGAATGTGACTGGCAGAACGAGTGTTGTATGTGGAGGATGAGGGCTGCAGTAGATATCTCAGATAGGGGGGAGTGAGGCCTAAGAGGGTTTTATAAATAAGCACCAACCAGTGGGTCTTGCGACGGGTATACAGAGATGACCAGTTTACAGAGGAGTATAGAGTGCAGTGATGTGTCCTATAAGGAGCTTTGGTGGCAAATCTGATGGCCGAATGGTAAAGGATATCTAGCCGCTTGAGAGCACCCTTACCTGTCGACCTATAAATTATGTCTCCTAGCATGGATAGGGTGGTCATCTGAATCAGGGTTAGTTTGGCAGATAAGACTTGGATGTGAACCGGAATAGCATGTGTTTGTCTTTTTAAAGTAGGTCTTAAATCCTCAAAAATCCTATAACATTGGTTTTGAGACATGATATCGGATGATCCAATCTGTACTTTCTGCAGAAAAAGTCCCACCTGTCTCTAAAAACGTGCTCTCTGAGAAATGCAGCGTGGGCCAAATCTTCAAACGGAGCAAGCCATTCCTCATTCCATTTCCCATTATCTGTCTTCTATAGTATTTCAACAATAACTTCACTTTCACACGTACCTCTAATTTAACAAATGACTACTTTATATGGATTATCGTAATAAATGCACTGATGTGGTCAAATTATAGGCTACAGCATGTCAAGATATTTTGCATGAATTCACAATGGAAATACTATGAAATCGAACATTTATTTAATTATTACTCTCACAATTTCACACATTTTCAACATACATTTTCCCAATTCTACTCTTGACAAGGAGTTCCCTTATTCCACCACTGGCCCTGTGCGTATGCATGGTCATGGCTGTGTGTAAATCTATGCACACTCTCAATCAACCAGTCATATTGATAAATCTCACTCTTTGCGTCGAAATAATCCCACCCATGATTTACACCTAGATTTGTGCCTATGTATGATTGATAAATGAGGTCTCATGTGTTTAACAGGTTAACATTGGTCCAGAACAGCAGGATTTTGGATTTCTCCTACTGTTACAATTCATGTACAACAGACCAATAACATGAAGGTTTTCCAAGATGGCGTCTTTTCAGTTTATCAGGCAGACACACCTGGAGCATTGCCATGGCCTGATGCTCCTGCCAATCATTTGCTCAATCAATCATCCACATCTTTAGAGTCTGACTTCATCTTAATAGTCTGTTGTTATTAAAATAAAGGAATAGGAAATATTTTCACAGAAAATACATACACATAAGCATTATCACATTAACCCAGGTCCTGTATCAGCAATATCATAAAATGACATATTTGATGAACCCATGTCTCATAAGAAGGGTCCCTCCTTTATCCTTACCAAGTGACCTGAACAAGAAAAACTCTGGGCCCTAGTAGTTGGTTCCCAATAAAATGATGAATGTATCATTTATTTATGCATGTACGTATGTTCCTGTTAAAGCTACCAATCTTGATCCTGAAGAGACCAGCCCAGTGAGAGAAGGTTAGCCCCATCTGTATTGTCTGTACCCCTAACTGTGTTCCTTACTGTCACATCACATTCCTGTGTGTCATCTACAACAGTGACATTAAGGAGCAATGTGGGGGTCTTCTGAAACATCCTGTTCTTTATTGAGACACTCCAGGTTGACCGCGGCTGAAGATGTCACTCTGAAAGAGGACAAAACGGCCCAGAACTCCTCCATGTGCCACCAAGAGAGATCAAAAAGTTGTCTTTGTCTGCTATTAATTCCCTTTATGCCATTCCTATTACCACAAGGGGATATGTGACTGGCCGGCTCAATGAATCGGGATGGATAACTGAACTAAACTCAAAAAGGCTAATTGGGATTGAAATAGATTAACTGTCATAAACTTCTCTGTTCTCAGAAAATAATTGTGATACTTATAGTGTAATATTATGGTAGTGTTAGTCTTTCATGGAGATGCAATCCAAATATGTTTATATAAAATTACATAAAAGATACAAGAACTAAAATGAGCATATTGACATAATTTTGATGGTTTTTCAAACTGTACATGCCTTCATGTGTAATATGCTGTTGTATAGCACCCTCTTGAGGTTATAATTGCGCACTGCATACATAGACCATATGGCGCAGACAAGTAACATTTTGTAACTGCAGAGACACATTTCTAATAGAAATAAACACGAATCTCAACATATCACAGGAAATTCAGAGGTGTAGGTATGTTCATGTGCATTTTAAAGGGAATGAAATCATTCAGAGACAAACATTATCACTATTCTTGACCTGTCTCAGCAGGGAGCATTGACTTCTGAGATTTAATTCATTTTGTTCAATAGAAAGTGCACAAATATTAATTAAATACTTTTATGTAAAGCAAATATAACAAAGAAAAGGACACAAGCAAGATCCCTGAGATTGATTCATTCTCTTTTGATGACTTTTGCCTTCTTGCTGAAAATGAAAACGAAAAGGACAGTGCTTAGAAGTAACACATTGTGTCTATGTCCTCAAAGGAGCCCTTTAAAAACTAATGTAAGAGTCATATTTTAATCCCTTTTGGGCACCTTTTCTCATATGTCCCGGTTGCGTCGAGGTATGACGATCTTGCGATAGGTCCGTCTTTCCGAGATGTTGCGTTTGACTTTGACCACGTGGGGTAAGGCCATCTCCACATCCAGGGAGGGGCTGGAGTGGGACTTCTTCAGGGTTCCCTCCTCTCCCTTTTCATCCACTGTGTCCTTACACACAGCTCTGTCAAACAGGCTGAGCTCGCTGGTTCCCACCTCAGTGTCGACTGACTGATTCAAACCCTTCCAGACCTCCAGCATCTGGATGTAGGCCTCGTAGCGACATTTCTGTAGGGAGAGGTGGGGTGAGAGGGACTGTGAGTTAAAGACCAAACAAGAACATACTCACACACAAACCCATACCCACACACCACGCAGACTCATCGTCCTCTCACACACCTCATGCTGCAGGTACTCCTCTCTGACACGGTGTTCCTCCAGCTCCTTGGCCTTGGCCTTGCGGCTCTCAGGGAGACTCTGCTGCAGGTAGGCCAGGTCCTCCTGGAAGGACAGCAGCATGCGAGCATGGGACTGCAGCTGTCTCTCCTGCAGGGGGCAGCAGAGAGCCAGGCTCAGTGAACAGGCTCACAACACACTAGGTACAAGGTGTCCCTAACCACAGATCTAGGATCAGATGAACCGACTTGCCTCAGCACAACTATAGTACATAACAGTCTCAACGTACTACTAGACCACTAAATATCACAATTTACAAAGATGAAAACAATGCATTAGATTAGAAAACAAAGAGACAGGGACTATGGGGAGTGAACCAAGAGTGTGAAAGTGTGTGGTGAGTACAGTACCAGTGTGTGAGCAGACTGGGAGGCAGGCAGAATGGGTCTGCAGAACCTCCTCTGAGAGCCCACAGCAGCAGGGAAGGGAGGAGAAGAGTGCAGGGCTGACACCAGGTTAATACGGCTGATCCATGAACTCATCTCTGCTGTGGAGCTGAAGGACGACAATGAGTCCATGTACATAGAATATACTGTATTAGTTAACCTATGTCTAATATTAGTTTTATATACTGTATAAGAACATATCATGTGAATTAAAGGCAAAGTCATGGGATTACCGGACTGTTGCATCCTGATTCATTTGTTTGTTCCTTCACACCATCAAACACATTAGTCTCATGTATAACAAACGTACATTCACAATTCCAATACTACATAGATATAGTTCTTGTCTCTCTTTGACACTACCACACACACACACACACACACACACACACACACACACACACACACACACACACACACACACACACACACACACACACACACACACACACACACACACACACACACACACACACACACACACACACACTAGACTCACGAGGCCTGGAAGAGGAAGACCCTCCAGTCGGCAGTCTGCAGACGGAAGACATGTGGTCTCTTAGTGTAGTCTGCTGCCTGCTCTGCCAGGGCATGGTGCACACTGACCACCTCCTCTGTACTCTGCCACTCCATATTATACTCATCCTGGGGAGGGGGGGGGGGGGGGGGGGTGGACAAGGTAACTAGCAGTGAGGGGTTAGTGTGAAAGGCATCCTGGACATTATCAAGAGGCTGTTCAATGGTAAGTATGGAAAAGGAGGAGTTGACAAGAAAGAGGAGGAGACTAACCTTCTGTAAGTAGAGGACCATTCCCTTCAGCACTCCATAGAAGGTCTTCCAGCTTCTCTTCCCCCAAGGAGCTGTCACACACAGTTACATTACATCACTCCTGAGGTCAAAGGATGCTTCTCAAACACACTTACACACTAAATAATTTAGTCAGACTGATGAATCACCAAAAGATTAATCAAAACACTATGATGCTCTTGTACATGGTTTATTGCCCTGACATTTTAGTTCCTATGTTTTTGTGCTAACAGTGTCACAATCTAACTAACTGCGTTTGCCATCGATGTCAGCGTGGGCCTTGCGTTTGAGAAAGCCCTGTTTGAACACTGTGGCCTTCTTGTCATGAGGCACATCTTGGAACGGGTTGCTCTTGGAGCGCAAGGGTGCATCCTCTTTAGCGTCCTCCACCAACAGCATGGAGCTCTTCAGTTCCTTCTCATCACTGCACAGGGCATATAGAGAGATGAGGGGAGAAATGAAGAAGCAATGGGGATTAAATAAAAGAAGAATTAAAATATGAAAGGTGAGAAGTGAAACAAAATCAAAATCTATTGGGGAAAGTAACAGAATACTGTGATACTGAACAGCTGGTGGTAAATAATTTAGAATAATGATACCCATTTCCTTGTTCTTAAGTCAGACTACTTACACTGCCCATTCCAGAGGCTCATTCTTAATGGTGTTGTAGAGAGCCTGAGAAAGAGACAAGAGGACACTGAAAGAAGGACACTGGAAGGACACTTAAGTCTTACATAAGGACACTTAACAGTCTCTACTGAAATATTGAGTAGGTGTAGAATGAGGAGTGTAATCTTACCTTTAACAGCTCCTTGCTGAAGTTCTCACCCTCATTCATCCCATCCAGGTTGGACACGAAGCTGGACACAGACATGGCTTTACCCACATTCTGAGGACAGACACAAAAACATTATGTTTAAATGTGTACATATCCCACAACCCACACAACCATTTCCTTACAGTGAAAGGCCTAAATATCTACATGTTTGTCACAGTATTTCATCACTGCAGTGGGGACTCACCTGTCCATGCAGATCAGAGTTCAGAAGCATCACAGCACAGGTGAGTGTGAGTACTTCTCCTGAAGAGGAGAAGGTGTGAGGGTTGCACTGCTGGAAGCGGCAGGAGAAATGCTGCAGTACTCGCTCTCTCTCCTGGGTCTCACCGATCAGCACCACCACCCTCAGGAAAGACCTGGGAGAGGAGGGCAAAATAGAGGAAGTAGAGAATGATTTATCAACGGAATATGATAATTTAAGAACATTACTTGTTACTATTATAGTGAACTAGGAGAAATCTCATTAGGACGTGTGAAGGACTTACCTCAGGCCTTGGTCTAGACTCTGACCGGTGAAGTCAAAGAACTTGAGGTACTCCTGCCCAACAGCTTGGCTAAAGCCATTGCTGAATTAGAGAGGAGCAGGGAAACAAGGACAGGTCAAGTGCATGATTCAAGGTGACACCTTCTGCGAAAGAAACTCTGAACGTACTTACTAGATCATTACCCTGATAGTTACTACTGCATAAGAACCATGTAATGTAATGTTTGGTCACTCCATGTTTTGCAGCCTTTAGTTCTTACTCTTTGTCTAGGTGTTTAACCACATCTGTCTTGTGGATCCCATCCAGCCTGTAGAGTCTTTCAGCCATCCTGCAGGCCTTCTCCCTGTCCAAAACTCCACCATTCATATGGACCACCACTGGTTCTGAGGCCTCTGTTTGCTGTACCTGAGACTCCAGTTGCTCTAAACTTCCTTCCCTAGGCGGCAAACATGAATCCTCTTTATACTCTTTTGGTTCCAATTCTTCTACCTGCTTGGAATGCTCTGTCTGCGCATCCTCTTCTGTCAACTCAGTCAGTTCAGTCTGCGCTGGCTGTTCAATCTCTGACTGTTTCTGTTCTTCTGTATGGTCTGACTGTTCAAGTTCCTCTGTACAATGGAAACATAGATCTAACTGCTTTGAATGTACTGGTTTGTTATCTGTCTGATCTGACTGTTCCGTCTGCTCTGACTGTTCCGTCTCCCCTGATTGTTTTGACTGGTCAGAATCCCTTGACTGTTCCGTCTGTTCTGTCTCCCCTGATTGTTTTGACTGCTCAGAATCTTCTGAGTGTTCCATCTCCCGTGATGGTTCTGTCTGTGGTTCCGTCTGCACTGAAAATTCTGTCTGCTCTGAGTGCACTGTTTGTTGAGAATTTTGTGTCTGTTGCAATTGTTTTGATTCTAAACATTCTGTCTGCTCTGACTCTGACTGGTCTATCTTGTCTGATTGTTCTGCCTGTTGTAAACGGGTCTCTTTAGTTTGCTGTTCTTCCTCCCCTGACTGATTTGAATGCTCTACCTGGTCGGACTCTACAAGTTGCTCAGACTCTTCTGGCTGCTCTGTTGTCTCGGTGTTGTCTTTGTATTCACTCTGTTTTGTGTGGTTAGGCTCTGACTGCCAAGTGTGTTCAGACTTCTCTGTGAGTTCTGACTGTTCTTTCAGTTCAGCTGGCTCAAACAGGTGCTCTACAAGTTCTATAGTCTCGGATTCCCCCTCCCTATCTGACTGTTCCCTCCCCTCTGACTGCTCGGTCTGTTCTGTCTGCTCGTCACAATCTCCATTATAAACTAAATTCGTTACAGCCTGTTCCTTCTCCTCATAGTTCGCAGAACTTGATCCTTGCTCTGAATTGATCGTTATTGTTAGCACTCTGCTAGTCTGTTCCTGTTCCTCTCCCAGTACAGAGTCTAGACTCTCACTATCCTGCCCCGTCTCTGACTCTCCTGTCTGTACAGGGCTAGGAGCTCTGTCAGAGGGTGGGATAGTATCTTCTGTCACAGGCTGTCCCATCTCTTTCTCTGTCTCCTGCCGCGGAGAGCTTTCTGAAAGAGAGTCTGAACACAGAGATACCCATATTAACATTGACCAAGTCACTCGGTACTTTATGAAGTAAAAGTGGCACGAGAAGTCAAAAGCATTTCAAATGGTAGCATCTATCAGAATATGTCAAAAATTGTTCAATAAACTGTACAACATTCAAATTGGGTTGGAATGATCAGTGTTTGGAAAAATGCAAGCTGTGTGCTAATATAAGTGGCAACGCACATGCCCTGCCCACCTAAGGATCTCTCCTTTTCAGCCATATATTTCCTGTGTTTAGGGGGTGCAAAATCCACTTGTCACTTAACTCATCTTGCTGGATTGATTGCTTTCATTTTACTCAGGTGACTCTTTCCTACTCTTGCTTGTGCCATTGTTTTTTTCTCTTAACGTAACGACTGCGGAAACTTTGGTAATTACCCATCAAACACACTCTGGTAATGGCTGAAATGAGCTCAATGGATTACATTGGCTTTCCGCTGTATCTGAAACAATGCTTCATCTGAGACTTAACACACCGTCTCACACACACCGTCTCGTCACAGGAAAGAGGAAAAAAATAACTTGATTTTGAAGGGGTGTTGATTTTTTCAAATTAGATGCTCTAAAGCAATTTCCAAAAATGAAAACTTGGATTATTAAATTTTGTCTGATTTCACAAATAATGTAAAGTATGTATTGATAGGTGTAATCTAGAGCCAGGAGTTTTTTATTTTAAATTGCATAGTATCCTTCTCTTGACACACTTGTTGAATTAGGCAAGGTTACATGACAACAACAGTAATGAATAATTCATGAGGCAGTCTAGCCACAGGTATAAGCCTATTAACAGGTATAAGTCTAGTGACAGGTATAAGTCTAGTGACAGGCATAAGTCTAGTGACAGGTATAAGTCTAGTGACAGGTATAAGTCTAGTGACAGGTATAAGTCTAGTGACAGGTATAAGACTAGTGACAGGTATAAGACTAGTGACAGGTATAAGTCTAGTGACAGGTATAAGTCTAGTGACAGGTATAAGACTAGTGACAGGTATAAGACTAGTGACAGGTATAAGACTAGTGACAGGGCAAGTTTTTAGTGGTTGCAGCCCTGTTCCACCCCTTTATATTCATTTAGTAATTTATGCAAATAGTGGATACAGTGCATTCGGAAAGTATTCAGACGCTTCACTTTTTCCACACTTGTTATTTTTTAAATTGAATTAACCAGATAAGTTGACGGAGAACACATTCTCATTTACAGCAACAACCTGGGGAATAGTTACAGGGGAGAGGATGAATGAGCCAATTGTAAGCTGGGTATGATTAGGTTACCATGATGGTATGAGGGCCAGATTGGGAATTTAGCCAGGACACCAGGGTTAACACTCCTACTCTTACGATATGTGCCATGGGAACTTTAGTGGCCACAGAGAGTCAGGACACCCGTAAAATATCCCATCCGAAAGACAGCACCCTACACAGAGCATTGGGATATTTTCTGTAGACCAGAGGAAAGAGTGGATCCTATTGGAGTTCCAACACCACTTCCAGCAAGATTTGGTCTCCCATCCAGGGACCGACCAGGACCAACCCTGCTTAGCTTCAGAAGCAAGCCAGCAGTGAGATGCAGGCTGGTATTCTGCTGGCACAATGTTATGTTAAAGCCTTACTTTAAAATGGAATAATGTTGGCAGCATTGAAGGTCCCCAAGAACACAGTGGCCTCCATCATTCTTAAATGGAAGAAGTTTGGAACCACCAAGACTCTTCCTAGAGCTGGCCGCCTGCCCAAACTGAGCAATCGGGGGAGAAGGGCCTTGGTCAGGGAGGTGACCAAGAACCCGATGGTCACTCTGACAGAGCTCCATAGTTGCTCTGTGGAGATGGGAGAACCTTCCAGAAGAACAATCATCTCTGCAGAACTCCACCAATCAGGCCTTTATGGTAGAGTGGCTAGACGGAAGCCATTCCTCAGTAAAAGGCACATGACAGCCCACTTGGAGTTTGCCAAAAGGCACCTAAAGACTCTCAGACCATGAGAAACAAAATTCTCTAGTCTGATGAAACCAAGATTTAGCCTGAATGCCAAGCATCATGTCTGGAGAAAACCTGGCACCATCCTACGGTGAAGCATGGTGGTGGCAGCATCATGCTGTGGGGATGTTTTTCAGCGGCGGGGATTGGTAGACTAGTCAGGATTGAGGAAAAGATGAACGGAGCAAAGTACAGAGAGACCATTGATGGAAACCTGCTCCAGAACACTCAGTACCTCAGACTAGGGAGAAGGTTCACCTTCCAACAGGACAACAACCCTAAGCACACAGCCAAGACAACACAGAAGTGGCTTCAGGGACAAGTTTCTGAATTTCCTTGAGTGGCCCAGCCAGAGCCCGGACTTGAACCCGATCGAACATCTCTGGTGAGACCTGAAAATAGCAGTGCAGCGAGATGCTCCCCATCCAACCTGACAGAGCTCTTCAAGGATCTGCAGAAAAGAATGGGAGAAACTCCCCGAATACAAGTGTGCCAAGCTTGTAGCGCAATACCCAAGAAGACTCAAGGCTGTAATCGCTGCCAAAGGTGCTTCAACAAAGCACTGAGTATAAGGTCTGAATACTTATGTAAATGTGATATTTCAGTTTTTTATTTTTAATACATTTGCAAAAATGTCTAAAAACTTGTTTTTGCTTTGTCATTATGGGGTATAGTGTGTAGATTGATGAGGAAAATCTATTTTTAAATAAGGATGTAACGTAACAAAATGTTTTAAAAAAGTAAAGTGGTCTGAATACTTTCCGAATGTACTGTATATGCAAATGAGGCACATATAGTTTTCTTTATTTTATCACAATGCATTTTTTTAAACTGATATAAGAAAACATTTCTATATGTGAGTGCATAAAAAAAGTTAAATTCTACTATAAATTGAATACCTGAATTCCCACCAAAATGCCTAAACTTCTTTCATTCTTTGTCAGTGCCAGTACAATGTTATATAAGCTAGGATTTTTTTAATTCTATAAGTTTGAGCATCCTCATCTATTGTCCAACTCATGCATTTAATAGAATCAATTTTTTTTTTTTTTACCTTTTAACAATTTCGATGACCGTTGCTAACATAAGAGTTAGCCTGTGATTTGCTTGTGAACAATGACTAGGGCCTGCACTCACCATGTTCCTCAAATAGCTGTTGTGCTGAAGCCTCCACATCTGGGCTCGGTGTGTCACATGCCTGGAATTGCAACAGCAGCTGTCAACAATAAACATCGGGCCGGGGAGAACTTGTGATTAAGTAAGACGTGGGATGATCAGCACTCAGACAGAGGGGACCTGGGTCTCAGATGACTGATACGTATAACGGTATATATTCCATCCACCTCTTCTCCGCCTATGACTGAAACTTAAATACTGGTATCTATGAACACAGAAGTATTGGTATTTATCACTCTAAATATGATCTTCCTCTTGCACTCTCGCAGACAGACAAACACACACACGCACACACATTGTACCCAATGCTATCATCTCAAACAGACACAAAACCACAGTCCCTCCCTGTTGGGCTGACGTACCGGATGGGAGTTTTCACTGTCCAGAGGCAACTGCTGTTCCGGTCTATTGTGCTTCTCTGTCTTCTCCTGGACAGACAGCTCTATGTTTATCACTGTCACACAGGATTGATGCTGCTGCTGTTGGTGGTGGTGGTGAAGGGACAGCGGGTTCACAGTCCAGTCCAGACTGGCTGCTCCACTGGAATCCAGCTCATCGGCCAAGCTATTGTCAGTCATGGGGAAGGGTGTGTCAGGGGAAAGGTCAGGCATGTCCCACTGCACTGTGGCAAAGGACAGAAGGACACTGGGACAGGTAATGGGGTACACGGGTAAAGTCATGGAGTCCCAATGCTCCTCTGGCTCCTCAGAGATCCTTCCAGTTTGAGGAGAGTTGTCCTCTTTCTCCCTGTCGGCCTCATTCACCTGCTTCTCCATCTCTCCCCACCGAATAGCCTCCTCCAGGGGCCTGCTCGGTGGTAGGAGCTCCAAGGAGGTGCATATCTGGCTGTTTGGCTGCTTGAGGTCTGGGAGAGGAGAGCACACCATAGCCTCCTCCATAACCTCTCTCTTCACTCAGTCCTAAGCAGAGAGATACGGTTCAGCTTAGTTCAGTCTCATTACTCTGTGCAGGGCAGGTTATCCATCTCGGAATTAGGTCACAATGATGCTGTCATGGTAGACTCCTGTGGTTGGTTACAGCTTCGGGTGCTGCCCTAGTAAGCAAGAACATTAATGTACAACAAAATGACTACCGGTACACAACACACATGAATCCAAACCCCAGAGTAACTACTGACTCCTTGTTCATAAATTCCCAAAGTAGTTTTTGTAGAGTAGGGTGACCAGACGTCCCCAATTTCCAGGGAGAGTACCTGATTTTGGTGGCCTGTCCCTGTCTAGAGCTGTCCCCAGAATTGTCCCAGATTAGCCTTCAGAAAGAAAAAAGCAACTCTAGAAGTTGGGGCTGATATTTCAATTATCAAACGCTGTATACAAAAAAAATTTGCATGAAAAAAGGTCTGTCCCTGTAACAAAATCTTTGAGAACCTCATGAGAACATTTGATCAGTGATATATTGTGACCACCGCATGAACAACCATGGCCATGGCCAGAAAGTGTTGCCTCAAACAGCATAGGCTACCAAACATGGGTGATTATGAAATTACTAGATAGGCTAATACTAAGAAAACTGTTGAGAGGTAAGGGCTATTTGACCAAGAAGGAGAGTGATGGAGTGCTGCATCAGATGACCTGGCCTCCACAATCACCCGACCTCAAACCAATTGAGATGGTTAGGAATGAGTTGGACCACAGAGTGAAAGAAAAGCAGCCAACAAGTGCTCAGCATATGTGGGAACTCTTTCAAGACTGTTGGAAAAGCATTCCTCATGAAACTAGTTGAGAGAATGGCAAGAGTTTGCAAAGCTGTCATCAAGTCAAAGGGTGGCTACTTTGAAATATCTCAAATATAAAATATATTTTGATTTGTTTAACACCTTTTTGGTTACGACATGATTCCATATGTGTTATTTCATAGTTTTGATGTCTTCACTATTATTCTACAATGTAGAAAATAGTAAAAATAAAGAAAAACCCTTGAATGAGTAAGTGTGTCCAAACTTTTGACTGGTACGGTATATATATTATGCGCAGCTATGAAAGGAAAGCCTATCTAAACATGTGCAGTACATCCAAGAGAAAATACCAGTCTGCTGCCTCATGTCTAAAATCTACTCACCAATACTGTCTACCTGACTAATATATTGAGACTCTTACAGTAAGACATTTAAATTAGTAAATTGTATACAATTTCTAAAACTGGACTATGGTGTGAGATTAACATTCCTTAAATTGACAGAAAGACAAAATCCCTAAATGTAGACCTGTTGCGGTTCATGTCACTCTCACACACAAACAGCCATGGTTCAGTGACAAACAAACCAAGAGCCTCTAAAACATATTAAAACGTAAGCCAACACTCACCATTCACTTCTGTATACCCAACACTGTTAATTTATTTTATTAACCCTGTTTACTGCACTCTCTTTTGGCGTGGCATGGCAGACGCGCCTTGCAATGACTTTTGTTGAAACATTAAAGAGGCGCATTTACTTCCTGACCACAGAAGAGTATTCTCTCCGAATGAGAGAGGGAGAGAGAGAAAAGGTGGAGAGCAAAGATAGAGAGAGAGATTGAGAGCCAGAGGGTTGGGGTGTGAACAGATGCCATGAATATTCATGTCTACTGCTAACCATGAACCTGAGCTATCGCAATGTACATTCATGTCATGTACGTAAATGTATGTCACTGTCCATGGACAGACCCTGAAAATATCAGTGAAGATATACAGTAGTATGTTGTTGATCCATACCAAGGACACTATCTGATTTAAACACAGCATTTTGGTAACGATTCATGTGAAGCCTCATTTTAAGCCTCAAGTCTTCAGAATTGCGCTGTCATAAAAAGTAGGTTCATGTGGAAATTTTTCAAATACTAGACACCTATTCCCTCCATTTTAAACTTTCACTCCATTTCTCTCTGTCACTCTCTCAGTCTTTTCTTCAATAGTCTACTCACGTCACACAACCGACATCCGGGACAATGCTTGGCCACACTTCCTGTTTGGGTGCTCATTTCTCATTTCCTGTCAGGCTGCTGGGCTGGCGCTGCATCTACCAATACCAAAGAGTGGAAGAAAGTTAGAATGATCAATGGACACGTTCTTTCTGCACCGCATAGTTCCTCACTGAATTTTTGCGATTGAGATTTTCAGATCATTGAGATTGTATAAAGACCCACACGTATTGTACCAACTCTTTTACTCTTACATTGGAGTCTGGACAAAACACTTTACAGTAATCAACTTTCCTTAGGTATAATATTTGAAGCTATTCAGGAGGTCATGGGTTCCACTTGAAATCTAATTAGTCCCTTGCAGGCACAATATAGGCCTATCTATTGTTTGGTGTAATAACAACACTAATCTGTGTACTTAGATTTGAATGATGCTGGCGATTAAGATTTCAGATTTTTAAAGTTGAGGAATAAACGTGAATTGATAAAACAGAGATTTTAGCCAAATTAGGGAATGAAAGTATAAGGAATAGCGACAAGAAGACAATGGCAAAGGTTTAGCACAGCTGATGAACCATTACATGAACTTGTGGATGTCCCAGAAATTATGTGGATCTGTTGGTATCCCCTACCAGTGGACCGTTGTATTAGCATACACTTTGCATGAAACTCTAGTCTAGAGGTGTTGAAGCAGCCCACAGGCTATCAGAGTGAGATTCCAAACTGATTGTAACCACATTGACTCTTAAACAACACAACCAAAGCCGCTACATGACACATAAAAATATGCAGAAATCAAACCACAAACTTGAATGAAACCATATATACCAACAGACTAACATGGTTAAAATACAGTATATTACTCATGTGTGGAAAAACTCTAGATAATAAGCACTACTGTTGTCATTAAAAACGAAAATACATTACACAGTTAGAGCTACAAAGTAAAAAAAATATATATATTTTACCTTTATTTAACTAGGCAAGTCAGTTAAGAACAAATTCTTATTTTCAATGACAGCCTAGGAACAGTGGGTTAACTGCCTGTTCAGGGGCAGAACAACAGGGGAAATCGGGGATTTGAACTTGCAACCTTCTGGTTACTAGTCCAACGCTCTAACCACTAGGCTACCCTGCCGCCCCAGAGTGTCCCTAAAAACGACCAAGGTTTCACAGAGTAACACTTTCCAATTTCATAGTAAACTTGGATATCGACTTACCCTTTCAAGCTTTCTCAAGGGGTATCATATGATCAGTTAGCTAGTAGGGCTTTAAGTCAGTCTGGGGGGGAAAAAACTCTTTATTGCCATGTAGATAGACGGCTTACAGCACACGGCGTAATCCCTCCAGTGACTTGTCAATCTGGGTGCTGCAACACAGACCCACAACAAACAAGTCTTACAGCCTCTCTCAGACAGCGCTAGCCTGGGGTGTCACAGAGAGAGGACGCATGCAACTCACAAGTCCTGATCCACTCCTCTGTGACAGATACCTCTCATCTCCAGGCAACAGATCCCAGACTTCCGCCACTCTCTGCTCATCTGCAACACGGATATGCCTGGGAAAGACAGGGGAAGGGGAAGGAGGAGTGGAATGAGAGAGCTGAAAGAGGCAACAAAAAGGAAGAAAAGGCACATTGTGATTGGCAGTCAGAGAAAGCGCACAAAGACACCTGAGAGCATTGGGCCTCTGCCCACAGCCTAAAGGCACCCACACAGGTTAGGGGAGTGTCTGAACTTCATTCCTGAAACTCAGACTGACACAAGGGAGTGAACTCGTAGAGCCTCAGAACACAGCAGGTATTCTTTTAAGCAAATAACGATGTAAGCCATTGGACCCTATTCCCCAGGTCTACTTACAGAGGAAGAAGACGCTGTTACAAGACAACATTCCCTCAGTTTTTTCATAAGGATTGTTCCATGTAAACCTCAAAATAACAATAAAGGTAAACAAGCACTTTACATGTGTTGACTTCCTAAATGATGTTGTTTTGTAGCACTACATACAGTAGGACACCACATGAAGAGCTAGTTGTTGTGACAAGTAGTATAACTTGGATCTATGCTTCTTGAACACTAGCTACTTGAACAGTAAACACGTGTCAAATCACCAAACAACCCCCTACAAGCTCCCATCGACAGAATGCACTAAATGCATGTCATATTAATGAACATTAAACGTACCTTTACCTGCCAGGTGGCTACTACGCTTGAATTGACGGCCAACACACATGCTATGCGTACTCCTAAACTGCGGAGGCGGTAAAAAGGCACTACGGAAAGAGAACAACGAAACGAAGGAAAGGGACGTCACTTTCACGCGACGTTTACTGGTTCGCTTTGTTCCGTACACGGCAGCAACATCATACACACCCATCTTGTAAGATAGTTTAGAAGGTTTTAAAATATGTTTATCGTTTATTTGTATGCTATTTATTAGCAAACTATGGCCAAGTCAAAAGATTTAAAAGTATTCTTGGAGTCGTCTCTGAATGAGATTTTTAAAGCCACAGTGAGTGACATATTGGAATCAGTGGACCAGACATTGTCTGAGTACAAGGGTAAATTACAAAGAATTGAAACTGAGAATGAAGATCTTAGACAAAGGTTGCACGATCAAGACAACAAGGATTCGATAGTTAAGGGTATGTACATAATGCACAGTTGTTTTAAAAATGTGTGCATCTATCGATGCACACCTGGTTGCATAATGACGAGGTAGGCCTAACTGTCCTTTGTTGTCCAAACTTGAGGTACAAGCCGCCCTCAATATGGCCACCGAGCCAAGCTGACTCTCACTCTGTTGCATGTTTACATGTCCTTTTCCAGGCACCCATTGAAACCATGGATAACAGTTTACTTTAAAAAAAAAAAACTTAAACATGTGTTTTGTTTTGCACAGACCCTGGAAGTAACCAGGATGCTGTTCACCTCCCTGACTTGTCAAGGAAGACCTGTTCCAGACATTCAGTTGTTGGCCAATCCCAGAAGCCAATCAAAACACAGGGTGATGAGCGAAGGAGCTCCAGGAGACAGCAGAAGGACAAAATGCCTCAGAGCAGAGGGTCTGTCTCTTTTACAGATGCAGCAACTCAGCAGGAACCAGAATGCCTCCAAAACGTTTCTGCCTTAATGTTCAAAAACATAAAGACAGAACCTGATATGGAGGATGACTACGCCATAGACCTCTCAAAGCCCCCGTCTCCTCTCAACCTGGCTTCTAAGCAAATTAAGACAGAGAGTGCTGAGGTGAATTACATCATTCCTGAAGAGTATGATGAACACCTTCAGTCACCACTGGACACAGATGTGGACTCTAGAGACAGCGACAGTGACGTCAAAGTCACCATAGTGTCTGACAGTCACATGGAGATGGGAGACGAGTGCGGCCATTTTGTTGAGTCAGAGGGAAGGCTGTGTCACAATGTAACTGGAGAGGCTGAACCAGAAGAAGACCCCTTCCTGACATACTACCCTGACATGGGATCTAACCCTGCTGGGATGAGTGGGGAGGATATTTTACCCACTTTGAACTCTGCAGAGTCCTCTAAAAACGCACAAGGCTTCTACAACTGCACCCAGTGTGAGAAGACATTTAGTCGAGTGCAATCCCTCAACATCCACCTGAGGACTCATAGTGGCGAGAAGGCCCACTGCTGCAACTACTGCGGCAAACGCTTTGGCCGAGCAGACCTGCTCAAGTCCCACAAACGCACTCACACGGGAGAGAGACCGTTCAGCTGCGACCTCTGTGGTAAGAACTACGGTCACCCGGGCCAGCTCAGGATACACAAGCGTGTTCATACGGGAGAGAGACCATACTGCTGCCCACACTGTGGTAAACGCTTCAGTGAACACAACCAGCTTAAAGTCCATTTACGAACTCACACAGGAGAGAGGCCATACAGTTGCACTGTGTGCGCCAAAACCTTCAGCAACGCAGGTAACCTGAGGATACACCAAAGAATCCACACTGGTGAGAAGCCTTACTGCTGTGTACAGTGTGGCAAGAGGTTCAATGGTATGGGGGACTTGAAAACACATTACAGGATTCATACAGGGGAGAGGCCGTACCATTGTGACCTGTGTGAGAAGACCTTCAGCCAGGCAGGCCACCTCACCATACACAAGCGGATGCACACAGGAGAGAAACCGTACACATGCTCAGAGTGTGGTAAGGGGTTCAGTGTGGCGAGCAGCCTCAAGCTGCACCTGAGGACTCATACAGGGGAGAAACTCTTCAGCTGCTCTTACTGTGGGAAGAGCTTCAGTAGGTCTGGCCATCTGAAGAGACACGAACAGGTCCACACCAAGGAGAAGGTCTACCCTTGTGACCAGTGTGGGAAGACCTACACCGACCAGTCATCCCTCAAAAAGCACCAGAAGACTCATGGAGCTGAGGAGCTGAGGACCGAGGAGCTGAGGACTGAGGAGAATGAGAGCAGTACCAGTGGGACTGATGTTCCCCATAACCTGGAAATAAAGACTGAAGACTAAGACTGTTATGTCATGTTACTGTATGTGTTACAGTGCACTCTATATGGCTATTTAATGTTGATGTATCAGTACGTTGTAGAAACACTGCTGAATTTCACAAGAACTCAAGCTTAGATATCCCCAAGTAGTAGGACAGGAAACAGCTTTGAGTGTATGTAGCCTAAGAGCCATTCTTGCCAGTAATGAAGTATGGTAATGATTGTCATTTGTGTTAGACTTTCTATGTATAAAGCGGTAATGTTATTTTCTAACACTGTATATAGATTTTAAGGCATATTCTCGATCAACAAAATGTTGATTTTCTTTAAAAGAGTGTCATGCATTTTAGGCTGTGCAAGGTGTAAATAATGATTGGCTGCAATGGCTTTTACCTAGAGACGAACCATTTTATTTAATCTATGAACATGTCACTAATTTTCACAGTTAATGGTTTTAGGAGCCATACTTTTAAGACATGAATGTTATGGTAGAATATTGGATTATTTTGGTAAGAATGATGCCAAACTTTCGAAATTATTTATTATTCAAAGTGTAATTAATTGGCCGATGTATTGTGGTAAATGATACATAAAATTTGACTTGTTACTGAGGATCTATCCTTAATATGGAATATATTCTGCTGTTAGTCGAAATTAAAAATAATTTATCAAAACCAAATACCTCCATTCCTAAGTTTCTATCTACAGTGTTGTATTTATTTCTACAATTTATTTTTTACCTTTTATCATTCTGACACCAGCATTCAAATCAGTTGGTATACAGACAACCAAATGCATAATCCTCGAAGACATGATAGAGTATGTGTTAATATTTGTGTTACTAATTCATTACACACCTTTGATACAACAGAAGTAACATGAAATGACATCGGCATACAAACACATGTCAAAAGAACTGAGTATGCTCAACATTTTATTGCATTTACTTTCTAGATAGGCTTATTTTCTCGAAGGCATTTCCATCCCCATATATGCAGCATGAAGTAAGTAAAAACAAAGATATAAAGAAAGTTTAAAAAAAACATTTTGCCCATATGCTAATTTAGTTTCACCTTAAATCTGAGAATAGTTGTCTACTAGTAGTCTACCAACATCTTGTGTCCTCACATTGTCCGTTTTGGACCAAAACTACTTCCCACCATAATAACCAGACTTCTACCAGTACAGTATGTGTGTTGAGGGATCATCCTGAGTTGGCTGTATTTCTGGTACAGCAGCAGCCAGGTTTCTGTGGTAGTATTTTCTCTTTTGACAGGTAAAGCACAGGTTGGATACTGCTGCTAATGTCCATGAAGCCAAAGGCAATGTAGTGGATGTAGCACTGGAATACATCTGGGGAGAAGTATTGCTGGAAGGGGAACAGAGCCACGGGAGGGAAGTAGTTCAAAAGAATGATTGCCAATATGATGAGGACCATTTTAAAGGCTCTCTTCTTGACAGGGTGCATCTCGTCACGGCCCGGCCCAGA
Organism: Oncorhynchus clarkii lewisi; assembly: GCF_045791955.1. NCBI lineage: Eukaryota > Metazoa > Chordata > Actinopteri > Salmoniformes > Salmonidae > Oncorhynchus > Oncorhynchus clarkii. The sequence goes on along the minus strand of NC_092151.1, from coordinate 28,585,633 downwards.
CTGCCTCAGGGCCCATAGGATGGCGACATTACAGAATACCATGAAGGCGAATGCTGCCAGGATCATGACTGTGAAGACCTTGTCAAAGTTCACAATGTTGCCCACGCACTTGGCGGTGGAGTAGGCCAGCGTGACAATCCACACGACGGCGGCAAGCACGGGCCGGTGGCTGCGGTCCTTGAGCTCTGTGAAGGTGATTGGGTGGAGCACGGCCATGTAGCGGTCCAGGCAGATGCAGGACAGGAAGAGTGGAGAGGAGTCCTTGACGCCGTAGAAGAAGCGCAGCACGTACCAGGTGTTGCTGGTGGTCAGGTAGACGATGTTGGCCAGCTCCAGAGGGGGGATGAGGCAGAAGAAGGTGTCCAGGATGGCCAGGTGCAGAATGAAGATGTCCGAGGTGGTGGAGTCACTCTTGTTCTTGTGCAGGAGCCACAGCACCATGACGTTGGCTGGGATCCCCAAGAACATGTTGATGAACTGCAGCACCAGGTAGAAGAGAAGAACGGCTGGCATGCCGTCACACTGCTCATATACAGTCTTGTCCCCTATGCTGGAGTTTAATGGTTTGTGTGAGATGAAGAGCAAAGACGAGTTGAAGAACACCTCCATGATGACTGGACTAGTGGGAGACTCGGTGGACACCGGACAAGAACTCTATATCTGGACAAACAAATAATACAAACTTGTCAGATTTAGCACAACTTCCTTAACAGCTAGTTTGACACTTAAAACAACCTTTCCTGTAGCATCTTAATTTTTCTCTTTACCCACTGAAGAACATCAACATGACTTAATATCTGTCTTAAAAAAGAAATCGTGTTACCTAATTCCAGAATCTAGTTGTCTGATATATTCCCCTTGCCACATGTTTGTAATATGTACCACTGTTTAAACGTAACCTGTGAGTACATCCCGTTTTAGTTTCTAGGCACGTACTAAAGACTGAGACTTGCCGTATGTACTCTGTTTCCTAGGAGATATTCCTATGTACGGTAGCTAAAGCCCAGACTCATATACTATGCTTGACAATATAAATTAAAACTTTGGTTCTTCTGTTCTGTTCTAATAATAGTCTACATTCTGGACACTTGACCTGGAGCTCGACTGATAAGAAGCCCATTGATGGTTTCTGAAAATATTTGAATGGACAGAAACTCCCAGTATATACAAAACAAAGAGACAGACTTACTGGTTACAGGGCTTTTGGTAATAAAACATTTGAATGGAGAGAACCTCCCAGTCTATGCAAAATAAAGAGACAGACTTACTGGTTACAGGGCTTTTGGTTTGAAGGAACAGTATGTCTTCAGCTGGTTCAGCTCTGTGTTGCAGTGAATGGTGTCTGCTCTGTGGTGTCTCCACTGTTGCTCATCCTCCTTAATTCTTCATCTGTGTTCATCTGTGAGTGTGTGAGTATGGACTGAGCCCTCACCTCAAAATAAGGTGTAGAGAAGACCCCCTCACCGATGACCCAACACTACGGGGATCCTGACGCTCCAATCACCACATGAAGATAAGGGTGTGGAAACCTGGAAAATGTTTCCCCTGGCATCCATAGCACGCTTGGCCGTTAACTCACTGTACACACATCACTAAGCCATTTGCATGGCTAAAACACTATGTAACAGTACTGTTTTGTCATTTATTAAACAGTTATAGTATAATAAATATAGTCATAATCCTACATTTAAAGAGAGGTGTGGGTACAATGGTTCCATTGGTTTGTTTGGAGAATGTGTCGTGAGAAGCCATTGCCATTCACACTGATTGGCAATGATGCAACACGCCATTGGAGCCTGACGGAAATTTGGTGGTAAACAACTGATGTAACAATCCAGAAGATCACTTCTGAAATTCAGTGTAACAAAGGGTAATCTGTTACATGGGCATGACATGCATTATTTTGTGATCCGTGAGCCGTGATGACTGTCAGTGGTGTACACAGTACATTGGCAGTGAGGATTTTGTGTTTGGCTTCATTGGCGAAAAAGGCTCCTTGATGCATAGCCTGCATGTGCTGTTTGGCATGTTATCTGTACAGATATATAGAATAGCTCCTAATAGCCTACTCTTAATGTCAGAAACGGATCTCATAAAGAGTTCGTTTGACCTTTCAGATGACCTCTCAAATTACAGAGCACAGATTGTTCTTTCTTCATTTTCATACAATTATGGAAGAACCGTAACTTAGAGAAATAAAGACACCTACACAAATGAAGGAAGCTTTTTTCAATGATAAATTGTAATTAAATGACACTTCACTATGATGCCACATATTGGTGGTTATCTTTAAAGCATTTGAATAAACTTTTCATCCAATGACAGTCAATCAACTCAACTGGATCCAGTCCAGAAGGATTCACCTGATTCCTTTACTAATTTGTATGTCTGATTTGTTTCTGTCAGATTTTTTGGGGGTGAATATGGTTATAACTTCTGTATAACTTTGTGTGTTTATCTTGGTTAATGGTTACAACTCGCCACAGCATCTGTCCAAAGACAACCCAGGTTTGTTCATCGTGACTGAATCCAAGGTTGTGTCTACATTAGTTCTATGTTCATACAGGACATATTTTGCTCATATAAGGGAAGACTCCCAGACACGTGCCACTTTCAGCCCGGGGCTTTGAGCTCCACCTGCAGCCACAAGACCAGGTTCTGTTTTTATCAACAGACAAAATATCTAACCAAAGTTCACTTAAATGTCCCCACATTCAAATGTCATATACATTTGAATTATTCCATTCTGATTTTGTTTCATGTAATTTCCTTGTAATTTCAGTTATCAGTTTCAGGAAATGTCTCATTAGATTGCCAATTTTGATGAAAATGACAGCAATGAAACTGATAGGTTTAAAGGAGATGCTTAAATCCCTTTCTCTTGCAAGTATCTTAGAGAAAAGTGACATCCTGAAATCACATAATTGAAGAACACATAATGCCAGACATTGTTTTCATGCTTCTCCTATCCCACAGACAGTACGTAGTGTAAAAGTCACGACCCCACCATGCAGCAGTCAGTCATGCAGACGACATGATGCCCCTGGGATGCCATTGCCATTCTGTTTAGTTAGTCTCTGAGAGAGAGATGAAGAGCAGAGGAAAACTGCCCTTGGAGTCTCTGACTCAATATGCTTAGTTGTTGCTGCTTTGGGTGCCCTTTTAATTAGTGGGAATTCATGCTTCAAGTGGAATCAGTGGACTCTAAGATAATCGTAATTAATTAGGAATGTTCATGGTTGTTGTTGTTGTGTTTCAAGCTGGTGAAATGTAGAGCAATAAAAAATGTGAATGTCATATGTTCATTGTTAATTTGCTCTATAGGTATTACATATATAATATATTTTAAACTCATGTCTCTAATGAATAAACCCCGCTGTCTCACCATTTCTAAAACTTTGGCAAGACATTACACCAATTCCAATCAAGTTTTTCCTGAGAATTATATGCCCAGGACAAACATAATTATATTCCTTATTAAAATCTCCTCCACTGGATCTGACCTAATAAAATCCAAGGGTACAAAATGAATATTAGATGAATTATGTCACACAGTGAGAACGTAGTGGGACATTTCCTAATCGGATGGTTATCTGTGAGGCAAGAGCCCCCTACTCAACTTCAATGGGTGTCATTGATCTGTCATTGATTCTCAACAGAGAAGATACAAAGATCTCTATCTGAGAGTTGACTATATAGCTTCTAGCAATCTGGAAGTGGTGCCTAATATTCTCAATGATATTATTATTGATAGACCTCCTCCTCATCCCTCCTGTTACAATAACACACAATCAAAGGTTATTCATCTCAACCTGTCTATCAACTTGGCACTAGTGACTTTTATATTTGATGAGAATGGACAATTTGGAAACAAAATCAGTCAGAATCTTTCAGTGCTAGTGTATATGTGTGTGATTATTTAATAGTGCTATTAACAAGCAACAACAGACACAAGGAGTTATACAATAGAAGGGGAACAAAGTGTATCAGATGAGGATGTATCAGTCAATCTCTCTCTAGACAGACCTCACACAACCAGGCCTCATTCTCTCCACCATGCAGGAGAAACACATCACATCTCATGGAATACCTGTTCTCTTCCTCACTGACATACTTACATCCAGACATTTGTGTACCAGCAGTTTTAAGATTCTAGATTTTCCATAGACACCCCGCACTGGCAAACATTGTTTGAGACTACGTTGTTCCCATAATGTAAACATTGTTTGAGACTACGTTGTTCCCATAATGTAAACATTGTTTGAGACTACGTTGTTCCCATAATGTAAACATTGTTTGAGACTACGTTGTTCCCATAATGTAAACATTGTTTGAGACTACGTTGTTCCCATAATGTAAACATTGCATCGACATGGCTCTTTGATAGATGTTTCCGATTTCGAAATTTAACCCAGGTTCCAACTACAAAATCAACAACAAGTTTTGGTTGATTTCGATTTGAATTCATGTTTTCTGACAACTCAATCAAATATTAATACAAATGTGTCATATTTTCCCAGTGTGCTGTCCATATAAACATTTGTTTAACCAAAGTAAGTATTTTTTCAATTTTACTTCATTTTCTAAATGTTTGCTGTGCTGGAAAAGAGGTTGGAATATTAATTGAGGAGTAATATGAAAGGTCTAAGCTCCCAACTGTGCCATGTAAAACATGACTTGGAGACATCTGCACCCAACAGCTTTTCAGTCACCATCCTATAACATCCCCCTGAATAGAGGTGACCTCTTTCTAAATCAAGTAAACTTTGTGCAACAAGAGGCAATATATCAAATCTTCAAAACCCTCTACCACTGATGACTGCCATCTGGATTGACCCTGTAATTACAAAGGAATAGAAGAGTGAAGTCAAAGTGATCCCAAGGTGAAACACTACAAGATAAATAAAAAGGGGGTCTGATTATAGCACCTTATGGTCAAGTTCACTTTACTGTTAAGTGGGAATACTTAAATAGAAAGAGGAAAGGATAGCGAGGCATTCACTAACATGCAATGTGAAGCAAGATAATCACAAGACCAAATACATAAAATCAAACAGGAGAGACAGCTAGGCAGTCAGTCACAGCAGAGAGTATTTATATGCAGACATCACAACAGTACCTAATAAGAGTTGCATTGCAAAATCATTACATAGTTGCGTTAAATAGCAATTACTGCCACTAAAAAACATCTTGTCAATTAGAAATGTAAGAGGATTCAAGATTGAATGGGCCCAGTTGACTATGTGGTTTATGAGGCCACTGGTTTAGATTCTGATTCGGTGGGACCATTATGAGCACAGCATTGAAAGAGCAGCAGTACCTATGCTTGGTTTTAACCTCTCAGCGAACCAGGTCTCACAAAGCACATTCTGTTCATCCTGTACTAACATGGCATTACTCATTTTTGACACAAAGACTCTGAGACACCTCTGTAGGAAGGCAGCGAGGAAGTGGCACTATAAAGCCAGTCTCGCATGAATCATTACAGCACATTACATTACATTTGAAGTCTATCAACCAAGGAGGACTCGTTTTTTCCCACTAGCCAATCCAACATTACTCTTCTCTGAACCCTGTCCCGTTCCAGTGGTCCCTCTGCCACCAGGGACCAGGGCTCAAACACATTCAGAAAATACCAATCCTTCTCATCTTCAAGTCTCTTCTACGTGCAAACTTCTCTCCTACCCTCTCCTCTACTAGGTCTCCTTGGCTTGTAGGACATGTGTCACTTTTCTAGTGCTAGTACATTCCCTTCAAGGGAAACAAAACAACAGTTACATGCTGCTACATGATGCTTCTGTTATACTCTTAAGATGATGGGTAATTAAGCAATAAGGCCCGAGGGGGTGTGGTATATGGACAATATACCACGGCTAAGGGCTGTTCTTACGCACGACGCAAAGCGTGCCTGGATATAGCCCTTAGCCTTGGTATATTGGCCATATACCACCAACTCCCCACCAACCCCCAAGGTGTCTTATTGCTATTATAAACTGGTTAACAACGTAATTAGAGCAGTACAAATAAATGTTTTGTCATACCCGTGATATACGGTCTGATATACCATAGCTGTCAGCCAATCAGCATTCAGGGTTTAAACCACCCAGTTTATAATAGACTATATATACTAGTGCTTCACATCATGTGTATTTGGCTCACTTAAGGGTACAAAGAGTGACAATCAGTAAATTAGATACTATACAGTCATGTTGTCATCCTTAGGGAAAGGGGGATACCTAGTCAGTTGTCCAACTGAATGTATTCAACTGAAATGTGTCTTCCGCATTTAACCCAACCCCTCTGAATCAGAGAGGTGCAGGGGCTGCCTTAATCGACATCCACGTCTTCGGCGCCCAGGGATGGGAAAAGCTCTCTAGAAACCAGTAAGCTCCTCCAGCTCAGGAGAGCCCAGCTTCTCATCATACCAACCATTTCAATTAGGTTTGAGATACACAAGTGGATATATTGGAATACAAGGGGAGAGATATCTACCAAAGTATGACTGAGATAAAAGTATCTGGAATAAATGTTTCATAAAATAAATACATTTTGTGTGGTGTGTGTCCAATGGAACCCCTCCAACTAATGCATTTGTATAGGAGCTGTTGTCATGGTGATTGTCAGGGATCCAGTAGCTCCATGTAGGGGTTTGAGATTTAGTTCATGATGTCCAATCAAATAGCTTATACTATGATGGGAGGGAAGTCTGGAAAGTCTGGTAAAGTCTGGTCCAATAAGGTAGGATCCTAGTGGATCACAATAGATCCTTGGAGTATTTCGAGGGGGAGTAGAATCCTGGGTAGGTCCCAGTTAAGAATGGTTAGACTATGGTGTTCCAGGCTTTCTGCCCAGTGGGTGAGGTATCAGAGGACGGTGGACTCGGGAGTCTCTCTCCTCTGGGAGAGGTCGGCCCAGATTAGTGTACAGGCCATTTATTGGAGTTGTCGGTTGGGGAGATCCAGAGGGTGTGGTCAAGTGGGGGGTCAAAGTTCAAGGTGCTTTCATCATGCCAGGAGTGGTGAGTTGAGTCTGATACAGTTGTCTTGTTGTGAGTGGAGGGGGGTCAGATAGAGCTGGAGACCACTACAGTTGTATTATGGTGTCTGTATTCAGATGAAGGTGGAGTCCATGGTGCTGCTGTCATGCGTGCTCCGGGCGCGAGCCTCAAACAGCTGTTTGATCAGAGCAGACTTCTCCTGCTCCAGCTGAGTGATGCGCTCACTCTTATCAGTCACCTCCTGCACCAGGGTAGAGAGGGATGGAGGGATGGAGAGAGGAGGAGTGGTAGAGGAGGAAATGAGGAGGGGAGACATGGACCGGGGAGAAGAGAGTTTAAACAAGCTTTTATTGTGCATTTAAGGAGTGTACATACAGAGCTTCGATGCAGCAGAGAGAAGAGAAGAGATAGGTAGAGGTTAGACGATCATAGAGGGACAGTGGGGACGAATACAAATACAGTATATACAGTACATTTAATTGACATCTAACAGTATCTTCAGTTTACCTGGGTGAGAAGGCGGTTCTGGTCCTTCAGTCTCTGAATGGCTTGTGGTGGGGCAGTGGCAGGAGGCTGGGAGCTGGAGGAGATTGCTGTGGGCTGGGTGCCAGAGAATGGGAAAGACTGCTAAGAGGGAGAGAGAGAAATAAATTATTCACCATTATTTACCATGTTTCAGTAAAGACTCCAGTGTTTAGGGTTGACTATACTCTCTGTCTAAAACATAGAAAGAACTTTCAACATATAATTGCCACTGAGAGGATTTCAGTAAGAGTTTTCCTCTTACTAGAACTTGAACTTAGAAACTGAACTTAGAAACTGAACTTAGAAACTGAACTTAGAAATTGCACAATTATATGAGACAACCATTCCTCATAGGGCAGTGAGGAGGCTGAGTTACACACAGTCAGGTAATATGTCTTCTTTCAAGGTGAATCATCAATATTCACCATTCCAGAGCAGGAAATGAGGTCATTAAGGCAGCGGTTGGCTTCCTGCAGCTTGGGAAGCAGAACATCCATGCGACTTTGATTCTGGGATTCTGTGAAGAAATCCTGGTGGGAGAGAGAAAGAGAGACAGTAAGAACTAGACAGTTTCAGATCATTTATATATTATCCATACCTATTGTACTGCATTATACTGTACATGACCTGGGTCATCTTCATTAGGACATATTCATATTTTTTTACTTGTAATTTACAGTATATATACAGTATATATATATATATATTTATTTTTTTTACTCCCTTTTCCCCCCACAATTTAGATCTTGTCTCATCGCTGCAACTCCCCAACGGGCTCAGGAGGCAAAGGTCGAGGCATGAATCCTCTGAAACTTGACCCGCTAAACCACAATTCATGACACCCACACGCTTAACCCGGAAGCCAGCCACACCAATGTGTCAGAGGAAACACCGTCCAACTGACAACCGAGGTCAGCCTGCAGGCGCCCGGCCCGCCACAAGGAGTTACTAGAGCACAATGAGCCAAGTATAGCCCCCCCAGCCAAACCCTCCCCTAACCCGGACAATGCTGGGCCAATTGTGCGTCATCCTATGGGACTCCCGATCACGGCCGGTTTGTGATAAAACCTGGGATGGAACCCGGGTCTGTAGTGACACCTCTAGCACTGTGATGTAGTGCATTAGACCGCTGTGCCTCTTCGGAGGCCCTCGGGACATATTCATTTTTAAAATGAAAATGGACAAGTCCAGGAGGTAGTCCCTCCCTGTTTCAGTTTGTTTTCTTCTGTTTGCTGCCTAATGAACAGTCCTTACCGTGCAGTGGTTGCTCTGGCCCACGTGTCTCTGTCTCTCTGTGACATTGTGGATCTGGTTCTGGTACCACTCTCTAGCCCGCTCCACCACCTCCAGACCAGCCAGCAGAGAGTCCTTCTCCTGTTCCAACTCCTTCATCTGCTTCAGCTGGAGCAAGAGGGAGTCAACATCTATCTCACTATGATCATCAACTTGGGTCACTAACCTGAAGTCATTTGGAGACTCTGTGTGCTTGCTGCTTGCTCCTCAAGCTTAGACTCATCCTGAGTTTCAAAAAAGGGGTCCCTAATTTACAATCATCCCAGGGTAAATGTTGTGTATTAGCTAAGGTGCATGTTGATGATGATTATGATGGTCAAAAATCTACATCTCTAAATGTTGTCCTGAGACAATGGCCCAGGGCCAATTGTGCCAGCATTGTACCCCGACCTCAAAAGGAAGAGCAATATTCATAGGAGCAATCAGCCCGGCGCCATGGCAACCGTGCATAGACCTAAGAATGGGTAAACAGTAGCCACTCCAACAGGCCGTCCTGTCCCAGTGGCAGGCAGACAGTATTGAGTTCTGCTGACCATCTTATCCTCCAGTGCCACAGCACAGCACAGGCCCCATTCCTGGCATTCAGCCACCTGATGTGTCATCCACTCTCTCTATACACTATCACTGTTGGGAAAACCATGTCTGTACAAAGGCCTATTTCCCAATGACATAAACCAACCAGCATTGTCAAAGTGTGCTGATACTGTTGTTGTTATCTGATCTGGACTATAACCAGCCAGGATAAACCTCTTGTGCCATCACTGCATACTAAACACATTTCCCCTTTCAGCTCTGGCCCTGCTGGGTTGAATGGGACCTGCAAACAGAGGACAGAGGAGAGGAGAAAGAGAGATGAAAGAGAGAGAGAGCACGGAAAGACGGAGAGGGGTGGCGGGGGATTGTGGCTGGAATTAGGCGTGACCCAGTGTCAGGCTGTGTGTTTGTGTGGTGGGCCACAGGCAGGGCAGCTCTGTAGAGAGAGGGGGGAAGTGCAAGGGGAATGATAGAAAAGTTAGAGAGGGGAGAGGGGGTACATGTCCCAGCTAGCTGACAAGGCTAACATCACCCGTGTTAAAATGACAAAGCATACAACACCAAGAATGGCATGACACTGATGATGTTGTCATATCTAAAATCACTTTTTTTTTTTTTTTACCTATAATTAACTAGGAAAGTCAGTTAAGAACAAATTCTTATTTACAATGACGGCCTACCAGGGAACAGTGGGTTAACTGCCTTATTCAGGGACAGAACGACAGATTTTTACCTTGTCAGTTCGGGGATTCAATCCAGCAACCTTTCAGTTACTGGCCCAACGCTCGAACCACTAGGCTACCTTCCGCCCCAGAGTTTCCTGCAGTTATATGTTCTGGTGCCTCTCAGGCAGTTAAATGATTGATTGGGGACCTCTATGTAGTTGAATGTGATTGCTTTTATTAAATATGTTTATTTTAATTGTGTACACACATACAGTGCCTTGCGAAAGTATTCAGCCCCCTTGAACTTTGCGACCTTTTGCCACATTTCAGGCTTCAAACATAAAGATATAAAACTGTATTTTTTTGTGAAGAATCAACAACAAGTGGGACACAATCATGAAGTGGAACGACATTTATTGGATATTTCAAACTTTTTTAACAAATCAAAAACTGAAAAATTGGGCGTGCAAAATTATTCAGCCCCTTTACTTTCAGTGCAGCAAACTCTCTCCAGAAGTTCAGTGAGGATCTCTGAATGATCCAATGTTGACCTAAATGACTAATGATGATAAATACAATCCACCTGTGTGTAATCAAGTCTCCGTATAAATGCACCTGCACTGTGATAGTCTCAGAGGTCCGTTAAAAGCGCAGAGAGCATCATGAAGAACAAGGAACACACCAGGCAGGTCCGAGATACTGTTGTGAAGAAGTTTAAAGCCGGATTTGGATACAAAAAGATTTCCCAAGCTTTAAACATCCCAAGGAGCACTGTGCAAGCGATAATATTGAAATGGAAGGAGTATCAGACCACTGCAAATCTACCAAGACCTGGCCGTCCCTCTAAACTTTCAGCTCATACAAGGAGAAGACTGATCAGAGATGCAGCCAAGAGACCCATGATCACTCTGGATGAACTGCAGAGATCTACAGCTGAGGTGGGAGACTCTGTCCATAGGACAACAATCAGTCGTATATTGCACAAATCTGGCCTTTATGGAAGAGTGGCAAGAAGAAAGCCATTTCTTAAAGATATCCATAAAAAGTGTCGGTTAAAGTTTGCCACAAGCCACCTGGGAGACACACCAAACATGTGGAAGAAGGTGCTCTGGTCAGATGAAACCAAAATTGAACTTTTTGGCAACAATGCAAAACGTTATGTTTGGCGTAAAAGCAACACAGCTGAACACACCATCCCCACTGTCAAACATGGTGGTGGCAGCATCATGGTTTGGGCCTGTTTTTCTTCAGCAGGGACAGGGAAGATGGTTAAAATTGATGGGAAGATGGATGGAGCCAAATACAGGACCATTCTGGAAGAAAACCTGATGGAGTCTGCAAAAGACCTGAGACTGGGACGGAGATTTGTCTTCCAACAAGACAATGATCCAAAACATAAAGCAAAATCTACAATGGAATGGTTCAAAAATAAACATATCCAGGTGTTAGAATGGCCAAGTCAAAGTCCAGACCTGAATCCAATCGAGAATCTGTGGAAAGAACTGAAAACTGCTGTTCACAAATGCTCTCCATCCAACCTCACTGAGCTCGAGCTGTTTTGCAAGGAGGAATGGGAAAAAATTTCAGTCTCTCGATGTGCAAAACTGATAGAGACATACCCCAAGCGACTTACAGCTGTAATCGCAGCAAAAGGTGGCGCTACAAAGTATTAACTTAAGGGGGCTGAATAATTTTGCACGCCCAATTTTTCAGTTTTTGATTTGTTAAAAAAGTTTGAAATATCCAATAAATGTCGTTCCACTTCATGATTACAGTTTTATATCTTTATGTTTGAAGTCTGAAATGTGGCAAAAGGTCGCAAAGTTCAAGGGGGCCGAATACTTTCGCAATGCACTGTATAAACAATATCACCTAAATCCAATACAGGGAGAAGCATATAAACAATATCACCAAAATCCAATACAGGGAGAATACAGGGAGAAGATTTCTCCTATTTTCAATACTGAGGCATGATTTATTTCTATATAATGTGCATGGGGCTAGTCTACACAGCAGCTCCAAACAGTACAAACTACCATACAACTGCTAGAGCATTAACATGACAACTAGGGGTTTACATGTTATCAACAAGACACAACCTGATACAAACCCACACTAGCACTGTCCACTGGCACTGTTCACTAGCTTCAACAACTCATTAACCACAGACACACAACAGAACTGTCAAACATTCAGCTAGTTGACAACTTGTTATCTCTCTCTGACTCTGCTCATAACTCCATAGTTAAATATTGACACAGCTTGACATGCATCTGGAGTGGGTAGTAGACATGTATATACATGGAAACTCCTCAATGGCCAGTCTAAATATCCTTCCTTCTCTTCGTCTCTCCTGTAATTGTTCTCACTCACCCAAAGGAAAAAGTGCAGTGCCTTGCTGCTGTACAGACTGCTGCTGAGAGGGATGAAGACAGTGGTGTAGGCTGCCCAAACTGCTGTCCAGGCTGGGCCGGGTGGACCAAGCGAGTCCCCTGCTTCCAGGCCCCTGGGTCCGACCCGGCTCATTACCATGTGGACAGGCAATCAGAGGGGGGAGGAGGGAGGGGGAGGGGGAGCAGCTCCCTCTACAACTCAACACAGAGAAAGAGTGGAAGGAGAAAGGAAAAGACAGAGAGAGAGGGAGAGAGAATAGGGTTCAGAGAAATGAGAGGCAGGGGGAGAGAGGAAGAGAGAGAGAGAGAGAGAGAGAGAGAGAGGCATGGAAGGGGGGCAGGAGATTGGGAGGGCAACAGTAGGGGAGGGGTTGGACTGAGAAAAAAGGGGGAGGGAAGTAGGGAGAGGGGTGGAATGGTGGGTGTTGGCCAACAGAAACAAAGTGCCAGAGAGCAGTAGAAGTCTGCACAGAGCAGAAAGGCCTGTTTATATATGGAACTGTTCCTCAGCTCTCAGCTCTACCCTCTAGATAAAATTACCCCTAACATGAACACCATCACTGAACATCACCAGCGTTGAGAACATGGTTGTTTGACTGCCTCTCTTAAATCTGTGCAACAGTGTGTGTGTGTGTGTGTGTGTGTGTGTGTGTGTGTGTGTGTGTGTGTGTGTGTGTGTGTGTGTGTGTGTGTGTGTGTGTGTGTGTGTGTGAGTGTGCACGCGTGTACGTACCATTCCATAACCCACTCCGTTGGTGATGGTGTGGCGTCTCTGCTCATCCCGGCTCCGCCCATGGCGTCTGGAGGCAGTGAATCCTGTGGCTGATTCACTCTGGGACCTCGGCAAACCAGCCTCCACAATACCTGGACCAGAGAGAGGGCAGGAAGGGGTGGTCACCAACTGACTTCCAGATCTTGTCTGGAACACAGGTATCAACTGTCTGGTTAGTACATTGTACAGTGAGCTCCAAAACTATAGGGACAGTGAAAATTCTGTTGTTTTGTCTCCGTACTCCAGCACTTTGGATACAATGACTATGAGGTTAAAGTGCAGACTGTCAGCTTTAATTTGATGGTAATTTCATCCATATTGGGTGAAATGTTTAGAAATTACAACACTTTTTGTACATAGTCCCCCCATTTTAGGGGACCAAAAGTATTGAGACAAATTCACTTATATGTGTATTAAAATAGTAAAAAGTTAAGCATTTAGTTTCATATTCATAGCACACAATGACTACATCAAGCTTGTGACTTGGCTGTTTTTTGGGGGGGAGGTGGATCAGCTTTAATATTGCGGGTAGATTGTTGCTTCCATCAATGTTAATTGTCTGCATCATTTCCAATCTCCCATATATATTTTTGGTATATATATATATATATTCCACCCAATATATATATATTTATATATACATACAGTACATACATACATATACATAACCACACATATATATATATATATATAAGCATTCATACATATACACATATATATGCATACATACACATACATTTATACATACAGTTGAAGTCGGAAGTTTACATACACTTAGGTTGGAGTCATTAAAACTCATTTTTCACCCACTCCACAAATTTCTTGTTAACAAACTATAGTTATGGCATGTCAGTTAGGACATCTACTTTGTGCATGACACAAGTCATTTTTCCTACAATTGTTTACAGACAGATTATTTCACTTATAATTCACTGTAGAAGTTTACATACACTAAGTTGACTGTGCCTTTAAACAGCTTGGAAAATTCCAGAAAATTATTGAATGGCTTTAGAAGCTTCTGATAGGATAATTGACATCAATTGAGTCAATTGGAGGTGTACCTGTTGATGTATTTCAAGGCCTACCTTCAAACTCAGTGCCTCTTTGTTTGACATCATGGGAAAATCCAAATAAATCAGCCAAGACCTCAGAAAATAAATTCTAGACCTCCACACGTATGGTTCATAGTTGGGAGCAATTTCCAAACGCCTGAAGGTACCACGTTTTGTCTCCTAGAGATTAATGTACTTTGGTGTGAAAAGCGCAAATCAATCCCAGAACAACAGCAAAGGACCTTGTGAAGCTGCTGGAGGAAACAGGTACAAAAAATATCTATATCCACAGTACGAGTCCTATACCGACGAGTCCTATACCGACATAACCTGAAAGGCCGCTCAGCAAGGAAGAAGCCACTGCTCCAAAACCGCCATAAAAAAGCAAATGGGTCTTCCAAATGGACAATGACCCCAAGCATACTTCCAAAGTTGTGGCAAAATGGCTTAAGGACAACAAAGTCAAGGTATTGAGTGGCCATCACAAAGCCCTGACCTAAATCCTATAGAAAATTTGTGGGCAGAACTGAAAAAACGTGTGCGAGCAAGGAGGCCTACAAACTTGACTCAGTTACACCAGCTCTGTCAGGCGGAATGGGCCAAAATTCACCCAACTTTTTGTAGGAAGCTTGTGGAAGGCTACCCGAAACGTTTGACCCAAGTTAAACAATTTAAAGGCTACGCTACCAAATACTAATTGAGTGCATGTAAACTTCTGACCCACTGGGAATGTGATGAAAGAAATAAAAGCTGAAATAAATCATTCTCTCAACTATTATTCTGACATTTCACATTCTTAAAATAAAGTGGTGATCCTAACTGACCTAAGACAGGGAATTTTTACTAGGATTAGATGTCAGGAATTGTGAAAAACTGAGTTTACATGTATTTGGCTAAGGTGTATGTAAACTTGTATATATACATACACACACACTTTTTTTAAAGAATATACCTTCCTTTATTATTTCCAAACCCTACCCCCCTCCCGCAATTGGAGTAAACTAATAAACAATAACACTTATGCTTCTACTTCCAGCTTATACATACTAATCACATTTTACAGACACAATCTATTTTACAATAGTTATATTTTGTTTGTTTTTAGTCCTGGCCTCTATTTCTGATGTCCATCCAGTTTGATTTCTATTTGCCATATATTTGTAACTGTGCTATTTCACAAAAGTTCTGAACCTATATACATTTTACAGACCCCGTATGTTTTTACATTGGTTATCTTGTTGTTATTAGTCCCATCATTCAGCTCCATTCAACCCCTCCCATCTATCTCTTAACACCATCAATATTGGATTTCTATTTGCCATACATTTTTCAACTGTGCTGTGATGCTTCACAAAAGTACTGAACCTTTTATTCTCATAGTTTCTACAGATTGTAAATTAAAGAAACATTTTTGCTAAAATAAATATTATTTTAATAATCCATTGACTATGACTTTTCAAATCACCCAGTATTGCTATCTGTAGTGTTAGTTCTAGGTAAATGTTGCAATTCTTCATCCATTCCTGGACCTGGACAAGCTACATATGGACAGTACCAAAATACATGATCTAATGACTCTGCCTCCTCACAGCAAAATCTGCAGAGCTGGGAAGATTGTATCCCCCATATATATAACATTCTATTGGTTGCAAGAATTTTGTATAATCATTTAAATAGAAAATTCTAAGTTTTGAATCCAGCGTCGTTTTGCGTGTCAATTCATAAACCATGTGCCATGGAATTGGTCCATCAAAAATCTGTTCCCAACTATTTTGCAATTTATATGGCACAGCTGTCAATTTTTTGGTCCTTAAATGAAACTGGTATATATTTTTATTTATCACAGTTTTCTTTAACAAATGATGGTCTTTAATGCAGGGCCGACAGATAAGTTCATTACTTTTTCCCCCTTCTACCTGCCTCCTCCATTTTTTGTGGTAATGCTGCAACTAGTTGGTTGTAATTTTGGATAGAGCAGACATTTCCATGTCTATGGAAATGTTGCTTGTTTTGTTTGTGTTTCAGATTATTTTGTGCCCAATAGAAATTAATGGTAAATAATGTATTGTGTCATTTTAGATTCACTTTTATTGTAAATAAGAATAGAATATGTTTCTAAACACTTCTACATTCATGTCGATGCTACCATGATTACGGATAATCCTGAATGAATCATGAATAATGATGAGTGACAAAGTTACAGATGCACAAATATCATACTCCTCCAAATAATGCTAACCTCCCCTGTTATTGTAATGGTGAGAGGTTAGCATGTCTTGGGGGTTTGATACTTGTGCATCTGTAACTTTATCACTCGTCATTATTCACGATTCGTTCAAATTACAGCTGACAGTCTGCACTTTAACTTCATAGTCATTGTATCATTTCAAACCCAAAGTGCTGGAGTACAGAGCCAAAACAACAAGAAAAATGTGTCACTGTCCCAATACTGTTTGAACTCTGTATATGCTTCTGGGTACCCATCACCTAACACATTAAATGAAAACATAACCATTTGTAAGGAATAACATAAACTTTAGGTACATGTTAGTGTTTGGGTATCTTTGCTCTTATATAATGTTAGTATCAAATACATAGAGCTAGGTGGACATGAAAGCCAGAGACGAGAGAAGTTCTGACTCGCTCTGTTGTGTTCAGTGGATGAAGGTTTTTATCTACAGTGGCAAGAAAAAGTATGAGAACCCTTTGTTTATACATGGATTTCTGCATAAATTGGTCATAAAATTTGATCTGATCTTCCTCTAGGTCACAACAATAGACAAACACAGTCTGCTTAAACTAATAACACACAAACAATTATATGTTTTTATGTCTTTATTGACCACACTGTGTAAACATTCACAGTGCAAGGTGGAAAAAGTATGTGAACCCTTGAATTTAATAACTGGTTGATCCTCCTTTGGCAGCAATAACCTCAACCAAACGTTTTCTGTAGTTTCTGATCAGACCTGCACAACAGTCAGGAGGAATTTTGGACCATTGCTCTTTACAAAACTGTTTCAGTTCAGCAATATTCTTGGGATGTCTGGTGTGAACTGCTCTCTTGAGGTCATGCCACAGCATCTCCATTGGGTTGAGATCAGGACTCTGACTGGGCCACTCCAGAAGGCATATTTTCTTCTGTTGAAGCCATTCTGTTGTTGATTTACATCTGTATTTTGGGTCGTTGTTGCATCACCCAACTTCTGTTGAGCTTCAATTGGCGGACAGATAGCCTAACATTCTCCTGCAAAATGTAATGGCGCCAGAAAGGATGGCTACCGTTTCATGGGCTCTTAACCAACCATGCTATTTTGTTTGTTTTTTCACATTTTTTGTAACTTATTTTGTACATATTGTTGCTGCTACCATTGTTTTTGCCCGATAGGAGCCTCTGGAAATCAGAACAGTGATTATTCACCTTGATCTGGATGAAGCATTTCTCCTTAATGAGTCGGTTGAGAGGGATTTACTCCAGACACCCGAACAGGCACTCATCCCCGTCATTCGCAGGAGAAAGCGACGGAAAAGATATTGCGGAAAGAGATCGGGCTGCCTTGTGAGGATCTGCTGACGCGTGGCTAATCTGTCCTTGCCATCCGTACTACTGACCAACGCACAATCGCTGGAAAATAAATTGGACGAGCTAAATGCACGTAAAGCCTGAGGTAGAGTATCTCATGATAAGCTGTAGACCACACTATCTATCTAGAAAGTTTTCATCTGTATTTTTCATAGCTTTCTACATACCACCACAGACTGGCACTGGCACTAAAACCGCACTCAACGAGCTGTATACCGCAATAAGCAAACAGAAAAAGAGGCGGCGCTCCTAGCGGCTGGGGACATTAATACAGGGAAACTTAAATCTGTTTTACCTGATTTCTATCAGCATGTTAAATGTGCAACCAGAGGGGAAAAAACTCTAAACCACATTTACTCCACACACAGAGACGTGTACAAAGCTCCCCCTCGCCCTCCATTTGGCAAATCTGACCATAATTCTATCCTCCTAATTCCTGCTTACAAGCAAAAATTAAAGCAGGGTTTCATCGGTGACTCAGTCAATAAAAAAGTGGTCAGATGATGCAGATGCTAAGCTACAGGACTGTTTTCCTAGCACCGACTGGAATATGTTCCGGAAGCTTATAAGAAATCCTGATTTGCCTGATCTGATGAACAATCAAACAGGCAAAGTTTCAACACAGGACTAAGATCGAATCATACTACACCGGCTCCGACACTCATCGGATGTGTTAGTATCACCATTACAGACTACAAAGGGAAGCACAGCTGAGAGCTGCCCAGTGACACGAGCCTACCAGACAAGCTAAATAACTTCTATGCTCGCTTCGAGGCAAGTAACACTGAAACATGCATGAGAGCATTAGCTGTTCCGGATGACTGTGATCACGCTCTCCGCAGCTGATGTGAGTAAGACCTTTAAACGGGTCAACATTCACAAGGCCGCAGGGCCAGAAGGATTACCAGGACGTGTACTCTGAGCATGCGATGACCAATTGGCAAGTGTCTTCACTGACTTTTTCAACCTCTCCCTGTCTGAGTCTGTAATACCAACATGTTTCAAGCAGACCACCATAGTCCCTGTGTCCAAGAACACTAAGGTAACCTGCCTAAATGACTATCGACCCGTAGCACACACATCTGTAGCCATGAAGTGCTTTGAAAGGCTGGTCACGGCTCACATCAACACCATTATCCCAGAAAACCTAGACCCACTCCAATTTGCATACCGCCGGAACCGATCCACAGATGATGTAATCTATTGCTCTCCACACTGCCCTTTCACACCAGGACAAAAGGAACATCTATGTGAGAATGCTATTCATTGACCGCAGCTCAGCATTCAACACCATAGTGCCCTCAAAGCTCATCACTAAGCTAAGGACCCTGGGACTAAACACCTCCCTCTGCAACTGGATCCTGGACTTCCTGCATGCTCAGTCCCCTCCTGTACTCCCTGTTCACTCATGACGGCACGGCCAGGCACGACTCCAACACCATCATTAAGTTTGCCGATGACATAACAGTGGTTTGCCTGATCACCAACAATGATGACACAGCCTATATAGAGGAGGTCAGAGACCTGGCAGTGTGGTGCCAGGACAACAACCTCATCCTCAATGTGATCAAGAATAAGGAGATGATTGTGGACTACAGGAAAAGGAGGACAGAGCACGCCCCCATTCTCATCGACGGGGCTGTAGTGGAGCAGATTGAGAGCTTCACGTTCCTTGGTGTCCACATCACCAACAAACTAACATGGTCCAAGCACACCAAGACAGTCGTGAAGAGGGCACAACAACTCCTATTCCCCCTCAGGAGACTGAAAAGATTTGGCATGGGTCCTCAGATCCTCAAAAGGTTCTACAGCTGCACCACCGAGAGCATGGTTGCATCACTGCCTGTTATGGCAACTGCTTGGCCTCCGACCGCAAGGCACTGCAGAGCGTACATCACTTGGGCCAAGCTTCTTGCCACCCAGGACCTCTATATTAGGAGGTGTCAGAGGAAGCACCAAAAAATGGTCAAAGTCTCCAGCCACCCTAGCCATAGACTGTTCTCTCTGCTACCGCACGGCATGCTGTACCGGAGTGCCAAGTCTAGGTCCAAGAAGCTTCAACCCCCAAGCCATAAGTCTCCTGAACATCCAATCAAATGGCTACCCAGACCATTTGCACCCCCCCCCCCCCCCCCTCTTTTATGCTGCTGCTACTCTGTTATTATCTACGCATTAGTCACTTTAATAACTCTACGCACATGTATATATTACGTCAATTACCTCGACTAACCGGTGCCCTCGCACATTGACTCTATACCGGTGCCCCCTGTATATAGCCTCACTATTGTTATTTTACTGCTGCTCCTCAATTACTTATGATTAAGGGCTAAGGGCTTGTGAGTAAGCATTTTACTGTAAGGTCTACTACACCTGTTGCATTCGGCGCATGTGACAAATACAATTTTATTGTATTAGAAAATGTCTTGATAAACTTGGGAATTCCTTTTTCTGTCAATGGTAGCAAGCTGTCCAGGCCCTAAGACAGCAAAGCAGCCCCAAACCATGATGCTCCCTCCACCATACTTTACAGTTGAGATGAGGTTTTGATGTTGGTGTGCTGTGCCTTTTTTTTCCACACATAGTGTTGTGTTCCTTCCAAACAACTCAACTTTCATCTGTCCACAAAATATTCTACTGTAGTGCTGTGGAACATCCAGGTGACTATTGCAAATTTCAGACGTGCAGCAATGTTTTTTTTTGGACAGCAGTGGCTTCTTCCGTGGTGTCCTCCCATGAACACCATTCTTGTTTAGTGTTTTACGTATCGTAGACTCGTCAACAGAGATGTTAGCATGTTCCAGAGATTTCTGTACATCTTTAGCTGACACTCTAGGATTCTTCTTAACCTCATTGAGCATTCTGCGCTGTGCTCTTGCAGTCATTTTTGCAGGACGGCCACTCCTAGGGAGAGTAGCAACAGTGCTGAACTTTCTCCATTTATATACAATTTGTCTTACCGTGGACTGATGAACATCAAGGCTTTTAGAGATACTTTTGTAACCCTTTCCAGCTTTATGTACTTCTACACCTGCATTGCTTGCTGCTTGGGGTTTTAGACTGGGTTTCTGTACAGCACTTTGAGATATCAGCTGATGTAAGAAGGGCTTTATAAATACATTTGATTTGATTATGCAAGTGAACAATTCTCTTTTGTTTGAAGCATGGTTCACATCAGGCAAATTTGAGTTTGAATCACCAGAGATAACATCAGACTAACACATTATCACCACAAACCCACCCCAAATCTTGTGAGTGTGTGTGTGTCTCACTGACAATGATGAGACAGCCTATAGGGAGGAGGTCAGAGACCTGGCAGTGTGGTGCCAGGATAACAAGCTCTCCCTCAACGTAATCAAGACAAAGTAGATGATTGTGGACTACAGGTAAAGGAGGTCTGAGCATGCCCCTATTCTCATTGACGGGGCTGTAGTGGAGCAGGTTGAGAGCTTCAAGTTCCTTGGTGTCCACATCACCAACAAACTATTATGGTTCAAACATGCCAAGACAGTCGTTAAGAGGGCACAACAACTCCTTTTCCCCCTGGCATGGGTCCTCAGATCCTCAAAAAGTTATACAGCTGCACCACTGGTTGCATCACCAACTGGTATGGCAACTGCTCGGCCTCCGACCGCAAGGCACTACAGAGGGTAGTGTATACGGCCCAGTACATCACTGTGGCCAAGCTTCCTGCCATCCAGGAACTCTATACCAGGCGGTGTTAGAGGAACCCCATAAAATTTGCCAAAGTCCTCAGCAAGCGGTACCGGATTGCCAAGTCTAGGTCCAAAAGGCTTCTTAAAAGCTTCTACCCCCAAGCCATAAGACTCCTGAACAGCTAATCAAATGGCTACCTGGACTATTTTCATTATCGTCCCATATTTGCATTACGCTGCTGCTACTCTGTTTAATATCTATGCATAGTTACTTTACCTCTACCTACATGTACATATTACCTCAATTAAACTGTGCCACCGCTCAATGACTCTGTACCGGTACCCCCTGTATATAGCTTCGTTACTGATATTTTATTGTTGCTCTTTAATTATTTGTTATTTTTCTATTTTCTTCTTTTTATTTATTTTCAGTTTATTTGAGTAAATACTTTCTTTTTTTTTTTAACTGCATTGTTGGTTAAGGGCTTGCAAGTAAGCATTTCACTGTAAGGTCTACACCTATTGTATTTGGCACATGTGACAAATAGAATTTGATTTGATATTGTGTGTGAGACATCCTGCAGTGCCTATGGTGGCCACACGAGGAAGCTAATCTCCCTGCTAACCAATATCAACTGAGAGACAAGAGGTTTCCCTCTGGTTGTTTTGAATGTGGACAATTTACATTTCTGAGGGGGGAGATGAGAAGAAAATGCAAGTTCAGGTGATAGTAGATAACAGAGCAGGAAAAACATGATACTCTTCCATGTTGTGTCATGACTCCCAGAAATCCTGTTAATCGGTAACTGGATATAATTCCTTGAGGGCAGAAGTATGTGGGGTTCAGAGTGGCCAAATATGTAAGGAGAAATATGTAAAGCTCCTAGTTTAGTGTTTCTAGATAGTCTTCAAGTTGGACTCTGGCACCCGAAGAGGATATTGTTTACCAGTGTATGTAAGCCTCATTTGCACACCTTATAACAGCATTGCTAATTGAAATGGTTTCCTCTGTCGATGTGCCATTTCCCATTTGGTCTAAACACATAAACACAACATGTATTGTTTTTCCATTCCAGCAGCAAGAAATTGTGATGAAAAACTTTTTTGATTGTACAGCAGAGGAGAGGTTAGTTTGAGGGAGCATGTGAGAAAGAGCCAGTCAGTGAGAGAGAGTATAGAGAAGAGAAAGAGCGAGACAGTGGGAGAGACAGCAAGAAAGATAATTAGTTAGTATTGAAATCATCATATCAGGGTCAGAATCTGCCCTACAGAGGAAGAAGATAAGATGGTGACCCACGGGGGAACCTGTAGGCTTATTCTATCACACTCAACTGATCTAGACTCAGCTCATTTTATTTGCACTCATTATAGAGTCTCTTTAACACTTGGATAGAAGGCTAACAATAGTTTAACATTTACCGTAGCATTGTCTATTATTAACTCAGTGTTGATGGAAATATTGACATTATCACATATGGCACTGACTTTGCCTGTGCTACATTCCTAACTCTGTTGTGCTGTGAATGAATAACATTCCAGGCAGTTGAGGGACATCTTTATAGTAGTTTCTATTGCTCCATGCATCCACAGGTGATGTCATGTTGTCTTGAGCAGTAACGGCTGACAAAGAATGTCCCTCCTGTACTCTGTGCCTCTCTCTCTCGCTCTCTCTCTCTCTCGCTCTCTCTCTCTCTCTCTCTCTCTCTCCAGAGCCAGTTTTTCCTGAGGTGAGTTGTTCCTCACACCTCACAGTTAATCTGCAGTCAGACAGGTCAGGAAGGCAAGCTCTGACAGGCTCTCTCTCTCTCTCTGTCCAACCACTTCCACACAGCCTCCTCCGCCTGTCTGGCTGCCTACAGCTCACTGCTCAGATACACAAAGATAGAACAGCAGGATCTGCAGCCATGAAAAATGTTAAATCTTTCCTAATGTTTAGAGCATCATATAGCATGGATGTCATTTCACCCACACAGTGATGCTGTCCAGAAGCTGCCTTTAAAAGCGTGGGAATTATTTTCCAGTGCTCCAGAGGAATGATAATTGTTATTATGCCTTTAATTCAGCATAACCTTGGCAGGACACTAAAGCATTGGGGTCAGTAGCTCTGTAGACCATAGCCCACAATCCAGCACCAGCCGCTGGCCCATTACCCTGCTCCAATACCACATCAGCCTCTTCACTGAGTACCACAGGGGCAGCCGTGACCTCTATCCATGGTTGTGGACATCCCCCAAGAAGAGACAGCATCCCAAATGTCACTCTATTCCCTATATAGTGCACTATGTAGATAATAGGGTGCCAGAGAGAGAGGGAGTGCAGGGTAATGGCGCTTCTTCAGGGGTGGGCAGGATTTCACAGCTGCCGTGCCTCAATTACCCTGCGTGTGGTAATCTGCTCTAATCCAGCGGGTTTGCTGGGGGAGTTAACATCACCATTCACCACACTTTCCAATCCCATGTACAGGCTCCTCTAGAGTGGCTATGTGGCACTGACGTAAGTAGCTATCCAGGGCCTCCAGGCTGCTTCTTCACGGACATGTCACAGTTATAGCTTCAGACATTCCCAGTTATACAGACAGACAGGCTTGGATTCAGCAAGGCCATTAGAGAGAGAGAGAGAGTGTGTGTGTGAGAGAGTGTGTGAGAGAGTGAGTGAGAAAGTGTGTGTGTGTGTGTGTGTGTGTGTGTGTGTGTGTGTGTGTGTGTGTGTGTGTGTGTGTGTGTGTGTGTGTGTGTGTGTGTGTGTGTGTGTGTGTGTGTGTGTGTGTGTGTGTGTGTGTGTGTGTGTGTGTGTGTGTGTGTGTGATGCATGTGACAAAGCAGGATTTTCTCCATGGCTTTCCCGACCTCGGTGAACACAGGCCAGTCTAATGAGGGCACCGGGAAAGGACCAGTAAAGGTTGGGCTGATGATCCCGTTAGCAGCAGTCCAAACCCCAGTCTAAACTCTGGCTAAGCATCCTGAGGAATTTGAGACATGATCTGTGACTCACGCTGGACAAGTTGGAGGCCAATTACTCAATTACACACTTTTCACTGGAGCGGAGAGATTTAAAAGGCATACCAGGGCTTTGAAATAATGGTGGTTAGTTAGCTGAGCTCACCCATTAGTAAAATACCAGCGAGTGTGGAAGGATTGACCCCTAGCTGTGGCCCCTAGCTGTGGGCTCTGGTTCTCTGTTCTAATGTGGCAATTTGGCAGTGGTTCCAGTGGTTCAATGGCTAGAAAATGTACAGCAGCGGTGTGGCTGGTCTTATCATCTTCACATAGAGGGAGAGAACAAACAGCTAAGTTATTGAAGAGAGCTGTCCATAAACACTGACACTAGCAGTATGTGTGTAGTGTAGGGTAAGGTTTGGTGTTAGAATGTGTGTAGGTGAGGTCAAATTAGAAGTTACAAGGCTGTGATGACAAGCTCAGAGTAGGCACCTTCACACTAAAAGAAAGGATGTGATCAAAAGATCTGGGAATCAGTTAGCTGACTGAAAATGGAGCCTATTGCACAGTACTTGTCCTGCACTGTAAAAAGTAGGACGGCACAGTTCTTCACCTGAAGTGTTTTTTCTGATTGGTATGATCCAAAATTACGCTTTGGTTCTTTCAACTTATTCAATTAGTCTGAAATCAAATAACGACTTTGACAGATCAATGTGATTTTGGAGGCCTGGCCCTATTGGGGCTGTGGCTTTCAGTTTGTTATTTTTGGCCACCTGTGAGAGTGAATGTCATTCCAGGTAATGTGTTCTGTTTTTTATTATTTTATTATTATATGTTGACTGCCAGCACTGAATCTTAAATGGAAAATCCACTCAAAAACTAACTTTTGGTATCTTTTTCATTAGTCCACTATTGATACAGTCCCAAAATGTTTTGCATGTCAGCAGTCAAGATTTTAAGATATTGGACTTTCAAGAAAAGTGGATGGGTCACTATTGTCTAGACATGTACAGTACACAGCTATCTAGCTAACATTAACAGTTTTACCTACCTGCAGATTCATACTCTATCATTTCATGCATAGTGGCTAGCTATGACAATCCATTTGTACTGTAGCTATGGGCTGGGATTATGGTTCATTGTTTAGCTAGCTAGCTGGCTACATGTCTAAACAAAAGACTCTACTTCGCAATAGAATGATTACATGACCCATCAAGTTAGCCAGGTATGTCTGGGGGTGGTTACGGACATCTATTGTATATCATGAACATGTGTACTGTACATGTCTAGACAATAGTGACCCATCCACTTTTCTAGATGTGGTTGGGGGTGATTATAGCGTTTCTTTCACATGACCTATCAACTTCGACAAGTGTCTGGGTAAGCATCATCTAATAGGCTAATTATAGAATATAAATAAAATATTTTTATCTGGACACTTTCAAAGTCAGATTAGGATATAGGCCAAGTACTAGATGAAGTGTATAATTACCTGGAGTTTTGTAAAGAGATAGGTGGGGCTAAGGCTTAAGGGTGTGTGAACGATGCTGAATAGGTGTAGACAAAGACGAGCTCTCCAGTAGGTGTACCAAAACATTCAAGGGACATTTTCTCAAAAGTGGGGTTACAAGTTTGTCAACTTTCAAAGCAGAATTACTTTCTCATTGTTTCTCAACTGCAGTGTATGATGTACCATTTTGTAGCTCTGAATCTCTACTTTTATCCAATGTAAAAAAATAATTTAAAAAAGCAATTTCAAATGTTACTAGTCTACATAAGGCCGAATGGAGGCGGTGGATCACACATAGCCAATATTGACTTTGCAGCTGGCCCATCTAGAGGAAATCGCTCAGTTCTGCCTCCAGGGCAAGATTCATGACAATAAACGTCAACCTGCGAGACTGCATGCATCAAGAGCTCAGAGGGCAGCTGACACTTAGTCCAGTGGTGGAAAAAGTACCCAATTTTCCTACTTGTGTAAAAGTAAAGATACATTAATATAAAATGACTCAAGTAAAAGTGAAAGTCACCCAGTATAATACTACTTGAATAAAAGTCTAAAAGTATTTGGTTTTAAAAATACTTAAATATCAAAAGTAAATGTATTTGCTAAAATATTCTTAAGTATCAAAATTAAAAGTAAAGGTATAAATAATTTCAAATTCCTTATATTAAGCAAACCAGACGGCACCATTTTAGTGTTTTTAAAATGTACAAATAGCCAGGGGCACACTCCAACACACAGACATAATTTACAAACGAAGCATTTGTGTTTAGTGTGCCCAGAGGATCAGAGGCAGTAGGGATGACCAGGGATGTTCTCTTGATAATTGTGTGATTTGGGCCATATTCCTGTCTTGCTAAGCATTCAAAATGTAATGACTACTTTTGGTGTCAGGGAAATGTATGGAGTAAAAAGTACATTATTTTCTTAAGAAATGTAGTTCAGTAAAAGTAAAAGTAGTCAAAAATATAAATCGTAAAGTACAGATACCCCAAAAAAGCAACTTAAGTAGATACTTTAATGTATTTTTACTTAAGTACTTTACACTACTGATTTAGTTTGATGCTAAACATTTTGTAACCTGGAACTTAACCTGTTGTGCTGCAGCGGTTTAGTGAGAGTATGTCTGTGTGTCTGGTATAGCGATGATAAGTGCTCGTGTGTGTGTTTCATACTCTATGTCCACAACTGGGTCAATGAGACTGAGACAGCAGAATAGCCCTGGCCGGTTTACAACCCACTTGATCTCATTACTGAGTGACGATCAATGAGCTTTACATCATTGAGTCTTTCCCGATCGCTTACCCTAGTGAGAAACAAAATACACCCATGGAGAGAGACAGCGAGAGAGAGAGGTGGATGACTGGTCCTGATCTTAGATAATTAATCTGTCCTGCAGACCCACTCAATACTCATTCAGATATGTATTTAATTTATCACAATGTGAAATCAATCAAGAGTGACATTCAAACTTACTTGGTTTTTGGAGGCTTGGTGACTCGAGCGCAAGGGACTCTATGGACCTCACCCGACTCTGCTGTGGATGCGCTTGCTTCACCATTCGAACCGAATCTTCTCGATACGAACCGCTTTCGAGCACAATGGGAATCCGTTCCAAACTTCTGCCTGATCTCTCATAACCCGCATTGGTGTACCGCACGGGGCCACCTGCGACAGAGGTGACTGGGTATCCAGTGTTCCCCTCCTCATGTCTGGACCGACTCTGAAGTGAGGACGCGCGGTTGTGATGCGTTTTGTTGGTCCCGTTGCTCGGATCCAGTGGAATAACTTTGTTTTCAATCCGAGTTCCGACAGAGCAGGCAGAAAGCGGGGCTGGTTTTTGCGCTGGCAGATGGTGCTGTTTAGAGTGCGGGTGTTCCGGGGCAGACGGGCCCTTCATTTGGTTGTTGTTGTCCGGGTTCAGCATGGAGTATCGCAACCCCGCCACGAAGCGCTCAAATGTCAGGCAACCATGCGGTGGGGCCACCCGCCTCAGGCACTCCAGCACCCCGCCGGGCAAATCATGAGTATCTGCCCCTTGCCATCGACTCTCAATCTCCGATATGTGCACATACCCTCTCTTCCCGTCATCAAGGATGTCAAAGAGTGTCCTCAAACTGTGTAAAAATGCTTTGGGTAACCCATCTGTTGAATATTCCGTGTCTTTAGGCTGCATTTTACCGGTTCTGCTTGTCTTGCCTTCTCTTCTTGTGCCAATCCTACCGTAAATTGTCGATGACCCGTTCAATTTGCACCTCCGATCAGTCACTATCAGAGCCATTCATTTATCAATCGTTGAACTGAATAATGGCAAACTCAAACCTCACCAAGATATATCTTATAACGTGGTTATAAAGTCGTATTACTTTGCGCGTGATACAACAACTATTCGTTTGTAATAAGTAGCCTAGCCTACTATATTTATTCAAAATTAATTATAAATTCTACCCATTTCTCTTTATGCCTTCCATTGACGAAACACTGCTTTCCTTTGCAGCTCCAGGATACTTTTTTTCAACTGGACAGTCCTTCAAACGTCTGCGCAGATTTGTCTAGGGACACAGCCATTGGTCATCGTCAGAATTGCCGTGCGCTTATTGGTAGGAACTTGTGGAAGGTAGAAGTTTGAGTTGTGCTTTTGTTATTCATTGAGCCGGACGTTATTCGCCCAAGGATTCATACCCTACCCACTTAATGAGTCAGGAAATATGTGTGTTTACCCTACATCTGGGTCTAATTGTAAAAAAAATAAAAATAGGCAGTCTTTATGCAAGATGTTTACAATAATGGTTATACATAGTAATAGGCGTATGATACATTGTAGCCTATGAGTGATACATTGTAGATTAGAGCATTGTATCACCACTATATTCCATAAATAAAACACTTTCAACTGACTAAGCCATTAATATTTCACATTGTTTAACATATAGGGCTTTTTAAGCTTTATAGGACCAAACATATCGTAATATATCTTTAGAAAAATGTTTCTTATAGCTAACACAAGTCACAGCTATCTCATCTTTCCTCCATGTAGATACATCATTAGAGAAGAGCAGTCACTTCCATTTCATCCCCAAGCCTCGCTTGCTCAGACTTGAATTCTTCTCTCATCCCTTGAGGACAACTTTTAATTTGATGTAATTTAAGTTTCACTCTGTCACAGGGAATGCTGCAACTTATATAGGCTACATTTATGATGTATCCCTGTTTCTCTCCTCTCCTCTCACTGTAAACCAACCAACACAGTACTAGTCATTATTGATAACATATTGATTT
This sequence comes from Oncorhynchus clarkii lewisi, assembly GCF_045791955.1. Taxonomy (NCBI): domain Eukaryota; kingdom Metazoa; phylum Chordata; class Actinopteri; order Salmoniformes; family Salmonidae; genus Oncorhynchus; species Oncorhynchus clarkii. The sequence continues at coordinate 28,556,447 of NC_092151.1, read as the reverse complement.
TGGGAACAGAATCACTGAATGCCTGAGGGTGAAATCAAATTGATTGTCATAGTAAAGGATCTGACAATTGCATACAGTAGAAAGTCCTACACACAGTGGCTTTGGTCATTAATGGAGGGAATTATCCTAACAGTAAACCCACTTTGGCTACTCCACCGGGGTCAGCTAGTGCACGCTCCTATGTAGTAGCATAGCTAGAGAAAAAGATGGTGTGTGTGCGTGCGTGTGCATGCTCATGTGTGTGTGTGCACGTGACAGAGAGAGATAGACTGCACTGCCAATGTGAGTGGTGTTCTTTTACTGATCGGCAGGTTCAGAGTCAGACAATTTAATCCTCAATTCTCTACCAGCCTCCCTCCCCTCATTTTCCTTTCACCCTGTCTCTCTCTCCCTGTCACGCACATACACTGCCACAGTCACACAAACACATAAGCCTGCGTGTACATGCACATGCACGCACACACACACCCACACTACAGTGCCCACAGTTCATGAGTGGAAGCTAAACCATGAGTGCACTGAGGGAATTATCCCTGACCCTGCTATTGTTTATCTTACTTATTAGAACCATAGGTTTACCCTCACCCCACTGGCCAACTCACACGCACACACATTATATATAATTTTTACTTGTGCTTTGTATCTCTGTCTCTCCCTTCAGCAATATCACTGTGCATGTGGCAAACCATTTGAGAGCTGGATCACTGCATTATTTTCGGGAAGTGCTTCAAATCTTAGACTTTTATCCTAAGTTGAGTCATAATGGAAGACAGAGAAGAAGTGGAAGTACATTTAAGCGATGGAGGCTGTAAGCTTTATAGTCTTTCTCTCATTTAGCCTTCAGATTAGACTGTGAATGTCTATTCCCAAATAATGAATCCAATCCAATCCTCATCTATGACAAGGATTGCCTAGTGGTTAGAGCGTTGGGCCAGTAACCCGAAAGGTTGCTGGATCAAATCCCTGAGCTGACAAGGTAAAAATCTGTCAATCTGCCCCTGAGCAAGGCAGTTAACCCACTGTTCCCTGGGTGTTTAAGATGTGGATGTCGATTAAGGCAGCCCCCCACACATCTCTGATTCAGAGGGGTTGGGTTAAATGCGGAAGACACATTTCAGTTAAAGGCATTCAGTTGTACAACTGACTAGGTATCCCCCATTTCCAAGCCTTCATTCTGTTCCTGCTTTTCTGGTGTTTCTGGGTTTATTAAGAAGGTTTATTTAAGCACTTCGCTGGGTGCCTAAGGGAATGAACTTTGGTCACCTAGTTTCTCCAGATAGTTATGTGTAAAAAGACTCTATTGTTTCACAGGCCTCCATTAAGAGAGAAAAACACATATTTGCACAAATTTGAAAAGGAAACTAGTTCAGCTATGCAAATGGTGCCACAGTAGGGTTTAAGATACAATACAATCTCATCGTGTTCTATTTACACACATACTGATTTTTACCACCCATGAAGCTGATCCTATGTTTTTTATAACAATAATGATGCAAAGGACTGATATCTTAGCCAAATTCTTCAGACTCCTATAAATACATGCAGTATGTATTTATAGATTGTAATGCATGTCTCGCTCTAGTCTAAGCCATCTATCAAATTCATCATGTGACAGGCGGCTTATGAAGAATGTGTTCTTGTTCTTGGAAGCATTGTTAATCAGTGTATATACCAAACTACATAGTAATGACACACTGTGCCTCTAGTATGTATGAAGACAGAAATATCAGACCAATTCCAATATGCCTGTTAGCACTAGTTTCAAGTATGATTTTTAATGGCCTTGAGAAAAGGAGCTTGAACCATACTACATCTTCATGTTTTACCCAGCATCAGTATATTTTGAATCCTTACAAACTCTGCTCTAGAGAAGGCTAGTAACAGTGACTAAAGTTCAGGGCAGGGTACTGGGCGAAGGCCATCTAGTGAAACTATTTAACAGTCTGACGGCCTGGAGATAGAGAATGTTTGTCTCACAGTCCCAGCTTTGATTCACCTGTACTGTCTCCGCGTTGTAGATGGTAGCGAGATGAACAGGCTGTGGCTCGGGTGGCTGAGATCCTTGACAATCTTCAAATCAAATACAATTTTATTGGTCACTTACACGTGTTTAGCAGATGTTATTGCGGGTGTAGTAAAGTGCTTGTAAAAGTGTATACCTATTGAAAGGGAGGAGCAAAATGGTGTTGTGGCAACTACTACACCGGACCAAGCTTGGTGTTATCGTTTTTGGATTATCAGCTAATGCATTGTGTGGGACGTACACATTGTCTTGAATGTCCTGAAAAGCCATTCAGAGTCAATAGAATGAGTTAAGCTGGTCATTTGGGACATGAGAAGATTAAGACACACATAAGACTATATGCCGTTACTGCAATGAGACAGGACATGAGGTAGAATACACTGACTTGAAGTGTCAAATGGTCATAGTTTCACGCTCTCATGCCTCTTCTTCAACCAAATGAGCAAATCCGCACGAGAGGTGTGAGTGGCTTTACATATACGTGACCCAGCTAATGGTGGCATGTCTAAATAATGGTGACCAAAGCCCCCTCTCCAGACTCACATCATTTACTATATATATATATATATATATATATATACATATATATATATATATATATATATATATATATATATATATATATATATATATATATATATATATATATATATATACTGTAAGTGACAAAGGCAAACATGATCTGTTTAATGGATGTTTCAGAGGTAAATCCTGTACGTCGTTAACACTAATGCTTATCACTAACAGGAAATCAACACATTGTGCTAATCTGTTTTAGCCTAATAATTTTAAACTGCTTCAGTTCAATGAACATTATGTCATGTATCATTACAGACATCTTCACATTAGCGTACCCTCGTGTGGACTTCCCTCCCCTCCGGTCATCACTTCTTTGCCATCTCTCATCAACCGCAAATTCCATTGACTTTAAATTGAACAGAATTAGGCAAATCATGCAAAGTACTCACAAATGTGTTAATAAAAAAATCCACTAAGTATTTAAAGCTATAATCATAAAACATCCTAAATAAATTGATGTAGTATTAGCCTACATAAAGTGTGAGACACATTCACTAAGTGGATGAATACAGACAGTACAGTCCTTACAATGAGAAACAAAGCATTATACCTAGTGATATACGGTATGTACTGTATGTTATGCTGCTAGTATAACCTTTCCCAAACTGTGTTAAATGCGCAAGAATTCTACAAAACCTCAATGATCCATACTAACCACTAGTGGCACTTTAGGAAACTATTGGTTCGTTTCAGCCGTACAGCATGCCAACCAAGGCATAAAAAATAATACTGGATCATGAGCTTAAAATTTGAATCCCCCCAAAAAGTGAAAACAAATTTGTGGAACGCTGTCAAAATGCAAAATTTGCCCTCGTATCCTGCTCCAGGGATTTTTCTGCCATTGTAATCCTTGGGCGGGCCCACCTAAGCGTTTTTTCGGGTCACCTAAGTGCAAACAGTGTAAAAAAAATAAAACTAAGTGTAAACTTAAACGACTAAAACCAGATATAAAGTATGTTGAAAAGATAATGGACCTATATATTTTTTAATAATATCATCTCTGGGAACTAACAATCACCAAAATAAAAACTAGACTGCAGGGAGAAAGGAAAATTCCCAAAACAATTTAGCAGTATTCATGTCTTTATTGTTTGAGCAAAAGAAACTACCTTTAAAACTACAAAACAAATCCTCAGCTCCATGGCAGAATATGTAGAATCGTGGGAAATTAGCATTAAACCTCTTAAGGATTAGCCCCTTTTTTTCAATTTTCATCTAAAATGACATATCCAAATCTAACTACATGTAGCTCAGGCCCTGAAGCAAGGATATGCATATTATTGGTACCATTTGAAAGGAAACACTTTGAAGTTTATGGAAATGTGAAAGGAATGTAGTAGAATATAACACTATAGATCTGGTAAAAGATAATACATCATCTTTGAAATGCAAGAGAAAGGCCATAATGTATTATTCCTGCCCAGGTGCAATTTAGATTTTGGCCACTAGATGGCATCAGCGTATGTGCAACATTTTAGATGAACCATTGAATGAACCATTGAATTTCTGTTCAAAATTTTAAATCAAAATGCCCAAATGTGCCTAATTTAATAGCTACTGAAAATTGGACAGTGCAGTTAGATTAACAAGAATTGAAGCTTTCTTACAATATCAGATATGTCTATGTCCTGGGAAATGTTCTTGTTACTTACAACCTCATGCTAATCGATTTAGCCTACGTTAGCTCTACCGTTAGGGACACCGAATCCGAAGAAGTTTTAAAATGCAACATTTTCTCTCAGCTGCATTACAAAAGGCGCCCGGCTCACTAGAGAGTGATGAGCCAAGTAAAGCCCGCCCTGGCCAAACCCTCCCATAACCCAGACGACACTAGGCCAATGACACAGCCTGGGATTGAACCCGGGTCTGTAGTGATGCCTCAAGCACTGCGATGCACTGCCTTAGACCGCTGCACCACTCAGGAAGCCCTAGATAAATAGCTTTAGACTCTCATCTCCAAGATGGGAGCCTCTAAAATGTGTTATAAAATGTAGCCACGCTCTTTGCCACACCCCCTACCAACCACCCTTTTTGATCCAGAAAAAAACCTGCGCTCCAAATCCAAATCTCACAGCCTATTGGTCTGGAAATCTGACCCTTACTCATGTGTCAACAGTGGTTTACCTTTGAGGAGATAAAAGCTTAATGAAAGACATGACTTCTATTCCATTAAACCCAGTAAATCAAATACAATTTTATTTATCACATGCGCCGAATACAACAGGAAGTATTTACAGGATGTGATCAAACGGACATTGTTTATTCAACCCTCAAGCCCACTCTATAACATATAATGTTTTTCCCTTACCTTTTCCATATATTAAATAAACTATGCACTATATAGTACTCATCTGGACACAAGTCAGGGTGGCCCAATCTGACAAAATGCCATGATCAACTTACAAGGTTTTCTGATCTATATAAAGGGTTCAATCACTGAACCCACGTGAAACTAAGTCCAGCATGGCAGAACATTGTCCAATGGTGACACAGTTGAACCATAATACCTAAATAAATGTGTTTATTGATAGGGTTGAGTGGGTGAGATGTGAAGCAGAGGACTGGGGTTGCCTGTACATGAGCATGTCCTGTGGTCATTCCATCACATCTCCATATGGGGTCTTCTTAGGCCCAGCTGGTTCCTCAGGGGCAGGCTCTGCTACTGCAATACAGACAGACACAGAGAGATGTCAGAGACCTGAGAGCTGAATAAACCGCTGACCTAATGTCTACCCCTCTTATTTTGTGTCCGTCTTCACAACCGGCATTGAGATTTAGTCCACGTAGTATAGAATGGCATAGAATAGAGTAGAACCACAGCTATACTCACTGTGGGGTGTTCGGTCTGGTACTTTCCCTGTCTCTATTAGCATCCATAGGTCAGTGCACTTCATTGTCTCCCAGCGTGTCACTGCATAGCTGCCCACTGACGAAGCCGCTGAAGGGGAATAGAGAGGGCAATGAAAGGAACAAGGTGAGACAAAGAGGTAGACATGATTGACGTTTAGACAATCATTCTAAACTCTATATTACTGCAAGTTATAGCTAAACATCACATTCTGTAATTTGAGTACACAGGCACACTCTCACCTGTTGAAATCAGCAGGTTCCACTGCAAAGGATATGGAAGCCTCTTCTGAATAACTTTTTGTATGAGAAATAATCCACTTGTCCCTACAATAGAGTACAGAAAATGTTAGGGTACATGAAAGAGGCTCCACGATGCATTCATGCATAAATAAATTGCTATTATATGAAGTGAAAACAAAGCATTGGGAGAGTGTCACTCACCCAATATAAAGGTCGCTGTCCCTTTCATGAAGGCATGAGACTGACAGGCAGCATACTGCTGTAAACCCTGAGAGAAGAAAGATCGCAAATGGGTTGAATACAAAATGCAATCATCATGTGAGATTATTTTATGTTCAATATGTGTCCCAGGTTAGGTAGCTCTGGTAAGAAATCTAAGAACACAACTAGCAAGGAAGGCTGTAAAACCTAGCAAATGTATATAATCGTGTTAAAAACGTCAAAACACAAAGCACGTGTAATCTACAGCTGAGCTACAGCAACCATTCAGCAGTGTCTTCCGTAAAAGGTTAAAGCAGTAAAAAGATAAAGGACCAACCGGATGTTTTGCTGCAAGCGCATCGTCCACTTTTGTGAGTCCAAGGTTGACCATTTCGTAAATAAACACTTTAATTAAGTTGACGTATTTATTATACCACTACAATATCCAACATATACAAGCCAATGTGTACATAACTGTTATGAAACTTGCAACTTCCGCATAGAGTAAAAGAAATCCCGAAGGGTATACTTTTATGAAGGTTTCTGTGATACTAAATGACTCACGACGCCTCGTGGTGTGGGGGCGTCAGTGCAGCTCTTAACTAATGAGGCATAAAGTGTGCATTACTGTATTCACTTTTATGGGTAGATAAATCATATTGGTATAGTTTGTTTTCTGCTGTGTAAAGATTTGTCATTTATATATTATGCAAAAGTTTAAGATTTAGCATACAAAAAAATGAAAAGACCCATAATCAAAACTACAATAGAACATGCTTGTCACAGTCTTGATTATTTTCTTCTCTGAACATGTAAGATTTTTCAGTGTGATCCAATGCTTTACTCTACTAGTCATAGTCAGCTTTTATTTAGGCAAGTCAGTTAAGAATACATTCTTATTTACAATGATGGCCTACCAAAAGGCAAAAGGCCTCCTGCGGGGACGGTGCTGGGGTTAAAAATAAAATAATAGGACAAAACACACATCACGACAAGAGAGACACTACAACACTACATAAAGAGAGACCTAAGACAACAACATAGCAAGGCAGCAACACATGACAAAACAGCATAGCAGCAGCACAACATGGTAGCAGCACAAAACATGGTACAAACATTATTGGGCACAGACAACCGCACAAAGGGCAAGAAGGTAGAGACAACAATACATCAAGCAAAGCAGCCACAACTGTCAGTAAGAGTGTCCATGATTGAGTCTTTGAATGAAGAGATTGAGATAAAACTGTCCAGTTTAAGTGATTGTTGCAGCCCATTCCAGTCGCTAGCTGCAGCTAACTGAAAAGATGACCGACCCAGGGATGTGTGTGCTTTGGGGATCTTGTGACTGGCAGAACGGGTGTGACTTGCAGAACGGGTGTTGTATGTGGAGGATGAGGGCTGCAGTAGATATCTCAGATAGGGGGGAGTGAGGCCTAAGAGAGTTTTATAAATAAGCAGCAACCAGTGGGTCTTGCGACTGGTATACAGAGATGACCAGTTTACAGGAGTATAGAGTGCAGTGATGTGTCCTATAAGGGGCATTGGTGGCAAATCTGATGGCCGAATGGTAATGAACAGCTAGCCGCTCGAGAGCACCCTTACCTGCTGATCTATAAATTACGTCTCCGTAATCTAGCATGGGTAGGATGGTCATCTTAATCAGGGTTAGTTTGGCAGCTGTGGTGAAAGAGGAGCGATTACGATAGAGGAAACCAAGTCTAGATTGAACTTTAGCCTGTAGCTTTGATATGTGCTGAGAGAAGGACAGTGTTACCATCTGACCATACTTCCAAGTACTTGTATGAGGTGACTAGCTCAATCTCTAAACCCTCAGGAGGTAGTAATCACACCTGTGGGGAGATTCTTCTTACCAAACCATATGACCTTTGTTTTGGAGGTGTTCAGAACAAGGTGAAAGGCAGAAAAAGCTTGTTGGACACTAAGAAAGCTTTGTTGTACAGCGTTTAACACAAAATCCGGGGAGGGGCCAGCTGAGTATAACTGCATATACATGGAGGAGAGAGCTTCCTACTGCCTGAGCTATGTTGTTGATGTAAATTGAGAAGAGCGTGGGGCCTAGGACCGAGCCTTGGGGTATTCCCTTGGTGACAGGCAGTGGCTGAGACAGCAGATGTTCTGACTTTATACACTGAACTCTTTGAGAGAGGTAGTTAGCCAACCAGGCTAAAGAGCCCTCAGAGACACCAATACTCCTTAGCTGGCCCACAAGAATTGAATGGTCTATCATATCAAAAGCTTTGGCCAAGTCAATAAAAATAGCAGCACAACATTCCTTAATATCAAGGGCAATGGTAACATAATTGAGGACCTTTAAGGTTACAGTGTCACAGTCCATAACCTGAGCGGAAATCAGATTGCATACCCGAGAGAATACTTTAGACATCAAGAAAGCCAGTCAAGCCTCCAGGGTGGCGCAGTGGTCTAAGGCACTGCATGACAGTGCTAGCTGTGCCACCAGAGATTCTAGATTTGCGCCCAGGCTCTGTCGCAGCCGGCCGCGACCAGGAGGCTCATGGGGCGGCGCACAATTGGCCCAGCGTCGTCCGGGTTAGGGAGGGTTTGGCCGGGCAGGGATATCCTTGTCTCATTGCGCATTGGTGCAGCTGGCTTCCGGGTTGGATGTGCATTGTGTCAAGAAGCAGTGCGGCTTGGTTGGGTTGTGTTTCGGAGGATGCATGGCTCTCAACCTTCGCCTCTCCCGAGTCCGTACAGGAGTTGCAGCGATGAGACAAGACTGTAACTACTACCAATTGGATACCACGAAATTGGGGAGAAAAAGGGGTAAATTATTTTTTAAATAAAAGCCAGTCAGTTGATTATTCAAGTTTTTTCAATAGTTTTGATAAAAAGGGCAAAATAGAAATAGGCCTATAACAGTTAGGATCAGCTTGAGCTCCCCCTTTAAATGAAGAATGAACCATGGCTGCCTTCCAAGCAATGGGAACCTCCCCAGAGTGGAGAGACAGGTTAAAACGTTTGGAGATAGGCTTGGCAATGATAGGGGCAGCAACCTTAATTGAGGAGAAAGGGTCTAAACCATGTTTAGAAGCTCAGAAGTTTAAGAAGCTCCTTTAGCACCTCGGACTCAGTGACCACCTGCAAGGAGAAACTTTGTAGCAGGGCAGGGGAAAAAGAGGGATAAGCATCGGGGATAGTCATGTTAGAAGGGGTGGGAGATGAGGAAATGTTGGATGGGCAAGGATGCATGGCAGAGTCAAATAGGAATCCTGACTTAATGAAGTGGTGATTAAAGAGCTCAGCCATGTGCTTCTTGTCAGTAACAATCACATCATCAACATTGAGGGAAATGGGCAGCTGTGAGGAAGAGGGTTTATTCTCCAGGTCTTTAACCATTTTCCAGAACTTCTTGGGGTTAGACCCACAGAGAGAGAACCGCTCCTTAAAGTAACTAACTTTGGCCTTCGAGATAGCCTGAGTGCACTTATTTCTCATTTGTCTGAACAAGAGCCAGTCAGCCTGAGTATGCATGTGCCTGAGTATGCATGTAAATCCGCAAGATCACTGTCGAACCAGGGGCTGAACCTGTTTTTATTTGTGAGGATAACGTAGAGGAGAGGAGCCTTTTCTGCGTGTATGGAGTCATACCTTTTAGGATTGGTAATAATATGAGAAAGATTTATGGAGTCCCATTGCTTTAGGACTTGGTCAGATGGTTTAAGCATGTCCCAGTGTAGGTCACCTAGCAGGACACATTCATACTTAGTGTATGGGGGCAGAAGAGAGTTTAGGGCAGGTAGGGTACAGGCCGGTGCTGGAGGAGGACGATAGCACCTAGCATCAGTCAACAAAGAGCTATTTGAAAGTTTAATACTTAAAACCAGCTAATCAAATTGTTTGGGGACAGACTTGGTGGAGACAACTGAGCACTGAAGGTGATTGTTGGTAAAGATTCCCACTCCCCCACCTTTGGAAGATTTGTCTTGTCGAAAAATGTTACAACCAGAAAGGTTAACATTAGTATTCAAAAATAGTCTTCCTTAACCACGTCTCAGTAATAACCAACACATTTGGCTTGGAGCTGTGAACCCACACTTTTAATTGATCCATTTTAGGTAATAAGCTTCTAGTGTTAACGTGCAGAAAACCCAGGCTTTTCCGAGAGCAGAAATCAGTGTAGCAGATATCAGAGCACAAGTCAGAATTGTGGCTAGCAACAGTAGATGGGTCAGGGTGTACATGCACATTTCCAGACATCATCAGCAGTAATACAATCAAGGCACGGCAGAGGACAAGGAGAGCTCTGCAGTGTTGATTTATGACATTTGAATGTGCATTAGATGACAACAAGATCATATTGTACAGCAATTTCAGTAACATTAATACAAAGCCAGAGAGAGGTGGTTAGAATAGGATGGAAGGCCAAAAGTCAGTGTAACCAATAGAGAGTCAGAGTCCCGAGTGTGGGAACAAACAGTCTGTCCCACGGTTGGGTAAACAAGAAAGTTCATAGTCAACAAAGCATGCAGGAGTCACGAGGCAAAAAACAAAATAGCAAAATGCACACAATTCTTTTTCCATATATAACGACTTGGGGCTAGTCATTGTAAGTTCAGAGTCACTCGCCCCAACAGTGCGTGTGTGCTCGATGCGAGCGAAAGCTTGGGGGTACCTGACAGGGGGAGACAGAAGGTGAACAGATCACCAGGTGGAATTCAAGCAGCAGTGCAGCAGGCAATAGGAGTAGGTGACACACCCACTTGAGAGAAGCTTTTATTTCTGGAAGCAGATTTCTTGTAGAAAAGGCCAGTGGATGGTCTCTGAACAGCAGGAAGGGGCTTCAAAGGCCTCTGGATTTGGGTGGGGCAGGCTGCGAGGCACTCCTGCACTTGTTGGGCCCAAAGGCCTCAACACCTCTCACTTCACACCCCAGTGCTAATTGAAGTTGCATCTGGTCTGTCCTAGCAAGCCTGGCAGCCTTAACTCAGCATTCAGTCCCCATAAAGTTTGGTCAAGTTTGTTGTCAGAGAATGGCTTCCTCTGATTTCGCTCTGTACTCTTGGTCCTGTTATAAGCCTGGTCCTAGAACAGAGAGGGTTATTGTTATAGGAAGGGATTTCAAAGCATAATACACGACACAACGATGAGACGGTCTACATGGAGGTCAGAAACCCGGCAATGTGGTGCCAGGATAACCTCTCCCTCAACGTCACTAAGACAATGCAACTGATTGTGGCATGGACTCTACAAGGTGCTGAAAGCATTCCACAGGGATGCCGGCCCATGTTGACTCCAAAGCTTCCCACAGTTAGTTCTCCTTCGGGTGGTAGACCATTCTTGATACACAGGAAACTTGAGTGTGAAACACCCAGCGGCATTGCAGTTCTTGACACTAACCAGTGTGCCTGGCACCTACTACCATACCGAGTTCAAAGGCACTTAAATATTTTGTCTTTCCCATTCACCGTCTCAATGGCACAAATACACAATCCATGTCTCAATTGACTCAAGTCTTAAAAAATCCTTCTTTAACCGGTCTTCTCCCCTTATCTTCACACTCCCTAAGTCCAGAACAGACTCCGGGAAACACACAGTACTACATGGAACTCTATTCCACGGCAAGTTACTCATGCAAGCAGTAAAATCAGATTGAAAAAAAAAAACACCTTATGGAACAACAAACTGTGAGGAGACACATGCTAGCACACGCACTCCACACATAATGGTATTGTTGTATGGTTCTATTGTACATTTTGTGTTGTGAATAAGTAGTGGTGTAGTAATTGTCACACCCTGACCATAGTTTACTTTGTATATTTCTATGTTGTGGTTGGTCAGGGTGTGATCTGAGTGGGCATTCTATGTTACATGTCTAGTTTGTCTAGTTCTATGTTCGGCCTGATATGGTTCTCAATCAGAGGCAGGTGTTCGTCATTGTCTCTGATTGGGAACCATATTTAGGTAGCCTGGGTTTCACTGTGTGTTGGTGGGTGATTGTTCCTGTCTATGTGTTTTTTCACCAGATAGGCTGTTTTAGGTTTTCGTTACGTTCATCACGTTCTTTATTTTGTAGTGTTTGCATTGATTCGTGTTTTACGTTTGTTCATTAAAACATGGATCGCAATCTACACGCTGCATTTTGGTCCGACTCTCCTTCTCATAAAGAAAACCGTTACAGAATCACCCACCACAAAAGGACCAAGCAGCGTGTCAACAGGCAGGAGCAGCGCGAGGAGACGCGCAATAAGGATTTCTGGACATGGGAGGAAATCCTCGACGGGAGAGGACCCTGGGCTAAACCAGGGGAGTGTAGCCGCCCAAAGGTGCAGCAGGAGAAGAGGCAACAGGAGCAGCCCAAAGAGGAATACAGTATGGAGTACACGACTTGGGAGGAGATCGACAGGTGGGCGGCCGACCCAGGGAGAGTGCCGGAGCCCGCCTGGGATTCGATGGAGCAGTGCGCGGAAGGTTATCAGAGAATGGAGTTGGCGAAGCAGGCACGGCGGCGCGGAAGGAAGCCCGAGAGGCAGCCCCAAAAAATTCTTGGGGGGGGGCTAACAGGGAGTATGGCTACGCCAGGTAGGAGACCTGGGCAGACTCCCTGTGCTTACCGGGGGGCTAGAGAGACCGGACAGGCACCGTGTTATGCAGTGGTGCGCACGGTGTCTCCAGTGCGGGTGCATAGCCCGGTGCGGTATATTCCAGCTCCGCGTGTCGGCCGGGCTAGATTGAGCGTCGAGCCTAATGCCATGAAGCCGGCTCTACGCAGCTGGTCCCCAGTGCGTCTCCTTGGGCCGGCTTACATGGCACCAGCCTTGCGCTCGGTGTCTCCGGTTCGCCTGCATAGCCCAGTGCAGGCTATTCCACCTCGCTGCACTGGCAGGGCGACCGTGAGCATTCAACCAGGTAAGGTTGGGCAGGCTCGGTGCTCAAGAGCTCCAGTGCGCCTGCACGGTCCGGTTTTTCCAGTACCACCTCCACACCCCAGCCCTCCGGTAGCAGCTCCCCGCACCAGGCTTCCTGTGCGTGTCCTCGGCCCAGTACCACCAGTGCCAGCACCACGCATCAGGCCTACAGTGCGCCTCGCCTGTCCAGCGCTGCCAGAGCCTTCCTCCTCTTCAGCGCTGTCGGGTTCTCCCGCCTGTTTAGCGCTGTCAGAGCTTTCCGCCTCTACAGCGCTGCCGGAGTCTCCCGCCTGTTCAGAACTGCCAGTTTGCAAGGAGCTGCCAGTTTGCAAGGAGCTGCCAGTTTGCAAGGAGCTGCCAGTTTGCAAGGAGCTGCCAGTTTGCAAGGAGCTGCCAGTTAGCAAGGAGCTGCCAGTTAGCATAGAGCTGCCAGTTAGCAAGGAGCTGCCAGTCTGCATAGAGCTGCCAGTCTGCATAGAGCTGCCAGTCTGCAAGGAGCTGCCAGTCTGCAAGGAGCTGCCAGTCTGCAAGGAGCTGCCAGTCTGCAAGGAGCCGCCAGAGCTGCCTTTCTGCAGGATGCCGCCAAAGCTGCCAGTCTGCAAGGAGCCGCCAGAGCTGCCAGTTAGCATGGAGCCGCCAGTCAGCATGGAGCAGCCAGGGCCGCCAGTCAGCATGGAGCAGCCAGGGCCGCCAGTCAGCATGGAGCAGCCAGTCAGCATGGAGCAGCCGGAGCAGCCAGTCAGCATGGAGCAGCCAGAGCAGCCAGTCAGCATGGAGCAGCCAGAGCTGCCAGTCAGCATGGAGCAGCCAGTCAGCACGGAGCAGCCAGAGCTGTCAGTCGACCAGACTCTTCCAGATCTGCCAGTCGACCAGACTCTTCCAGATCTGCCAGTCGACCAGACTCTTCCAGATCCGCCAGTCGACCAGACTCTTCCAGATCTGCCAGTCGACCAGACTCTTCCAGATCCGCCAGTCGGCCAGACTCTTCCAGATCCGCCAGTCGGCCAGACTCTTCCAGATCCGCCAGTCGGCCAGACTCTTCCAGATCCGCCAGTCGGCCAGACTCTTCCAGATCCGCCAGTCGGCCAGACTCTTCCAGATCCGCCAGTCGGCCAGACTCTGCCAGATCCGCCAGTCGGCCAGGATCTGCCAGATCCGCCAGTCGGCCAGGATCTGCCAGAACCGCCAGCCGGCCAGGATCTGCCAGAACCGCCAGCCGGCCAGGATCTGCCAGAACCGCCAGCCGGCCAGGATCTGCCAGAACCGCCAGCCGGCCAGGATCTGCCAGAACCGCCAGCCGGCCAGGATCTGCCAGAACCGCCAGCCGGCCAGGATCTGCCAGAACCGCCAGCCGGCCAGGATCTGCCAGAACCGCCAGCCGGCCAGGATCTGCCAGAACCGCCAGCCGGCCAGGATCTGCCAGAACCGCCAGCCGGCCAGGATCTGCCAGAACCGCCAGCCGGCCAGGATCTGCCAGAACCGCCAGCCGGCCAGGATCTGCCAGAACCGCCAGCCGGCCAGGATCTGCCAGAACCGCCAGCCGGCCAGGATCTGCCAGAACCGCCAGCCGGCCAGGTTCTGCCGGATCCAACTACCTGCCTGGGCTTCCTCTCAGTGCTGAGCTACCCATCAGTCCCGAGCTACCTCTGTCCCGAGCTGTCCCTCTGTCCCGAGCGGTCATTAAGGAGGGTAACCTATCTAGGGACGCTAAGGAGGTGGACTAAAACGATTATGGAGTGGGGTCCACGTCCAGCGCCAGAGCCGCCACCGCGGACAGATGCCCACCCAGACCCTCCCCTATAGGTTCAGGTTTTGCGGCCGGAGTCCGCACCTTGGGGGGGGGGTACTGTCACACCCTGACCATAGTTTACTTTGTATATTTCTATGTTGTGGTTGGTCAGGGTGTGATCTGAGTGGGCATTCTATGTTACATGTCTAGTTTGTCTAGTTCTATGTTCGGCCTGATATGGTTCTCAATCAGAGGCAGGTGTTCGTCATTGTCTCTGATTGGGAACCATATTTAGGTAGCCTGGGTTTCACTGTGTGTTTGTGGGTGATTGTTCCTGTCTTTGTGTAGTGTTCACCAGATAGGCTGTATTAGGTTTCACGTTCCGTTTGTTGTTTTCGTATTCATTTAGTTATTTCATGTATCGTCAATTATTGATTAAAGAACATGAGTAATCACCACGCTGCATTTCGGTCCTCTCTTTCAACAAACGAAGAACGCCGTTACAGTAATGTTATATGATCTGTTTTATTTGCAATTTTTTATGTGATGTGCCTTAATGTTTTTGGACCCACGGAAGAGTAGCCGCTGCCTTGGCAACAGCTAATTGGGATCCCTAATAAAATACATGGATTAAACAAGTGACATCAATAAGGTATCATAGATTTCACCTGGACAGTCATGGAAAGAGCAGGTGTTCGTAATATGTTGTACACTCTATGTACACATCTACCTCCTTCTACCCCTGCACGTCGACTCGGTACTGGTACCCCGTGTATATAGTGGAGTTATTGTTAATCATTGGGAATTGATTTATTGTGTTATATTTTTCTATTATGTCTCTGCATTGTTGGGAAGGGCCCAAAAGTAAGAATCACTGCTAGTCTATACCTGTTGTTTATGAAAACGTGACAAATAAAATTAGATATGATATACACTGCTCAAAAAAATAAAGGGAACACTAAAATAACACATCCTAGATCTGAATGAATGAAATATTCTTATTAAATACTTTTTTCTTTACATAGTTGAATGTGCTGACAACAAAATCACACAAAAATGATCAATGGAAATCAAATTTATCAACCCATGGCGGTCTAAATTTGGAGTCACACTCAAAATTAAAGTGGAAACCCACACTACAGGCTGATCCAACTTTGATGTAATGTCCTTAAAACAAGTCAAAATGAGGCTCAGTAGTGTCTGTGGCCTCCACGTGCCTGTATGACCTCCCTACAACGCCTGGGCATGCTCCTGATGAGGTGGCGGATGGTCTCCTGAGGGATCTCAGACCTGGACTAAAGCATCCGCTAACTCCTGGACAGTCTGTGGTGCAACGTGGCGTTGGTGGATGGAGCGAGACATGATGTCCCAGATGTGCTCAATTGGATTCAGTTCTGGGGAACGGGCGGGCCAGTCGATAGCATCAATGCCTTCCTCTTGCAGGAACTGCTGACACACTCCAGCCACATGAGGTCTAGCATTGTCTTGCATTAGGAGGAACCCAGGGCCAACCGCACCAGCATATGGTCTCACAAGGGGTCTGAGGATCTCATCTCGGTACCTAATGACAGTCAGGCTACCTCTGGCGAGCACATGGAGGGCTGTGCGGCCCCCCAAAGAAATGCCACCCCACACCATGACTGACCCACCGCCAAACCGGTCATGCTGGAGGATGTTGCAGACTGCAGAACGTTCTCTACGGCGTCTCCAGACTCTGTCATGTCTGTCACGTGCTCAGTGTGAACCTGCTTTCATCTGTGAAGAGCACAGGACGCCAGTGGCAAATTTTCCAATCTTGGTGTTCTCTGGCAAATGCCAAACGTCCTGCACGGTGTTGGGCTGTAAGCTCAACCCCCACCTGTGGACGTTGGGCCCTCTACCACCCTCATGGAGTCTGTTTCTGACCGTTTGAGCAGACACATGCACATTTGTGGCCTGCTGGAGGTCATTTTGCAGGGCTCTGGCAGTGCTCCTCCTGCTCCTCCTTGCACAAAGGCGGAGGTAGCAGTCCTGCTGCTGGGTTGTTGCCCTCCTACGGCCTCCTCCACATCTCCTGATGTACTGGCCTGTCTCCTGGTAGCGCCTCCATGTTCTGGACACTACGCTGACAGACACAGCAAACCTTCTTGCCTCAGCTCGCATTGATGTGCCATCCTGGATGAGCTGCACTACCGGAGCCACTTGTGTGGGTTGTAGACACCGTCTCATGCTACCACTAGAGTGAAAGCACCGCCAGCATTCAAAAGTGACCAAAACATCAGCCAGGAAGCATAGGAACTGAGAAGTGGTCTGTGGTCACCACCTGCAGAACCACTCTTTTATTGGGGGTGTCTTGCTAATTGCCTATAATTTCCACCTGTTGTCTATTCAATTTGCACAACAGCATTTGAAATTTATTGTCAATCAGTGTTGCTTCCTAAGTGGACAGTTTGATTTCACAGAAGTGTGATTGACTTGGAGTTACATTGTGTTGTTTAAGTGTTCCCTTTATTTTTTTGAGCAGTGTATGTAACATGCTCTGATACTCACCAACAGTGCATTCAGAAAGTATTCAGACCCCTTGACTTTTTCCACGTTTTGTAACATTACAGCCTTATTCAAATGAAATCCCCCCCTCCTCTCAATCTACACATAATACCCCATAATAACAAAACAAAAACAGGTTTAGATGTGCAAATGTATAAAAAATTAAAAACAGAAATATCACATTTACATAAGTATTCAGACCCTTTACTCAGTACTTTGTTGAAGCACCTTTGGCAGCGATTACAGCTTCAAGTCTTATTTGGTATGACGCTACAAGCTTGGCACACCTGTATTTGGAGAGTTTCTCCCATTCTTCTCTGTGGATCCTTTCAAGCTCTGTCAGGTAGGATGGAGAGCATTGTTGCACGACTATTTTCAAGTCTCTCCAGAGATGTTCGATTGGGTTCAAGTCCAGGCTCATTTACTCAAAGACATTCAGAGACTTGTCCCAAAGCCACTCCTGCATTGTCTTGGCTGTGTGCTTAGGGTCATTGTCCTGTTTGACCTCTTGTCCTGTCGGTCCTCTTGGTGATGGGCAGTCTCTAACAGCGCCCTTTGGAAGTGATGGCCGTTACAGTACATGTATAGGCTGTGTTGGTGGCCTCGTCCGTACGGACCTTCACCGCCACACAGGGGCCAACCTCTTCCCCAGGCCCCACTGCACACACACTCAGCTGGTCCAGGGTTCCTGGGGACAGACCACCCACTATAGCCCTAGCAAATATAAATGTACAAAAGACATTTGGTGTTATGGTAAATGTTTAAGGCTGCTGTTAGTAAAATCTGCATTGACTGGAGTAGCATAATTTATCCCAGCTCTATTAGCGCTTGACCACGATACAGTTGATACACCTTGGGCTTTAGCTTGCCCGCCAGTGAAACCCAACTCCGTCGCACATGAGACGCTGTGCATCCAATCACACGCAGCTCCTGTGGAGGACCAGGCCTTGTCCCTCCATCCTCTGATTCTATGGCATGATTCAGAGGTAGAGTGGAGTAGTCGGAGTGAGAGTTCAATGTCCATGTTTGAGGATAAAGACAGACAAGGTCACAAGACTTAGGGTTCCAAGATAGAGAACAGTCTCTGTCCAGAAGGCTGAGGACCGAAAAAGAGTTTCAGGCAACTGCTTACACAATGATACCTTTTGATATTGGTTGACTATTTCCAATTCTACATTGATTGACACAATGTTGCTTGTCCATGTAACAATTATTATTTTTTTTTTCATTTATGTTTCTGCTAAAAATATTGAGCCTTGGAGTGGGTCTATTTGGTGAAAAGGTCCCTATAATAAAACTCCTTTTTATTTGGCAGTCAGCTGACCTGTATGTGATCTCTAGGCCATTCTCAAGGAACACTTCTCCTAGGACACAGGGGAGGAGTCTAGTTGTCAGGGGCAATGGCTTGGAAAACAGCTACAGGTTCCTAAGACATGAGTTCACTTCCTCCCTGAGCTCCTGGCCAATGGAGGGAGAGCTGGAGAGAGACTGGAGGGGAGTCAGAATGGGATTGAGACCACAGGAGGTTGGTAGTACCTTAATTGGGGAGGATGGGCTCGTGGTAATGGATGGAGCAGAATGGTATGAAATACATCAAACATTGTTTCCATGTGTTTGATGTCATTCGCTCCGTTCCAGCCATTATGAGCCGTCCTCCCCTCAGCAGCCTCCCCTGATTGAGAAATAAATGCAAGTAACAACAAAATGTAAATTTCATTGGTTGAGGTGTTGTTTATCCATATTGAAAAGAATATGCCATTGTCATTTTCATGTAATTATACCACCAGTAATTGATAACTAATGGATATTGATATATAATCAACCTTATGATATGATCAATACAGTAATAGACATCCAATTGATATTACTCTATTTTTCAAGCTATGTAATACTGTAACTGACCAACCAAGCATACATGGCATTCGAGGTTTGTTGGAATAATCTGGTTCAACAGAGATGTTCCAGAGAGTACTGTAATGAGCCAATTTTCAGTCGCTACTCGAGGAACCTGTGCTCTCACGTGTAATAATTCCAGCTGTTCGTGACAGTACTTTCACTGCCCTGTGAGAGCGAGAGAGGATGGAAAGGGTGAGGGGCTGTGCTTCAGCCAGGTATCTATCTGGCTACACTATGATAGATTGTGAAATATTTTCCATGTTCTCTAATGGTACAGTAACAGCGAGATTAATGCTTCTTGATGACAGAATGAGCCAGGCACTAGGGTGTCAGACGGAGTGATGGACATACATGGCAGCGAACCAGGAACTGTCCTGGTCTTCTGTTTGTAAGCGGTAAAGAAGGGAATCAAGCAGACTGGGGAAGGAGGGGCTACCCAGCACCAGATCGTGTCCATCTTCTGTTACTAGGCAACTCAATGCAAAACAGGCCTTCTGTCCCGCCTCTGGCTCAGCCACCTCACTCATCAGGGCTTGTAGACGGTGAACCTGGAGAGATTAACAAAACAATACCCCTTTGAATAACAGAGCTTGGTGTGGATTCAAAATCAAGATAACCTGTCAGTGTCAATATTTGATGAAACAATCTGAGGTAGTGAAGCAATAACACAATTCCTACTGGCATGGCATTCTGGGATCAACAGCGCAGTATCATGGCAGCGCTGTGTTTTGCCACACAAGACCTTATCCCCCTGTGTCCTTGCCTCTGTCCGATGTGGCTTTGTGCCAGGTGGCTTAAGGTGCTGGGGACTGAAGGGTGGCATAACAAGCCTTGGCAGGCCACCTTACACAGAGACAGCCTGGCCAGGATCAGGGCAGCAGAGTTGACTGTTCTCCCGTCTTTGGTCCAGCAGGGTCAACAGGCTGGTCAAGACCTGCCCAAACACAGCCTGATCTCTCTGTAGCCACCCACGCCCAGCCGAGCTCTCAACCTGAGAGAGAGGGATGATTCAAGACAGAGGGTTACTGGTAAGGCTGCCACACCCACACACCAAAGAGGCTAAGGCACCAGCAGCATTCATCACAATGTCTGGATCATGTCTGGTTAGGAGTTGCCCTAGAGTCCCTACAAGGCCGTTGCTGCACTTTGGAGCCATGGCCTGCAGATGCTGCACAACCTCTTTCCACCAGGACTTCAAGAAGATAGGCTGCAGTACTGCAAAGCCTGAATGAGCAGGGGAAAAAACATTAACCACCGGTCAGGAGCTGTCACATTGTAAAGCCTGACATTAATATGCTTTAGAGATTATGTATGTGCGTCTCAGAACCATGATCATACAAATTACAAACAGTAGCAGTAAACATTATTTTCAGTAGTCACCTTATACTCAGGCGTAGTCAAGTGAAGCCAGCTTCCAGCCTCCATATCACTTATTGGTGTGACATGGGTCAGGACAGGCCATCAGTTGTCATGTATTGTATTATTTCAGGACTTTAGTGCCTTTTGTGGTTAATGTAACCTTTATTTAAAAAGGCAAGTCAGTTAAGAACAAATTCTTATTTACAATGAAGGCCTACCCCAGCCAACGCTGGGCCAATTGTGCGCCGCCCTATGGGACTCCCAATCACAGCCGTATGTGATACAGCCTGGATTCAAACCAGGGACTGTAGTGACACCGCTTGCAGTGAGATGCAGTGCCTTAGACCGCTGCGCCACTCGGGAGCCCTATAAAAAGGGAGTCTAAGTTTAATGATTTGGATATGATTGCCTGTGTAGCGTTCCAACAAGATGCAGTCTGTCTTAAAATAATACCCATTTCATCATATTAACATAACCCTTAAAATACTCACTGGGTCAGTGCTGAGTGAGAGTTGTGGCTCAGATACAGACGTTTGAAATCCATAAAGGATGTCCGTTATGTCCAGTTAAATATCCACTGTGCTCAGGTGTGCAAAGATATTGTTTTGTTGAAAGCATTGCAATCTGTCCGTTAGTGCTACGATAACACCATTCGAGCCTCTGGGCAAATTGTACCGCAATGAAGATAGACTTGTGACATTTTCTAGTAGCAGTCGCAGTGTTTTTCCAGAATTTTTTTTTTATCCTTTAACTGCTTTTTCACATAGGTCCTAATTCATTAGTGAGGGTTTCTCACTCCTCTGCCTGGGTTGGGTTCGCTTGGGGAATGTGAAGGAGAGGGAGGGGATAAACATCACAGGCTCCTTCTCCTCCTATCTCTTGTCCTAGAGAGCTGCACAGTACCAGACCAGCCCACTGATCACTATGGTGACGTTGAGTAAAGGTTATTCATTCCATTTTACTTAGACACACATCAAACTGTCCAGGCTCCTTTATTTGTACATTTGCCTACTGTCCCCTCTTTACTCTAGTTTATTCACACCTGCAAATAGATTTAGGCAATAGCCTACATTTTCAAGAGGTAACGATCTGATTTTACAAGCTCCACCAATAAATTCCCTGCTATCATTTTCTGAGCCTAACCCTGATATGCAACCCCTTCAAATTGCCCCTTTGTAAAACTATTATAGTATGCTAAATGAAAGATTGACCGTTTCGTTAATGTACAGTGCATTCGGAAAGTATTGAGTCCCCTTGATTCTTCCCACATTTTGATGCATAACAGCCTTATTCTAAAATTTATTAAATATCATCTGTCAGGTTGTATGGGGAGCGTCGCTGCACTGCTATTTTCAGGTCTCTCCAGAGATGTTCGTCAGGTTCAAGTCCGGGCCACTCAAGGACATTCAGACTTGTCCTGAAGTTAGTCCTGCTTTGCCTTGGCTGTGTGCCTAGGGACCGTCGCCCCAGTCTGAGGTCCTGCACACTCTTTAGCAGGTTTTCATCAAGGATCTCTCTGTACTTTGCTTGATTGATCATTCCTGCGATCCTGACTAATCTCCCAGTCCCTGCTGCTGAAAAACTGTTGCACCACCATGCTTCACCGTAGGGGTGGTGCCAGGTTTCCTCCAGATGTAGCGCTTGGCATTCAGGCCAAAGAGTTCAATCTTAGTTTCATCAGACCAGAGAATTATGTTTCTCATGGTCTGAGTCCTTTAGGTGCCTTTTGGCAAACACCAAGCAGGCTGTCATGTGCCTTTTACTGAGGATTGGCTTCCATCTGGCCACTCTACCATAAAGGCCTTATTGGTGGAGTGCTGCATAGATGGTTGTCCTTCTGGAAGGTTCTCCCATCTCCACAGAGGAACTCTCAGAGTGACCATCGTGTTCTTGGTCACCTCCATGACCAAGGCTCTTCTCCCCCGATTGCTCAGTTTGGCAGGGCGGCCAGCTCTAGGAAGTCTTGGTGGTGCCAAACTTCTTCCATTTAAGAATGATGGAGGCCACTGTGTTCTTGGGGACCTTCAATGCAGCAGACATTTTTTGATAGCCTTCCCTAGATCTGTGCCTCGACACAATCCTGTCTCGGCGCTCTATGGACAATTCCTTTGACCCCATAGCTTGGTTTTTGCTCTGACATGCACATAGACAGTTGTGTTCCTTTCCAAATCACATCCAATCAATTGAATTTACCACAGGTGGACTCCAATCAAGTTGTAGAAACATCTCAACGATGATCAATGGAAACAGGGTGCACCTGAGCTCAATTTCAAGTCTCATAGCAAAGGGTCTGAATACTTATGTAAATAAGGTATTTCTGTTTTTATTTTTAATACATTTGCAAACATTTCCAAAAACCTGTTTTTATTTTGTCATTATGGGGTATTGTGTGTAGATTGATGAGGGGCAAAAATATTTAATAAATTTTAGAATAAGGCTGTAGCGTAACAAAATGTGGAAAAAGTCAAGGGGTCTGAATACTTTCCAAATGCTCTGTATCTGAATGAACCAACATCATAAATCATAGGTATGTGAAAAACAGACATTTTTGTGGTGACATATCAAGAGGGTCCCTTAAATTCCCACAAGGGTCATACATCGTGAAACATTTTGTTTCATTTTACAGTTATCCCCAACTTTAGTCTTTATTCTGATTCATGCCTTTTCCTTTACCATTTAACCGTTTTTTTTTAAAAGACACCCAATGGTCCAAACTCTCCCTTCCTCTAAAAAAAAGATAACAGTGGGGTATGTTAAAACAACTCAGTGCAGTGTTATAACCGGTCTACATAACTAACAATCAATGTGTTGCATGTATTACATCTGTCTGCTTGTTACATGCTAGATCTGTGAATGTTTGTCAAGATTCATCATCAACTAAAAGAAAACAGGAAGACTAATGCCACATTCAAAACAACTGGGAAATCTCAAGACTTCCGACTTCAGTGCATTCAAGACAACTGCGAAGTCAGAAAAAAAACTAGCTCCGACTGGGAAAGTAATTTTTAAATGGTCATTGAACTCAGAATTCCAAGTCGTAAGCTGGCATCTTTCTCGAGCTCAGACTTTCCGACCTAAAGATCCCCAACGTCATGATTTGACCTGGGTTATTTCTGAATTCCCAGTTGTCTTGAAAGTACCTAAATCTCATTCCCAGACACTTCTGCCCAAATTCACGAAGAGCCTGGTAGACCAACGGTTCAAACTTCTCCAGCCAACACAGAAAAACCAAGAGAAACTTCCGGCGCATACGCATTGCGTTAATTTACCAATCATCTCCCACAACACCTTCCCCTAATTCTACCCTGTATGCCAGCACACCCCAAGCACAGAGTCACGCGACTAGCTAAAATTAAGCTACAAATACTTTACTCAGTAAGTTCACTCCCATAAAATGCTATGGTCACTACCACTAAAAAGCCAACTTTGAATCATTGAAGTACCAGGCTTATATTCACTGTGTGGAATAGTATGAGAGCGAGGTTACAGGAAGACAAACTTTGAGCAGGTATGCATGAATAGTACACTGAGGTGGTGATCTGGAAAATGTATTATTTCATCTACGATCACTTGGACATAGAACAGATCTCTTTAATGACTGATGTGTAGAAAACAAAACATATTCGGGCCATTTCATACAATCCCAACGTAGCCTGTCCAATGGCCAACCTGGGTTTAAGTTGTTCCCAGGACATCCCTCAAACATTAGCGACAGGGACTGGGTGTGAGCTTCTGGAAGGGAAACCGAACAGATCGCATCGAGAGAGATTCATTCAGGGATGTTCAACACAGGAAAGTAACAATGTGATCCAAGTCCAAAAATCACTAACCCCTTCCCACCATCAAAAAATAATAATAATACACAGAACAAAAGAACCCCCCCCCCCAATGTTCAACACTTCATCTATATCCTTCAGTCCATAATGGCAGCACACACAATACTGCTAGCGTGAAACAGCATGGAAAATCTATCCGTTTTATGTTGGTCTTGGAGCATGACAGGAAGGTGTCTTGAGTATGTGCACCAAAGGTCCAAGAGGGAGTAGTAGTACAGTGAAAAGGTCCATGTCCATTGTACCAGGTGAACAGCAGGCACTGTCATCCCTATATCCCTGTACACACGGCATTACTGGTTGGTGGGCGGGAGTAAGGAGAAAGCTGATGACAACTGTAATCAATTGTAGTCCAAAAGAAGCACAGCCAGTTTCATCCATGTGACCTCTTCTTACTCAAACATACAAATTCATAGCAGCAGGTAGAGCTCCAGGAGGACCTCCCTCTCCAAAAAAAGCAAGTTATGGAGATTTGTAGTTCTGTGAACTGGTTGTAGTTTTTTTTTTCTTTCTTTTTTTAAATCTTCCCACCCTTTCAACCAACCAACATTGTCCTCTGTCATTCGTCTCTGTCAGCAGATCCCCCCCCCCCTTGCACTTATTTTCCACCCCCCCCCCCCATTCTGGTGATTGATTCAGAGATCATCGCTCAGGTTCAGACTCTAGGGCTAGGACCCTCTTGCGCTCACGACACTGCTTCTTGTGGGCGGGCCAGTCCCTCTGCTGGCATTGGGAGCCACAGTAGCGAGCCACCTGACAGCGGCCACAGATGTTGAACTCTCTAAGCTGTGGGCAGATGGAATACAAAGTCAAACTGGTGGAAAGACAGTGTACGGAGACTTATATTAAACACCTCAAAATAGCAACAATAATCTATGTCAGCCTCTGATCACAAATATCCTCAAAGCCATGTACTTCAGCACTCACTTCCCAAGAGTGAGTATATAGAGTGAAAATAACAGAAGAAAGCAGAATATATGGGTAGCAGTACATACTCTCCTCTCGATGAGCGAGCAGGGTGGGTAGTGACACTCATAGTAAGTACAGGAGCACTCCTCCTCCTCCACCAGCTCTCCATTAGCATTGTAGTAGCGGGTACGACTGAGCTCCAGGTACTGCTCCTCTACGGGGTCAGCTGGTACCTGCTGGATGGCCAGCCAGTACAAAGACTGCTCTCTACAGGGATAGAAAAAAAGACCTGTTCAAAGTTGTTCTGACAAATGAAACATTTAAATGGACAAGTAATACCAGGCCAAGTCTGAATAACCTTGTATTTTCTCAATATTATGTTGTCTTTTCCTCAGTAAAGAAGTGATGAATGCTAGGAGAGCAGAATGTAGCTCTAGTAATTGTAGTGGAGAAGTAATGAATGCTAGGAGAGCAGGATGTAGCTCTAGTAATTGTAGTGGAGAAGTAATGAATGCTAGGAGAGCAGAATGTAGCTTTAGTAATTGTAGTGGAGAAGTGATGAATGCTAGGAGAGCAGACTGTAGCTCTAGTAATTGTAGTGGAGAAGTAATGAATGCTAGGAGAGCAGAATGTAGCTTTAGTAATTGTAGTGGAGAAGTGATGAATGCTAGGAGAGCAGACTGTAGCTCTAGTAATTGTAGTGGAGAAATGCACAGCTGTAATACCTTTGCTTGCTGGAGATCTCCTCTGATTTAGGGCTCCAGCCCAGGGGGACCAGTCGCAGGTTGTCCAGACGGTTATCCACTGTAACAGAGTTTATGTGGACTACTTGGAAGCTGGGAGCGATGCCTCCTCTGTGTTTCTCCCTGGATAAACATTGAAATCGCCTTATGACTCAACCGGTCTGCCAGCATCACACACTGAATATGAAGCATGCAGTTTGTTAGATAAAGGCAAAAAAGCTGCCCTAACCGACAGACTATGAGGATGTATTTAGTTGCAGATTTAGGGGATGGGACACCAACTCACCAGAGCAGCTCGTGCAGTGGCCTGCCAGCCCAGCGCCCTTTGCCAATGTCGAAGGCATAAGCAAAGATCTTTGCCCCATTGCCATCTGCATCTACCTCCATGCGTGCCTGAAAAATATGGTGTAACATTGATTTATTTATCCCAGGCCTCATAGTCAAGACATGTCCAGTTGTTTTTACCAGGGCCAGGATAGCGTGGGAATGGTCTCTGACTATAACGACCCTCACACAACACCTCCACATAAATCCTCACCCTCTTACCTCAAAAGCATAGTTCTCCACCAATGGTATGTCCTGTTCATCAATCAATGTGTACTTTGTCTGCAAAATAATGGACAGTTATTGCCACATGTAATGTGGGTTTACACTATTATTGTGTGGGATTAAAAACAATGGGGCAAGATTACAACAATGAGGTGTGTGAGATGACCGAACACATGTGATGGTATAATCAAGACCCTGAGTCAAGTTACATTTGCTTTGAGTATGTTAGCAATCATTTAAACACAGAAGCATTTTGAGGAAACATAGCTATCGATCACACTGACTGGCACGCAAAAGCACAAGTGTTGATGGACTATTATATATGGTCTCTAGATGGATTAATGTTCCAGGGGGTCACTCCATTACACGTGATATGTCCAAGTGGTTCTCATTTCTACAAGGGACATTTCAATGTTTACCAACTGTCCTAGCTAAAAACAAGAGGACACAAATATTAAAGTCACTGTTCAAATTCGTCTGGTAAAAACTGTTTGACGTAGCTAGCCTAAACAAAACACTAGCTAGGAGTAACGTCAGTTACATGTCAATAATAATGGAACATGATAGACGAAGTTTGACAGCCTTCAAATGTAAAGACAAAACAATAAGATTGTTTAAACAATAATAATACCGTAGTTAGCTAAAACACAAAAGGTAACAAACGTTACTTGAGAGCTGTCATGCCGGTGTTCCTGGTAGAGCGTGGCAATGGCTTCCTACTACTTCGCTAGCCAGTGTCGCCAGTTAGCTTACATTACAATTTGCTTGACCGTTTGTGAAGTGTGCATTTGGAGGCCAGGATGTTTTACTTTTTTAACATTGACCCATACCATCGTTGCGTCCATAAATTAGCTAGTTAGCTACGAACGTCGGTTAAATGTAGCTAGCTTCAGCATGGCTAGCTAATTAATAGGTTGTTCTGGGCGGCTTCGAGAGAAGACGAATCCAGCGAAACATTGATATTAGACCACCTAGAATTCGAAAAAGATCCACGACTTATGTCTGTCTGTTTTCCATATTAAAACATATTCGATGCCAGCCATCGCCTATCTCAACGAGCCATTTTGTAAGCACTTTTGTGATCCCCTCCCTTCTTGTCGCACACATGGCAGCCCCCGGATCCAGCTCACCTTCCCGGCCACACGGCCAAGTCGAACAATCCCGAGCTTGAAATCCGACATTGGAAGAGCGGTCGATCAAGGGGCGAAATGTAAGAACAGGTGAGGCGATCTACTCGTGTAAAAGTCGTCAGGGCGACCCCCCAGACCCGACTTACTGCCAGTTTGGTTAAATAGGGTCAATCGATGTCCGAATTTGGTCCTCCCCACCGGCTAACAAACCTCCGTGACACACCGCTGGCGTAGAAGAAAGCCAGGCAAGATTTGGGGGAGGGTTCGAAGAAGCGAAACATTTTTCAACCACTGAGAATACAGTTTTGAAAAGCTTCAATCCAATCCAAAAAAGCGTTACATATTTTGTGTTCTTAATCTATTGTCCTATCCGATTCTCCAATCAAAGACGGGGATTTATTTTGAGCACCACCCATTTCTCTCCTGACGCCATCACGTTTCTATTGCTTGTTCCTGTGTATTCCGACAGTGAGCTGTCATTTTAGCGCGAAAACAGAAGCGGTAGGATTGCCGGGTGCCAGACAGGAGTAGCCCATGGATGGAAAGAACCCTTGGATTACCCTGCCCTTTTTATGTGATTGTAATCCCTGTCCGATTCCGAGTAGATTTAGAGTAGGCCTAGCTATTCGATTCAGAGTAGATTTCTACACTCGGATTCTAGTCTTCTGCGTTATTTAGTCCAGTGGTTCTCAAACCTAGACATTTCGCAATTGTATTGTAGCCCTGAACTAACTCACCTGGTTCACATGTTTCGTTGACAATTTAAAACTGGTGTGCTAGTTGTGGAATAGTTAAAATGTCTGGGAGTCCCTGAGGAGAACCCCTTATTTAGTCCACCAAACAGGTGGTTGTCTGTTTCCTCCTTCAAAATAAAAACGATTCCATTTTTAATGCAACAACCTTTTTGTGTCAATGGAAATGTATCTCTGAAATTGCACTTTAAATACATTTGATATTATGTTTATTTAGGCCTAAGTAAAATGGCCAAAAGTGCTAGGCATAGACTAGAAACCAAGATTAGCCTACACGTTTACTGTGGGGTTTACAGTAAGCCATTTATTTTATAAAATGTTCTAATGCCACATTGAAATCAAGTTGGAAACTCGGAACCTCCGAGCTAAAATGAAGGTAAATTATTTGCATAGAGCTTCCTAATGGTTTATTCTGATACTTCCCAAATCAGAAACTCCAGGCAGTCCTATCAGAGTTTCGGACATGAAGTGAACAACCCACGGTATAATCAGTCATGTGCATATTGATGTGTTTTAAAACAACTGGGAATTTGGGAATCTCCAACTTCAGTGCGTTCAAGACAAATGGGAACTCGGAAAAAATGAAGCACGGACTTTGAATGGTCATCCAATTCAGAATTGCAAGTCATAAAGTCGGTCATGTTGCCACTTACAAAACAATTGGGAACTCGGAAAAATACGAGGTCAAATCGTGACGCCAGGGATCTTTAGGTCAGATAATCGGGACTCTAGAAAGAGGCCCGAGTTCCCAAATTGTAATTCCGAGTTGGATGACGGTTCAAATCAATTTTTCCCAGTCGTATTTATCCGAGTTCCCAGTTGTTTTGAACGCGGCACAAGAGTCTCAAAATAAATGTTCATAATTGAAATGTAGGCCTAGCCTATACGATTCCATGACGCTAAATGTAGATTTATTTTGTGTATTGAATTATACAATATTCAAATATATAGCCTATACTAAACTATAATACATGTAAAGCTAAAAGATCATGTAGGTTTTTTTTCATTGATTCTGCCCCGTTGTTGCAGTTGTTGCTAAACTTGCTTTTCAGCTCTAGTGTACGTGTTACTTCCGTGTTCATACCTTGATACACCTGTGTTATAACTGCAGTAGATTGGCTACTGAAGCCACCTGTCGCGTTCTATTGCTATTAGCCTAGTAGGCTATTTGACGTGCCATGAGCGCGGAGCCAGAATCATGTGGTTTGACACCTGTGTCTTTGCGAGACGACCCAGATACTGGAGTGGAAGTTCGAGAAAGTTCGGGAGACTTTAATATGGATTTACAACAGCCGATTTTCTTCTCCTTGGATGTACACCAACATGAAACTCAGTCAGCTAAAGTCGTCTCCAGGTTATCTAGAAAGGCTGCCGCTACATCAGTGGTGACCACCTCCGACTCAGAATCCGGAAAATTCTCAGGTGAATCGGAACTTTGCATGGAACATGAATCAGACCTGGACTGGTTCTGCAGTTTCGAGCAGAAACTTATATGCTTGCACTGCACCATAGTGGGATCCTGCCAGAGCCACACAGTGACACCCCTGGTCAGCAGAGTGACAGGCGTTAGGGTGAGTGCCCAGACCTTTCCCGAAATCATATTATCCAGATGTAGTCTCTTGTAGTAATACCATTAGAATATACCACCTATTAATAACACCATGTCCTTTTTGAGCAGTTACATTTAAGATGCATATTGTGCGTCATATGGACCTTGGTCACAGTGAATGGGGCCAGGAGACTTTGTTTACCTAGAGTTAGGAGTGAGAATGCAACAGGCAAACTGAGTATACTTTTGGTTGCCTGGGGTACGACAGTACAAAGGGTCAGCTGGTTTGTGTTTTGAAAGTGTGTGTTCACATGCCTGGTGGGTGTGTAGGGTGTGCCACACTTATCCCACACCAGACTGAGGAGTTTCCCCTGTTGATGTGTCATGGGGTGTGAGGAGACAAGAGTTTCAAGCTGTTGGGAAAAGGCAGCATCAATTATCATCAGTGCTCTTCTAAATTATTTTATATTTCAGGATACACAATGACATGTTGGTGATGGCAGTTCAGCACTACAGGAATAAGCTTATCAGGATAGTGGGTCCCTGCTTTTGAGAATGTACCTGATCAGCTCTGTGGTTTTCAAGTCCAACACCAGTCTCGTTTTATGCCAGTCACTGAATGTGTGTGTGTGTGTGTGTGTGTGTGTGTGTGTGTGTGTTGTCCTGAACAGAACCAACTGGTTAACATATGTGAGAAAATGCAGCTGCAGGCCCAGCGCATGGAGCGCTTTATCAACCAGACCCTGACTGCCAAAGAGCGGGCACTGCAGGTGAGCAGCCCTGTGACACTCACACTGTCCCTTATGTGCTTACACTTCATACAGCTTTGGAATCGCAAGCTCTACACACAGATATCCTATGGATTCCATAAAAATATTTTTGCTGTGTCCCCTATGCCCTCTGCTATGTGTCCATGCAGGTAGAGGCGAGCGGGGCTCGGGAGCAAGTGGTGGCCCAGGTCAGTGTGGTGAGGGAGGCGGTGGAGGAGGAGGAACAGCGGCTGCTGGAAGCGGTGCAGAGGGAGGAGGAGAGGGTGGAGCAGTGCCTCCTCACCCAGAGAGCCCACTGGGGCCAGGCCCTGGCTATGCTCACACAGACGCGCACACGTCTGGTGC
This sequence comes from Oncorhynchus clarkii lewisi, assembly GCF_045791955.1. Classification (NCBI taxonomy): domain Eukaryota; kingdom Metazoa; phylum Chordata; class Actinopteri; order Salmoniformes; family Salmonidae; genus Oncorhynchus; species Oncorhynchus clarkii. The sequence goes on along the minus strand of NC_092151.1, from coordinate 28,525,580 downwards.
ACACCCTCACAAACACACCGGACATACAGCTGGCAGTGAGTAAGGGAGATGGGTACAGGTAGGGAGGGAGAGACCAATGATTTATATATACACTGGGGCTACAACTGACTCCTTCCATTGCGACGTCCCTCTAAGGCACTTCCGCTAGCTGTCTGAATCGCCGTGTCTCCGGCTCGTCCAGCTACTCACTGGACCCAATTGATCACTCGGCCACGCATGCCTCTCCCAAATGTCAATATGCCTTGTCCATTGCTGTTTTGATTAGTAATTATTGCCTTATTTCAGTGTAGAGCCTCTAGCCCTGCTCAATATGCCTTAGAACTCTTTAGTTCTACCTCCCACACATGCAGTGACCTCACCTGGTTTAAATTATGTTTCTAGAGACAATATCTCTCTCATCTTCACTCAATGCATAGGTTTACCTCCATTGTATTCACATCCTACCATATCTTTGTCTGTACACTATGCCTTGAATCTATTCTACCGTGCCCAGAAACCTGGTCCTTTTACTCTCTGTTCCGAACGTACTAGACGACCAGTTCTTATAGCCTTTAGTCGTACCCTTATCCTACTCCTCCTCTGTTCCTCTGGTGATGTAGAGGTTAATCCAGGCCCTGCAGTGCCTAGCTCCACTCCCATTCCCCAGGCGCTCTAATTGGTTGACTTCTGTAACCGTAAAAGCCTTGGTTTCATGCATGTTAACATTAGAAGCCTCCTCCCTAAATTGATTTTATTCACTGCTTTAGCACACTCTGCCAACCCTGAATCCTGGCTTAGGAAGACTACCAAAAACCCTGGAATTTCCATCCCTAACTATAACATTTTCCGACAAGATAGAACTGCCAAAGGGGGCGGAGTTAGCCTTCAGAGTTCTGTCTTACTATCCAGGTCTGTGCCCAAACAATTTAAACATCTACTTTTAAAAATCCACCTTTCCAGAAACAAGTCTCTCACTGTTGCCGCTTGCTATAGACCACCTTCTGCCCCCAGCTGTGCCCTGGACACCATATGTGAATTGATTGCCCCCCATCTATCTTCAGAGCTCGTGCTGTTAGGTGACCTGAACTGGGACATGCTTAACACCCCAGCCATCCTACAATCTAAGCTTGATGACCTCAATCTCACACAAATTATCAATGAACCTACCAGGTACAACCCCAAATCCGTAAACACGGGCACCCTCATAGATATCATCCTAACCAACCTGTCCTCCAAGTACACATCTGCTGTCTTCAACCAGATCTCAGCGATCACTGCCTCATTGCCTGTGTCAAACGCTCCCTAAAACACTTCTGAGAGCAGTCTTAAAAAAAAAAAAAATGTATGTCTTTTTTTTTTTACTCTCCTTTTTCTCCCCAATTTCGTGGGATCCAATCGTTAGTAGTTACTGTCTTGTCTCATCGCTACAACTCCCGTACAGGCTTGGGAGAGACGAAGGTCGAGAGTCATGCGTCCCCCGAAACACAACCCAACCAAGCCGCACTGCTTCTTAACACAGCACGCATCCAACCCGGAAGCCAGCCGCACCAATGTGTCGGAGGAAACACCGCACACCTAGCGACCTGGTCAGCGTGCACTGCGCCCGGCCCGCCACAGGAGTCGCTATTGCACGATGAGACAAGGATATCACTACCGGCCAAATCCTCCCTAATCCGGACGACGCTAGGCCAATTGTGCATCGCCCCATGGACCTCCCGGTTGCGGCCGGCTGTGACAGAGCCTGGGCTCAAACCCAGAGTCTCTGGTGGCACAGCTAGCAATGCAATGCAATGCAGTGCTTTAGACCACAGCGCCACCCAGGAGGCCGCAAGCAGGCTTTTCTAATCAACCTGGCCCGGGTATCCTGGAAGGATATTGACCTCATTCCGACAGTAGAGGATGCCTGGTTATTCTTTAAAAGTGCTTTCCTCACCATCTTAAATAAGCATTCCCCATTCAAAAAATGTAGAACCAGGAACAGATATAGCCCATGGTTCACTCCACACCTGACTGCCCTTGACCAGCACAAAAACATCCTGTGGCGTACTGCATTAGTATCGAATAGCCTCTGTGATATGCAACTTTTCAGGGAAGTTAGGAACCAATGCATGTTAGGCAGTTAGGAACAGGCAGATAGGGAAGCAAAGGCTAGCTTTTTCTAACAGAAATGTGCATCCTGTAGCACAAACTCCAAAAGGTTCTGGGACACTGTAAAGTCCATGGAGAATAAGAGCACCTCCTCCCAGCTGCCCACTGCTGCCCACTGCACTGAGGCAAAATCTGGAACTCTCTTTCGTATCGTCTGAGATTCCCAAAGATTGGAAAACAGCCGCGGTCATCCCCCTCTTCAAAGGGGGAGACACTCTAGACCCAAACTGCTACAGACCTATATCTATCCTACCCTGCCTTTCTAAGGTCTTCGAAAGCCAAGTTAACAAACAGATCACCGACCATTTTGAATCCCACCGTACCTTCTCCGCTATGCAATCTGGTTTCAGAGCTGGTCATGGGTGCACCTCAGCCACGCTCAAGGTTCTAAACGACATCATAACCGCCATCAATAAGAGACAATACTGTGCAGCTGTATTCATCGACCTGGCCAAGGCTTTCGACTCTGTCAATCACTTCATTCTTATCGGCAGACTCAACAGCCTTGGTTTCTCAAAGGACTGCCTCGCCTGGTTTTCCAACTACTTCTCAGACAGAGTTCAGTGTGTCAAATCGGACCTCTGGCAGTCTCTCTTCTCTGTATACATCAATGATGACGCTCTTGCTGCTGGTGATTATCTGATCCACCTCTACGCAGACGACACGATTTTGTATACTTCTGGCCCTTCTTTGGACACTGTGTTAACTAATCTCCAGACGAGCTTCAATGCCATACAACTCTCCTTTTGTGGCTTCCAACTGCTCTTAAATGCAAGTAAAACTAAATGCATGCTCTTCTACCGATCGCTGCCTGCACCTGCCCGCCCGTCCAGCATCACTACTCTGGACAGTTCTGACTTAGAATATGTGGACTACAAATACCTAGATGTCTGGTTAGACTGTAAACTCTCCTTCCAGACTCACATTAAGCATCTCCAATCCAAAATGAAATCTAGAATCAGCTTATTTCGCAACAAAGCATCCTTCACTCATGCTGCCAAACATACCCTCGTAAAACTGACCACCCTACCGATCCTTGACTTCGGCGATGTAATTTACAAAATAGCCTCCAACACTCTACTCAACAAATTGGATGCAGTCTATCACAGTGCCATCCGTTTTGCCACCAAAGCCCCATATACTACCCACCACTGCGACCTGTATGCTCTCATTGGCTGGCCCTCGCTTCATATTCGTCGCCAAACCCACTGGCTCCAGGTCATCTATAAGTTTGCTTGGTAAAGCCCAGTCTTATCTCAGCTCACTGGTCACCATAGCAGCACCCACCAGTAGCACTCGCTCCAGCAAGTATATCTCACTGGTCACCCAAAAAAGCCAATTTCTCTTTGGCCGCCTTTCCTTCCAGTTCTCTGCTGCCAATGACTGGAACTAACTGCAAAAATCACTGAAACTGGAGACTCATATCTCCCTCAACTTTAATCACCAGCTGTCAGAGCAGCTCACACATCACTGCACCTGTACTTAGCCCATCTATAAATAGCCCATCCAACTACCTCATCCCCCATACTGTTATTTTTAATTATTTTTAAGTATCTCTACTTGCACACTCATCTTCTGCACATCTATCACTCCGGTGTTTAATTGCTATATTGTAACGGTTGTCTTGGGAAGAAGGAGAGGAGGACCAAAGCGCAGCATGGTAAGTGTCCATAATGTTTTTAATAAATACAAATTAACACTCGAACAAAAACATAAACGATAACGTGAAATCTACAAAACCCAAAACAGTACGGTGTGGCGACAAACACACACACGGAAACAAACGCCCACAAACCAACAGTGAAACCCAGGCTACCTAAGTATGATTCTCAATCAGAGACAACTAACGACACCAGCCTCTGATTGAGAACCATACTAGGCCGAAACAGAAAACAAACATAGAAAAACAAACAGACTGCCCACCCCAACTCACGCCCTGACCATACTAAATAAAGACAAAACAAAGGAAATAAAGATCAGAACGTGACATATATTGTAATTATTTCACCACTATGGCCTATTTATTGCCTAACCTTCCTTATCCTACCTCATTTTCACACAATGTATATAGACTTTTTCTATTGTATTATTGACTGCATGTTTGTTTATTCCATTTGTAAGTCTGTTGTTGTTTGTGTCGCACTGCTATGCTTTATCTTGGCCAGGTCGCAGTTGTAAATGAGAACTTGTTCTCAACTGGCCTACCTGGTTAAATAAAGGTGAAGTGAAGTGAAATAAAATAAATAAATCAAATTAACACTAGATGATTGATAGGGGGTGCTGTGTTGAAGCCACAGTGCCTCAATCTTGGCACGCCCCCACCATTGTAAAAAATATTTTGGAAGCTATAGAATTGCATTTGTTAATGTCTACATTTTGTTTTTGCCACGTTTATTCTATTACAGTCATCTTAAAGCAGCAATCAGCAGTTGAAACAATAACAAAGCAATCTCTCTGCCACTGTTTCGCTAAGAAGCTGAAGAATGGGGCTGGAGAAATGTAACCACTCTCAAATTCATTGACCGAGCTATGGATGCAAGGACTAAAAGTCAATTATATAAAATGTATAGTTTTAACTATGATTTGCGGCTATACCGTGTTTGTTTACATTCACTTTGTTGGCAAACATTGGAGTAAAACAAGCTTATATTTTGGGTACTGATGAGGTATGACAGTTGAAGTAAGCTCATGAGGCATTTAAGTTATATTCTTCAAGAATCAATGGGTACAAATCATTAATTTATAAGTCCAAAAATGAATGTAGCTACTGCAGATTGCGCCTTTAAGGCATACTTTTACATTATATTCCATACATTCCTTTGGAGAACTGCTCTTACTGGGGAGTACCAAAATGGCTGACCGGTGGCTTCACAGCATCCTAATACATAGCATCAGCATTCTAGTGTGTATATAAATTATTTAGAACAACTATAGAGGGTGGGACGTGGGAGTGTATAGATGTGGAAGAAAGAAGGATGAAAAAATAGGTGGTGATGGTGGTGCAAATGATGATGATAATAATGATACACTTGATTGCTGTAAATCATCGTTGACGCTCTCTTGTGTTTCAGACCTCTGGCCAGGAAATAGCTGAGAGGTAAATATTCTGTTTTGACATGTATATTTGCTCAACCACTTGGTAAAGCAATCCTGCATTGTTCATTATCCAGATTTACATGACTTTCCTCGTGTGTTTGTGTGTGTATCAGGATTGAGGAGGCAGAGGGGGTGGGTGAGCCTCATGACACCGACCATCTCAACCTGAACGCCAGCTGTAGTGACAGCAAACTCATGAGGGGCCTGTGGGCCAGCGCCATACTGCTGGGACCAACTGGTAACATGATACAGGCCAGGACAACTTCTAGTTCAGGATACAGTAGTTTCAAATAGTTGTAGTTAGTGTCTGAACAACTGGCAATAAGTGCTTAATTAATTCTGAATAAAAATACACTCTTCTCTTCCCTCTCTCTCTTAAGCTTATGGTTCATCAAATCTGACATTTGACGAGCGCACTGTCAGCTCCGCACTTTCCCTCTCAGATGACCTTAGCACTCTGACCTTCCTGCCTAAGTGGTCACGCCAGTACCCGCCCTACAACCCAGCGCGCTTCGACTGCTGGCCCAATGCGCTGGGCACCCTGGCCATCTCCTCCGGCACCCACAGCTGGGTGATTGACATGGGTGAGAGTGGGACCTTCAAGGTGGGGGTATGCTACTCCAGCATGGGGCGCAAGGGCTCGGGCAACGACTCCCGCCTGGGCTACAACATCCAGTCCTGGGTGCTCTCCAAATACAATGGGGACTTCTCCTTCTGCCATGCGGGGAAGAACACACCCCTGCATGTGGTCCACAAGCCCAAGAGTCTAGGGCTACTCCTGGACTGGCCTAGTCAGACCCTGATATTTTATGACCCAGACTCCAGTGCTGTGTTGCACTCGGTCAGACACGCCTTTAGTGGCCCGCTGCTGCCAGCATTTGCTGTGGCTGACCGCAGTGTCAGCATACTGCACTGACCTCTGAAGTACTGTAACTGAAGTGTCAATGATATAGAATTACGGGTAACACTTTCATAAGGCATATCATATGAGTTGATAATATAACAGTGAAAGGGCTCATTAATGCTTACAACAAGTAGTACTACATTATACCTGCTGATAAAATGATACTGAATTACTTATAATATTTGTACATCCTACTAATAGAATTCTATCAAAGCTTCACAATTTATTTGAATGTAATCAAATTGGCCAAATGTTTTCTTCTGCATTGAAGAGGTATGCAGAAGGTTTTTTGATGGGAGATATATATCTAATTTATTCTTTGTCTATTTTAATCTGAAGTAATGAATCTGTAGAGATTTCTGTTTGAGTCTCTTGATCAAATTATACAGTAGTCCTAATGAGTCATACTGTAGTCATTTTAGATATAGGAGTATGCTATTTATATTTCTGTTATTATATGTTATGATAATTTACTGTAAGTTAAGTGACTGTTTGATACCTTTTCTATCTTTTAAAACCTGTCTGAAGGAATGGTTGATCCATACGCATACAAATATTTGTTAATTGTCGGATATGCAATGTATGGCTCTCTTGAAACTCACATCCTACTTTCCATCCATCCGTCAGTGGGAAGAAAATGAATGAAACTCAATGCAAGAGAGTCTAAAAATGAACAGCAGAGGGCAATGTAGTGGCATAGTGATGCGAAGGTTGACTCGTAACCCGCAATCCCTGCGGTTAAAGGGTTGAATAAAGAGAAAACAATACCTTACAAAAAATCCATAAATGTATAAGTCTTGTGCAATTTATGTCTATAGGCTACATTTACGCTTTTATTTCATTATTTTAGGCTATATGGCATTAGTGCGTAAGCCTAAATTTAAGGCTGCGATCACACCGACAGCGTCATGCATTTTGGTTGCGTTGCAGAGGCAGTTGCAGTGCGTTCGGTGTGATGGCTTGACAGAAGTGGTAGCAGAAGGTGAATGTTGAACTTTTGTTGCATACATATATCCTGATGATGCTGTGTACTATTTTGTGCAATGAGACTGTCAGTGTGATGAAGCCTCGGGTACACAAAGTAGTACGCAGCATCAGGATATGTATGCAACAAAATTTCAACATTCACCTTCTGCTACCATTTCTGTAAAGCCGTCTGCGCAACTGCTCTGCAATGCTGCATGGCAAATGAATGTAATTCTGGTGTACCAAAATGTAACACTGTTGGTGTGATCAAAGCGTGTGCCTGTATGCGCACCAAATAGCCTACACGCCAATTGCCAAATGTTATTGGGAACGGGCAGAAAAAGTTATGGAGGCAAAATGGACAATGTCAGAGTTGAATTAAATAAGAGAAAAGCTGCGAAAAGTAATGCTTGGTGAAATGTTAAAAGAGGATAACAGTTCCGACTATGTTATGTGTGATGATTGTGAAACTCTACTTGTGGAAAAATATTGATTTGTCGTTGCTCGTTAAAAGAAACAAAGATGACAGAGAACTTTACCAATGTCAACTAGATTGAAGCATTCACTCTATCATTTATGACATTCTGGGGAGCATGGGGTTATTTAGTCTTCTAATCTAGGGCAACATATACAGTTGAAGTCAGAAGTTTACATAAACCTTAGCCAAATACATTTAAACTCAGTTTTTCACAATTCCTGACATTTAATCCGAGTAAAAATGCCCTGTCTTAGGTCAGTTAGGATCACCACTTTATTTTAAGTATGTGAAATGTCAGAATAATAGTAGAGATAATTATTAATTTCAGCTATTATTATTATTATTATTATACACTCCATTAGTATTTGGTAGCATAGCCTTTAAATTGTTTAACTTGGGTCAAACGATTTGGGTAGCCTTCTACAAGCTTCCCACAATAAGTGAATTTTGGCCCATTCCTACTGACAGAGCTGGTGTAACTGAATCAGGGTTCTAGGCCTCCTTGCTCGCACAAGCTTTTTCAATTCTGCCCACACATTTTCTATAGAATTGAGGTCAGGGCTTTGTGATGGCCTCTCCAATATCTTGACTTTGTTGTCCTTAAGCCATTTTGCCACAACTTTGGAAGTATGCTTGGAGTCATTGTCCATTTGCGACCAAGCTTTAACTTTAACTGACTGATGTCTTGAGATGTTGCTTCAATATATCCACATCATTTTCCTGCCTCATGATGCCACCTAGTTAGTGAAGTGCACCAGACCCTCCTGCAGCAAAGCACCCCCACAACATGATGCTACTACAACCGTGCTTCACGGTTGGGATGGTGTTCCTCGGCTTGCAAGCCTCCCCATTTTTCCTCCAAACATAACGATGATCATTATGGACAAACAGTTCTATTTTTGTTTCATCAGACCAGAGGACATTTCTCAAAAAAAGTACAATCTTTTTCCCCATGTGCAGTTGCAAACCATAGTCTGGCTATTTTATGGCGGTTTTGGAGCATTGGCTTCTTCATTGCTGAGCGGCCTTTCAGGTTATGTCGATAAAGGACTTGTTTTATTGTGGAAATAGATATCTTTGTACCTTTTTCCTCCAGCATCTTCACAAGGTCCTTTGCTGTTGTTCTGGGATTGATTTGCACCAAAACACATTCATCTCTAGGAGACATAATGAGTCTCCTTCCTGAGCGGTATGATGGCTGTGTGGTCCCATCGTGTTTATACTTGTGTACTATTCTTTGAACAGATGAATGTGGTACCTTCAGGTGTTTGGAAATTGCTCCCAAGGATGAACCAGACTTGTGGAGGTCTACAATCTTTTTTCTGAGGTCTTGACTGTTTTCTATTGATTTTCCCATGATGTCAAGCAAAGAGGCACTGAGTTTGAAGGTAGGCCTTGAAATACATCCACAGGTACACGTCCAATTGACTCAAATTACGTAAATTAGCCTATCAGAAGCTTCTTGAGCCATGCCATTATTTTCTGGAATTTTCCAAGTGACTGTAGCCTACAGCACATTTTCTATATTAGCGGGTTAGGGTCGGGTGCCGGCCTCAGATTTTCACTTTTCACTTTTGCCAAAACTTTGGCAGTTGCAGATGTGTTATTGTCAATTGCAGGCGGGTGCGGGTGAACACACAGATGACCCATGCATCCTGTAGCACAAACTCAAAAACGTTCTGGGACACTGTAAAGTCCATGGAGAATAAGAGCACCTCCTCCCAGCTGCCCACTGCACTGAGGCTAGGAAACACTGTCACCACCGATAAATCCATGATAATTGAGAATTTCAAGAAGCATTTTTCTACGGCTGGCCATGTTTTCCACCTGGCTACCCCTACCCCGGTCAACAGCCATGCACCCCCCACAGCAACTCTCCCAATCCTCCCCATTTCTCCTTCACCCAAATCCAGATAGCTGATGTTCTGAAAGAGCTGAAAAATCTGGACCCCTACAAATCAGCCGGGCTAGACAATCTGGACCCTCTCTTTCTAAAATTATCTGCCGAAATTGTTGCAACCCCTATTACTAGCCTGTTCAACCTCTTTTGTATCGTCTGAGATTCCCAAAGATTGGAAAGCAGCAGCGGTCTTCCCCCTCTTCAAAGGGGGAGACACTCTAGACACAAACTGCTACAGACCAAAATCTATCCTACCCTGCCTTTCTAAGGTCTTCAAAAGCCAAGTTAACAAACAGATTAACGACCATTTCGAATCCCACCGTACCTTCTCCGCTATGCAATCTGGTTTCAGAGCTGGTCATGGGTGCACCTCAGCCACACTCAAGGTCCTAAACGATATCATAACCGCCATCAATAAGAGACAACACTGTGCAGCAGTATTCATCGACCTGGCCAAGGCTTTCGACTCTGTCAATCACCACATTCTTATCAACAGACTCAACAGCCTTGGTTTCTCAAATGATTGCCTCGCCTGGTTTACCAACTACTTCTCTGATTGAGTTCAGTCTGTCAAATCGGAGGACCTGTTGTCCGGATCTCTGGCAGTCTCTATGGGGGTGCCACAGGGTCAATTCTCGGGCCGACTCTCTTCTCTGTATACATCAATGATGTCGCTTTTGCTGCTGGTGATTCTCTGATCCACCTCTACGCAGACGACACCATTCGGTATACTTCTGGCCCTTCTTTGGACACCGTGTTAACTAACCTCCAGACAAGCTTCAATGCCATACAACTCTCTTTCTGTGGCCTCCAACTGCTCTTAAATGCAAGTAAAACTAAATGCATGCTCTTCTACCGATCGCTGCCTGCACCTGCCCGCCCGTCCAGAATCACTACTCTGGACGGTTCTGACTTAGAATATGTGGACAACTACAAATACCTAGGTGTCTGGTTAGACTGTAAACTCTCCTTCCAGACTCACATTAAGCAACTCCAATCCAAAATTAAATCTAGAATTGGCTTCCTATTTCGCAACAAAGCATCCTTCACTCATGCTGCCAAACTTACCCTCGTAAAACTGACCATCCTACCGATCCTCGACTTCGGCTATGTCATTTACAAAGTAGCCTCCCACACTCTACTCAACTAATTGGATGCAGTCTATCACAGTGCCATCCGTTTTGTCACCAAAGCCCCATATACTACCCACCACTGCGACCTGTACGCTCTCATTGGCTGGCCCTCGCTTCATACTCGTCGCCAAACCCACTGTTTCCCGGTCATCTACAAGTCTTTGCTAGGTAAAGCCCTGCCTTATCTCAGCTCACTTTTCACCATAGCAGCACCCACCCGTAGCACGCGCTTCAGCAGGTATATCTCACTGGTCACCCCCAAAGCAAGTTCCTAATTTGGCCGCCTTTCCTTCCAGTTCACTGCTGCCAATGACTGGAATGAACTGCAAAAATCACTGAAGCTGGAGACTCATATCTCCCTCATTGACTTTAAGCACCAGCTGTCAGAGCAGCTCACAGATCACTGCAGCTGTACATAGCCCATCTGTAAATAGCCCATCTAACTACCTCATCCCCATACTGTATTTATTTATTTTGCTCCTTTGCACCCCAGTATCTCTACTTGCACATTCATCTTCTGCACATCTACCATTCCAGTGTTCAATTGCTATATTGTAATTACTTCCCCACCATGGCCTATTTATTGCCTTACCTCCCTTATCTTACCTCATTTGCACACACTGTATATAGACTTTTTCTACTCTATTATTGACTATATGTTTGTTTATTCCATGTGTAACTCTGTGTTGTTGTATGTGTCAAATGGCTTTGCTTTATCTTGGCCAGGTCGCAGTTGTATATGAGAAGTTGTTCTCAACTAGCCTACCTGGTTAAATAACGTTGAAATAAAAAACAATAATAATAAAAACAGGTTTATGGCGGTTTGATCGCAGTGGAGGCACTAGAAATGTCTGTAGTTTTCGGTTTGGCTATTTGTTTCAAGTGTATTAGTCTGTATATAAATCTCTTTTCCAAAATTCGTCATCTTTCCCATGTCTTATTCGACTAGTAGTTGTTCTGAAATGTTTATTGCTTGCCTACATTTTACTCCCTCTGTTAAATATAACACACATACACAAATTATTCATTTCGCTTTCCTATCCTGACGTGAAGTTCGTTCTACATAAAGTATTTGACTCTGATGTGTGCCACACAGAAAGTATTTGACTCTAGCCACAAAATTAAGGAAATTAGAAGGAGGGGAGGGGGATTTAGGCAGGCAAGAAAATGGCCTTGGCGAAATCCCCCCCTCTAATTTCCTTAATTTTGTCACTTGAGTCAAATACTTTCTGTGGCACACATCAGAGTCAAATGACCTTGGCTAAAGCAGATCTGATTGAATAGAGCCTTTAGTCTTTTCATAATGCTGTACTACTGTACTCATCCCAGAGTCATTGAAACGGGCATCAACAATGTGCAAAGCATTTATTGATGAGCTACACATCTCACCCCTGAGATACATGAACAGCCCTGTGCTCATCATGAATACATATAAAACATATTACATGACTGCCATTCTTTACAGTTAATGTGCCATGTGTGATACCAATAGGGCTATGTCAGATATAACATTTTTTAAGTCTGTGTTTTACTGATACCAGACGAGACATTACCTATTCTATCAACAGTCATCAATTGATGACTAAATAACCACTCACTTCCACCTCACATAGCCTAACTGCCAATAGGTAGGTTTATAGTGAATCATTGTGACATGTGTAATGGAAATGGCAGATATAGTAGAACAGAGTACCACAGTATGAACCATAATACTCATAAAAGCCAACTGTCAAACAGGGAAAAGGTTCCAATCGTTTTTCCACCATTCATTTTCCCCATAGGGGATTTTTAGCAACCACTACAAATAAGGGCTGTTTTGTGTAGGCTTACCCTGCTGTGATGATTTGGTGACGGTGTAAATCTCTCTAGGTCAAGTTGACTTTTAAAAACAACAAATACACTTTTTCACAAAAACATTGCTACAGTGTCCAATAAAAATGAAGAGGTGTTTCCATTTAGGCAAATTGCGTGTATGCCCTCCCAGGAGTGCAAGTTTCCCCATGGCACGGTCCGTGGTGATACTTCACACATAATTATTCCAACATGGCACATATTAGTCAATTATTGCATTATATCCATGCTACCTGAGGCATGAAACAGACAAGTGGGAGGGCATGCAGATAGGTCAGGTCAGATCGTATTGGTCACACACACATGGTTAGCAGATGTTATTGCGAGTGTAGCGAAATGCTTGTGTGTCGGAACTAGAAGCACAAGCATTTCGCTACACTCGCAATAACATCTGCTAACCATGTGTATGTGACCAATACGATCTAACCTATCTGTATGCCCTACTGCATGCCCTCCAACTTGTCAGTTTCATGTCTCAGGTAGCATGGATAGAATGCAATAATTGACTAATATGTGCCATATTCGAATAATTATGTGTATCCGTGCCATGGTGAAAATTGCATCCAGCCCTCTGGTAATCCTCTGCACCCACTGTGAATATTGGCCTTTTCTTCCTTCACTTGAAATCATGGGGGAAGCTTGACACAATTGCTATGACTCAGTCAGTCCACATACAATGCCTAAATTACTGTATGACATCCCTCCAAAGAGTCCCTGCATTCTGTCCCATCTGGTTGTACATCTGACCTGACATTCGAGGTCAGTGCTACGAATCTAATGTGGCTTTCTGGCTGGTGGCCGTGATGGTGAGCGGGGGAGGCTCGATGTTCAGCTCCTTTCTCAGGTCCTCCAGACTCTGCTCCCAGCGGCGCTCGTAGAAGATGCTGAAGACACAGCGGGCCTGCCGGCCATTCCTCACAGCCCACGGTCCCAGGGACGTCACCAAGGGCTCCAGACGACTGCGAGAGTGGCACAAGGAAACAATCAGGCCGTAATAACTGCATCACTGTACAAATACCAGACTGTGATGTCAATGGTTATTGTATTACAGAGCAGAAATTATTTACAGTCAAAGCCAATACTCAGAAAAATCATGATGACACTTTCAGTAAGTATTAGTTTCCACACACATGGGGGATGTTTTTCAGCCAGGAAGGAAACTAGACTTCCCTTCCAGAAAAACAATACGTGTGAACTGTAATTCTTTCAGAAGACAGAATTCCATTCCTTTCAGTCAATAACTACAGTGTGTTGAATATAACTAGCTCAACTAGCTCTGTGACACTTGCAAATAAACCAACTATATTGTCTTAGTTCCCTGAAGGAAGTCATCCACCTAAATGTCAGTTCTCTTTACACCTCAGGGTGCTGCTCAGGTGTGTGATTGATTACCAAATATCAGAGGTGTCCAGGAAGTGTATGTTCCATTTACCACCAGTCTCCCTTAGAATATACAGTACAACTTCCTGGAAACTGATGACATCACAGATAAATCTTGGGATGTATTCAATAAACATTGCAGAAATGTAACGAGTAGAGCCAAGACTACTTCCTATTCAACATGGCAGACAGTCAGTCTCCTGAAAAGGCCCCTGGTTTATATCACTACATACAGTATGAATAAGAAGAGAGCCTGATGGGCAGCACCTTGTGGACAGACGGAGCGGTCCCAACGCTGCTCCCAGGATGCACATGGGCAGGCCAGTTTGAGCAGCCTCAAACCACTTTACTGCCACTTCACCTGAGTTTGAGGAAGTGAGAAAGAAAATACATGTAGTGAAACACACTAATACCAATACTCTCAGTGAATCCCCTTTCCCCAGACTCACCCAGCATGTTAGTGGGCATGCCTAGTAAGGTGTGCAGTAAATCGTGGACTTCTCGGTACCGCTGCATGACATACGCCAACTCCTCATTATCCACAAATTTCACGTTCACCCTCGAGTCAGGGGTCACCCTCTGAGAAAGAGAGACGTAGAGGGATTGGCAAATAACCACTATGCTTCCTCTATAAAGAGATCCATTATGTCCTTCACAAACTCACATTGTCCTCAAGGAAGCGCAGGTACTCTCTCCCAAAGGATCCATCTGGAAGGGAAGCCATCTTGGACAGATCCAATGTGGATAGTCTGATCCGTGGGCGCTCACTTACACAGAAATAGGTGAAACATGCACACATGAGCATTCACAGACAAGCAATTGTACACACAACTTATTTAAAATCATAGAGATGTATATTTCAGGGTGAACATAGAGTGAGATAGACAGCAGAGGTTTTGGCATACGTTAGAATGGTATAGCCCTCAGGGTCTCCTCTCATTCGATCCCGAAGCGTCATCAGGGCCAGGTGTCCTGTCGTCTCTCCCAGCACTGCCACCATGTCTACATGGGGAACACGGCTTACAGTGAAGAGAAATGTGGTACTTTTTATTGAGAAAATGCAGTACAGTATGTTACACCAAGAGTCACTTTCAAGTTATTTCTCACCCTTTTGAATAATTTATATTTCAAGGACTTGTTTAAATCAAAATAACATCTACGACATAGTTTCCCTATGACTCTTTTAGTTTCTTGTTTTTCTAAAATGTCAGTGTTTTCCACACCTTGATAACTAGGGATCTAAATGACAAATGACAACCATTAAATAACCCTGCATGGTATTGTGTACTGTGTGTGATGAAACGCATTCAAATAGTTTGAGTTTCAAATGCAAAAGAAAGGAAAGTAAAACAGTGAACACAGCCTACCCACATGTTCTGTAAGAACAGTTAAGCATGCCAAACTCCTTACAGATGCAAAATGACCATATGAAAGTATCACAACTGGAAGTGGGCATCCCTCTCACCATGTCTGTAGGGGTCTTGCAGAGCTGCCACCCCGGAGCCGACAGCCAACAGTGCTTTCTGGATGGGGCTGGTGGGGATGTGGCCTGGGTACAGTCCGTCATACTGCACGTCTGCAGAGTCCACGCCATGGTGAAGCTGCCGGACACAAAGGGCTGTGGGTGACACCAAACAGCATCAGACATACAGTAGAGTACACATGTACATCCCATAAGGACATGGTATTAATACTGTAGTGACCTTAGTACTGAGAGATCATGGGACCACAGGTGGTTTCCAGTGCTCTGTTTCCAGTAAACACCTTCAAACTGGGCACATACGCCAATTCAACATCTATTCCACATTAGTTCAACGTAATTCAACGGTTCAACACAAGACAAAAGAGTTGATAGTGGACTACAGGAAACTCCAACACCATCATTAAGTTTGCCCGACGACACAACGGTGGTAGGCCTGATCACCAACAATGATGAGACAGCCTACAGGGAGGAGGTCAGAAACCTGTCAGTGTGGTGCCAGGACAACATCTACCTCAACATGAGCAAGACCAAAGAGCTGATAGTGGACTACAGGAAAAAGGGGGCCGAGCACGATCCCAGGGCTATAGTGGAGCGGGTCGAGAGCTTCAAGTTCCTTGGCGTCCACATCACTAACAAACTATCCTAGTACAAACACACCAAGACAGTCATGAATAGGGCACAACAACATCCCCTCAGGAAACTGAATAGACTTGGCATGGGTCCTCAGATGCTCAAACAGTTCTACAGCTGCACCATTGAGAGTATCCTGATTGTTTGCATCACCGCTTGGTATGGCAATTGCTCGGCATTTGACCGCAAGGTGCTACGGAGGGTAATGCGTATGGCCCAGTACATCACTGGGGCCAAGCTTCCTGCCATCCAAGACCTCTATACCAGGCAGTGTCAGAGGAAGGCCCAAAAAAATGGTAAAATACACCAGCCATCCTAGTCATAGACTGTACTTTCTGGTGCCGCACGGCAGGCGGTATCGGAGCGCCAAGTCTAGGTCCAAAAGGCTCCTTAACAGCTTCTACCCTGAAGCCATAAGGCTTCTAAACAGTTCATCAAATGGCTACCCAAACTATTTGCATTGACCCCTTTTTTTACACAGTTTTTTTTACATAGTCACTTTACCCCTACCTACATGTACAGTACATATTACCCCTATTACCTTGAATAGTATGTACCCCCGCATATTGACTCGGTACCGGTACCTCATAGCCTTGTTATTGTTATTTTATTGTGTCACTTATTTTTCTTACATTTGTATTTTATTAACAAATATTTACATTGGAAAAGCCTGCATTGTTGGTTAAGGGCTTGTAAGTATGCATTTCACATTAAGGTACCTTAGGCTAAGGTTAAGGTACCTGTTCTATTTGGCACATGTGACAAACCAGTGTGTGCCCAGTGGGTTGTGATAGGAGTTTTTCCTTTGCGCTTCATGAGATCATATGACAATGAATAGGTAATCAATACCGAGTCTAGTCCAAGGGGTACTCGGCCCACTGTAGCCATTTCTAGGGAACCCCTACACATTTTTAAGAATACAATGTGAGGCCAAAATTAATTGTCGACACTCAAAATATAAAATTGCAAAACTGTTTGTCAAACAGTTCTTCCATTATAGGTATTTTGGCATTGCTGCAGTTATTTCCATTTAGTTAATTTTATCCCTGTTTTTTCAGGGAAAAGTACTCTGAGCACTTCTTGTTTCAAGTTTTATTAGTCGTACTGTATGTACAGGATATGTACGGTATACATAGCCCAACGAAATGAATAGTTGCAGGTTCCTTCTCGAAAATGCTACAACATTAAGAAATAAAATAAGAATACGAATATAAAGTAAACGATCCCAAAATCTTAGCATAAATATAATATAGTAAGGTACTATTTATAGTCTAATATTTGAGCAGTATAATACATCTGGTAGCTGTAGTTGTGATGTGTCTTGCTTGAGGAAACCCTGGTCTAGTCTGCGCAGTAGATCTACAGATGAGTAGGGGAAAACCAATTTGGTTTGCCCTATTTATTAGCCGTAGTTCTGTGAAGTGATATAATGGAGAACCCCCTACTGTGGAGTTGTGGTACACTCCGCTAACCGCTACTATACGACCTTATAGCTAAATAAAACAAATAATACATTATCATTCTCTAATTATCGAAATATATATTGTCCATGGTTATTTAGTTACAATACAGTCTCACTTGCATACCTTCGAACATAAACGCACCCCTACCAGTGCTTCTTCGACTTGAAACGAGGAGTGAACGCAACATTTCTTTGTTGTGCGCTGGCTGGCACAGGCGCCTTTTACCAAAAATGAAGCGGACGTGATGACGTGTCATGACGGTTAAAAGAGTGTTGAAAAAGGCAAGGGAATAATGAGTTCATTTTAAATGGACTGGAAATGTGTCACTCATAATGGAACTATTGTGTGTGCGCCTTATATGTGCTACAGTCAATTATGGTTGCATTTCTTATCTTGGCTAGAAGACAACGCATCAGCAAACATCGAATGTTAGCCATCCTACTATATCAGGTAAATCAAATATTACAATGTATAACGTTAAGTGTGATGTTAGGGAAAGTTATGTGCTCAAGTTAACGTTTCCAAAAGCTAACTAAACAAAAACATGACTTTCATGATACGTGTTTGAGCCATCATGTTGTTATCGGCTGTACGTTTGTTTAGCCCATGTGTAACTGTTGTTTTTGTCGCACAGCTTTGCAAGTTACATTACAAATGTTCCAGTAACATCACATTGAAGCACGTATTGGTGAGTGTAACACTTGGGTTACTTAGCTAGCAGTTAAATGATTGTGACGATGACTCATACACAGAGCAACTACATTTTTGAGCATGAATTCAGACTCGATCTTAGCCTATGCCTGCCTAAACATGGCTGCGTATTTCGGGTGCTGCACAGAGTAGGAAGATCCGCTTTACTGTTTATGTATTTTTTGATCCGGCAGAAACATATATACATACATACAGACAAATACACGTACCTAAACTTTACAGTACCTCGAAATGTCGGATGGCTCTCTACTTGAGAATTACTTAATGGCAATCTTGTTTACTTTTTTCCAGGGTCAATGTCGCAGCATATTCATTAGTTTATGCCATTAAAATTCTCTTCGTGAAGTCAGTCTTATCAATTGTATGTTATTGTATTGGTTACATTGGCAGTATAATATCATTGACCTTGCTCTCGTTTGGACTTATGATACACAATTGTAATGGCTGATTCCTCATGAAACTAGAACAAAAAAAGACCATGCTTCTCTATATATATAGAAAGAAGGTATGTGGACAACCCTTCAAATTAGTGGCTTCGGCTATTTCAGCCACACCTGTTGCTGACAGGTGTATAAAATCGAGCACACAGCCATGCAATCACTTTAGACAAACATTGGCAGTAGAATGGCCTTACTAAAAACCTCAGTGACTTTCAACGTGGCACCATGATAGGATGCCACCTTTCCAACAAGTAAGTTTGTCGAATTTCTGCCCTGCTAGAGCTGCCCTGGTCCAAACTGCCTCGGGAAGCAATGTCAGCACAAGAACTGTACGTCGGGAGCTTCATGGAATGGGTTTCCGTGGCCGAGCAGCCGCACACAAGCCTAAGATCACCATGCGCAATGCCAAACGTCGGCTGGAGTGGTGTAAAGCTCACCGCCATTGGACTCTACCTGCCAGAATGTATAGTGCCAACCTTAGTTTGGTGGCGGAGGGGTGGTTTTCCATGGTTCGGGCTAGGCCCCTTCATTCCAGTGAAGGGAAATCTTAACGCTAAAGGATATAATGACATTCTAGATTCTGTGCTTACAACTTTGTGAAAGCAGTTTGGGGAAGGCCCTTTCTTGTTTCGACATGACAATGCCCCCGTGCACAAAGCGAGTTCCTTACAGAAATTCTTTGTTGAGATCAGTGTGGAATAACTTGACTGGCCTGCACAGCGCCCTGACCTCCCATTGAACACATTTGGGATGAATTGGAACGCTGACTGCGAGCTAGGTCTAATCGCCCGACCTCACTAATGCTCTTGTGGCTGAATGGAAGCAAGTCCTAATGCTACGTTCATGACCAAGTGGGAAGGTTGTAGTTACCAGTTATGTCGTAATGAGTTTTGTATATTAATGTGCTTTTAAGTGGGAAATACAATCAAGGATAGAGGTCATTAAAAAGCTAGCTATGATTGTTTTGCTCTTTTTTTTCTGCCCATAAGAAGTATATCAGAGCTGCTTTTGATTTCTGAATCAAACGGAAGATGAAAGGACACATCAGTACATTAGAAGTTTCAATAAATAAATAATTAGCTAGCTGAATGACCTGCCAAGACGGCACATGCCTAAACTGTTCTGTGCTGGTTACATTGTCTAGCTGGCTACAGAACAGTTTTACCTATCAATTTAGAAAATGATCACAGCCATTAATGTAAATGCATGCACAAAAATCAATTTAAGCATGTGTTCAAAAGCTTAAACACATTACAATTTGTTTTTTGTTAACACAACTTTTTTTTTGACATATGATGTCAGAGAGCTGCAAGTGGGTAACTTGGAGCACAGAGAAGATGCTGCGTTTACGTGCTATGAGTTATCGGAAGTCCCTAGTTCACTAGAACGACCCTACAGGCTGGAATTTCAAGTGGGGAAACTGAGAAAATGTTGTTGCCGAGTTGTGACGTTTTATTTATATATATATATATATTTATTATTTTTAAAACCTTTTATTTAACTAGGCAAGTCAGTTACAAACAAATTCTTATTTTCAATGACGGCCTAGGAACAGTGGGTTAACTGCCTTTTTCAACCAAAAGATGACCACGTCCGTTTTTGTCAACTACAATATGGGTAATGTAGCTAGTTTGACCATATTGTCAATGTTAAACAAGCAAGTGAACTTTATTATAAGCCTGTGAAAATGTTACCTGTTGAAGAATTGTTCTGACCAAAAACCATGTGAATGAAACAAAGTCCTATTTCCGACATCACAGCTAAGAAATAGGAAGCTCCGACGAGCACTAAAACGCATCTTGATAGACAGGTTTCCCAGAAGTAATACGAGTTGGAGGGGCATTCAAGTGGATTTTTCCCAGTCCTATGTTTGTATTTACACATTTACGAGATGTCACGAATGCAGCATAAAGGAAGTGGAAATTTGACCTGCAGAACAACAATTAAGTTTAGGTATAGGGGGTTGAAACAAATTAAGGTTAGGTTTAGGAATTCGGGTTAGGTTTAGGAATTCGGGTTAGGTTTAGGAATTCAGGTTAGGTTAAGGTTGGATATCGTTTCAGTGAGGGTTAGGGAAAGGCATAAAAGCTACCATCTGCCGGTCAAATATAGCATAGACTGACAATTGTCATTTGTACAAGTACTTCCTTTTTACAATCTTGAACACAGATTTTTGGTTTTCAATCTAGCTTCCTAGTGGTTTATTTAAACACTGCACTATGAGACTGCATTAGGTCTTCCAAATTCTCTTACCTTTCTCCCATAGTGTGCACTTGTGTGAAAGCATCTGATGTTCAGGGCCTCGAGTGGCGGATGTGTGACAGTGGTAGGGTGTCCATCTCTGCGCTGGGGCTCCTGAATGGTGCAGCGGTCTAAGGCACTGCGTCACTACAGACACCCTGGTTCGAATTCAGACTGTATCACAACCGGCCGTGATTGGGAGTCCCATAGGGCGGCACACAATTGGCCCAGCGTCGTCCGGGTTTGGCCGGAATAGGCCGTCATTGTAAATAAGAATTTGTTCTTAGCCGACTTGTCTAGTTAAATAAAAATGTAAAACAGTGTGTGTGGAGTCAGACTGCTTCATGGACTGCCACTTTCGTTGATCTTCTTAGGTCCTTGTTTCCAAAGACCTATTGGGACCCAGTGCATATGCAGCAAAGGTGCATCTGATGGCTTGGTGCATCTCTATTTGCCTTCCATAGACCTAGACGTATGTTTTATTGGCGCCCTGGTCAGTTGGAATTTCCACTCTGTTCGAGTGTTGCATGCTGCATGGAACGTTTCTCGTTAGTTGTTGCATCCCTTTGTCTGTTAAGAGGTGCTACTACCATCTGTCCAGGAGAGATTAGGCTCTGCCCGGCTGTTGGTGTTGCTGTGGGAGAAGGAGGATGTAGCAGATGACTAAGTGTATCGCTGCTGCCTTTCTGAGACCAAGAAGTAGGCTTCGTTCACCTCGGCCCGGATCTAGAAATGCCTTGGCTTTACTGGGTCAGTGGGAGGCCTATTGACAGTGCTTCTTGAGTATGCTACGTCTTTACGGTGTGGAGCTGAGGACTGTGAGATTGCGCCCCTTTAGCGTGGGAATTTCCTTTCTGGGACACTTGTGATGAGTAGGCCTGTCCTGGAGATACTGAGTATCCCAGAGCTTGGCTAATATGGTCTTGATTATTGAGTTGCACAGAGAACCGTGATTCAAAACCAGAGCGTTCATACCTTGGTTCAATTCCGAGATCCTCTGTATTTATTGTAGCCTACACGAAATAGCCTACCAATGATCAGAGGTCTGTTGAATATCAACCCACCATCACTGGATGGTCCAAGTTGCCAAACATTTTGAGCAACTGAAGTTGATAAAAATAGATGTGCTAATGATTGAAAAAAATCTAATCTGTTATGGATTGTATCTGGCACCTCCCATTAGTTTAATTGGATAAATCTTTCTCAGATAGCAAACTGGCCAAGACAATAGATATCTACTGTCAAAATTATATCCACAAAGTGACCATGTACCTCATGTGCAAGAGCCAGTGATTCACCCTATCCAACAAGTACATGAAATTAGGGTTTGGAAAGATGAGGAACGTGATAGATTAACTTTATTTTTGGTGGAGGGGCTGCGAAGTTGCACTATGAGCAGTGGTGTAAAAATAATTAAAAGTTCTACTCAAGTTGTTTTTGGCGTATCTGTACTTTACTATTTATATTGTAGACAACTTTTACTTATATATTTTCCCTGACACCAAAAGGACTTGTTACATTTTGAATGCTTAGTATGACAGGAAAATAGTCCAATTTACTCGCTTATCATGAGAACATCCCTGGTCATCTCTACTGCCTCTGATCTGGCGGACTCACTAAACAACAAACGCTTTGTTTGTAAATTATGTCTGCATGTTGTACTGTAACCCTAGCTATCCGTAAATACATTTGAAAAACAAGAAAATTGTGCCCTCTGGTTTGCTTAATATAAGCAATTACTTTTGATATTTTTGCAATTACATTTACTTTTGATACTTAAGTGTATATATAAAACCAAATACTTTCAGACTTTTACTCAAGTAGTATTTTACTGGGTGACTTTCACTTTTATTTGAGTCATTTTATATTAAATGACTACTTTTACTCAAGTAAAAAGAGTGCCATCTTGTAGTAGTAGTAGTAACAACAAAATAAATACAGGGTACCGAGTCAATGTGTGGGGGTACAGGTTAGTCGAGGTCATTTGTACATTGCATCTACTTAGCTGGTTTGATTGGATCGGTAAATTGTGTGACAAACCCTTTGCTGTGGGGTGGTCACTCTCTGCTGTATAGGAATTGATAAATTGCCACAGACCGCAAACTCTCTTTACCTGACTCTACCAATGGTTTACTGATTAGGGAGAACAAATCCCTAGGTACGCTATGGTCTCCAGGATACCAGTAATGTGTTTTATGGTTCTGTTTTACACAGGCCATCTTTTCTCCGCTTGGCCTGTCTTACTGATATGGTTTCTATGGAGACTCAAGCAAGCCTAAAACTTGTAGTAATGCTGCATTTACGATGTTATATATTGCTATATGTTATATATTGCTGTCGTGATTTTAGCATGTAAATCTTGGTGGGGCAAATTCACCCAATTTTTATAGATGCATGCCAGCAAACCCACTACACAACACTAAACAATACATTAATTGCACTATAACGGTGACAAACGGTGCCCACAAACTGTTAGGGCATATATAAAGCTGTCCCAACAGTGGCGCTTTCCTTCAGCACCACTTACCACCGCTACACCTGGCTATCAGCGGGGCCTTGTCTGGCAGCGAAACAGTTCATATGGTTTCTACTGACACCTTGTGGATTTGTGTAACTCGATAAGAACCGCAATTCTCCTTCAATAATAATGAATGCCGACATGAGTTGTGACTTTTGAACAATACACAAACATTATTACATTTATGTTTAGTAAATTTCATAATGTTTGTTCTCATTAACGCTTAGCTCAAAGTATAAGCAAGTGCAAGCAAACAAGCTGCGACGAGGTAGGCCTATTTGTTCAGCACTTCAATGGACACCAACAGAAGTTTATCCTTTTAAACTTGAAAAGAGAACTTTTCAGACAGATGTTTTAAATCCTTAAACCCAGACTTGGACCACACACCCTCTCCACCGACTAGCAGGCAGGCGAAGCAAAATGGGGATTGCTTTGCGACACTCGCAGTTAACCACTTATTCCTTCCAAACCACTCATTGTTGAATTTGTGATTTCCGACTTGTTGTGTAATGTTTATGGTCGATGAGCATCCATACGTTTTATCTATACTTTCTCTTCATTTGACAAGAATTTAAAAGGATTTGCCAGTAGAATGTCGATGTGATTCATGATGACTGCTTGTTTAGCTAGCTAGCTTGCTAGCGAAGATCTTGAAAATATGATGTTGACATGATCAGTCCAATCAAAGCTAGGATAGCTATTACGTGATTTTACATTTTATCTGTGGCCAATGACCTTGGGCCTTCTTGGACAGGCACTTCTAATGTAAATCTATGGCAACACCCAAGGGTGTTTGAACAGCCTAGCTTGCCCTGTAGATTCTGCAGTGTCCCCATGAGTGACAGAACACTGAGCCAATCACGGCGAAGATTACCAACGCCTACGCTCTGTATTTTCGCTGGCTGCCCCTCCACCACAGTAAGCACTGAGATGGGCTGAAAACATCTGTATTTTGGTGCTGCCTTACTCAAGAACGAGGCCATTTTTGTATGCGGCTCTAAAAAATAAAGTAAAAAATACAACTAATACAACTGATTTGTGACATGAATTAATGCCAAAAGAACATGCTCTATTTTTCAATTATTATAATTTTTTAAAACTAATAACAAGAACCCCACCTGCCCTTAATGGTAGGTCACCATTGGTATATTGTATGAAATAGGGTTGTAGTCTGTTGTACCTTACTGCCAAGTCATGCACTTGTCATCACAGCTTTGTTCATCACAACCCACATTTAGCCTAGTTCTTCCCAGCTGTGTCATATGACAAAACATGTATCACATGCTGGATCACAAGTTTTGATAAATGCTTTTTCATTCTTACCTCTGTACAAAGCAACCCACAAGCCAGAGCCTGTGTATTCATTCTACAATGGCCTTTATTCTACTTTACCCAACTGGCAGTTGGTAGGCCTATCTGTTTCACAATACATCCCCTTTCACATCTTATTTCTCTTTCACAAGATGTCTTGAAGGGACATCACTATACCCTTTGATAGTATACAAATTATTCTCGTAATACAATGTGCTGAAGTTGTATGTGGATGTGTTAGGGGGGTGCACAACTGTGACTGCATCCCACGTGCAACAGCTGCAAATGAATAAACATAACTGTTTTGAGTTCTGTAGCTAGCCTAAACTTGCAGTGGCCTGGGAGGGGGTAGGAGGATTCGCTGCAGTTGATCTATCTACTCATAAGTGTTTGATGTTTGTTTACACAGGAAGCTGTATCAGAAGTTGATGGAGGAGCATGGCCCTGCCCTCTTTAGATTCCTCCCTCCAAGGGATCCCGAAGAATGTGCTGGCTGTTTCCATGGAAACTAAGTACCAATGCCAGCAGTGTCACCAGGTCCTGAGGAAGCCGGTCCAGGCTCAGTGTGGACATCGCTTCTGTGTCCACTGTTTCAAACTGCTCACCAGGTAGACTACAGGACCTCCTCACCTCAGCCACTCTCTGTGGCTCTGCAAACACTGTTCTTTCCCCCGCCTTTCAAAACCCTTTCTCACTGAGCATGCTGCTCTACCCCACCCTGTCCTGCTGCTGTAGTTGCAGTACTGCAGCGTCTCTCTGTGGCGTTGTTGTTGCTCCCATCAGCATCTCACCCTTCCACTTGATGAGCCATCATGGACTGTGTGTCTGTCTGCGGTGGGAGTGTGGTAATGCTGTCAGATGATCAACACTAATGCAGGTCCAGCCTCCACTGGGATTATCTGGAATGGATTTTAGCTCTGGAGGTGGTAACACTGGATCAAGCTGCTCTTGCTGATTACTACTCAAGATGTCTACTCACCAGAGTTTTTACTCTCCATATCACACTGCCTAATTATTTATGTTTGTTAATCTGATCATTAACACACTGGTGTTCTTTTAACTTTGTGCACCTTTTTTTTCTGTGATTTCCCCCTTTTTAACAATGATCTTACATTTTTGTCACACCTTTTAGTCCTTTAAAGAGAAGTGGAATCATGGAATTTTTTATAATTCACATGCTGCTACAATGTTTTTGCCCCTTTTTTAATTTGTGAGCTCCAGTCAAAAATGTGCAGTGGAATTGAAAGATGGAATGGAGTTGAGCATCAGCATTATGTAGTTACAGGATGTCCTGATTTTCTCACCTGATTATCAGTGAGGTTATTGGATGTATGTTCAAGACTGGACATTTCTGACTTGTGAAATGTAAAGAAATCATAGAATCTGTACTGGGAAAAGCTATGAGTGAAGGAGTACGTGGAAGGTAATTCGTTGCCTTGCATACTGATGCGCCTGTCCTTGTACTGTATGTCTTGCCCGTGCTCTCTAATTCTAGTGTTATTAATACCTATTATTACTGTCTTGTTGTATATCTGAGTATCACCTATTTTTATCCCTATCTTGACATGACATGCCCAACAAAAGTGTCCTGTATTTTGCAAAGTGCTACATAGTTACATGATTCATCTTTCTAGTTTAGCCCTGTGCTTTATATCCCACTGGTGATCATCAGAGATGCTGGTAGTGGATCCGGTGAGACTAATCCACTGAAATCATGTTTAACTGTAAAATCCCATGACGTATGTCTCCCATCAGCTCTGGACCCAAGCCCTGTGAAGCCTGTCAACAGGAGGAGATATACGAGGAGCCCCAGTCCATTCTCAATAGCAATGAGGTAAGCGTTTGTACCATTAATTTGACTTCTAAGAATATCACTGGTGACTCATGTTGCTCCTGGTGAAATACTGGAGTGTTTTCATTCACAAGATTCCGATTCATTACAGTTCGAAGCTTGTGGGAGAAAATGAAACTTGAGGGGGAAGAAGTGAACTATGTAGGATATTCCCCTGCTTAGGTAGTTGGCCAGATGTCATTTTCACAAGGCACCAACCACATGCTTCAACCATACCCCACATTGTCTGGACAGCTCACAGTGAACCAGACAGCTATGTAATTATAGTACTCTTTGTTCCCCCCCCCCAGGCTTTTCCAGACAATGCAGCCGGTAGAGAAATCGCCAGCCTGCCTGCCAAATGTTTCAATGGGGGCTGCTCTTGGACAGGTTGCATCAAAGAATATGAGGTATAGTAAGGACTTAAATTCATACCTGTAGGTTTACTATTAAATTTGTGGTGCTTGATTTGGCACATATTTTGAACTTTTGGTTTGAAACAGGATGCCTTTGTCTCATTGAGGCTCAGCCTGGAAAGTCCCTACATGCTTTGACTGGCACACTATGAGGTGGAAAGTCCCGAAGTCTCCCTGCCTAGATTAACCATGTTTACAGTATTCAGTACAATGTTTAGCAATAATAGTCATGATAGTGATACTGGCTGCTATACTAAACATCTCAATGTCCTTTGACTTTAGTGCCTTAAAAACAGGAGGGAAGTATATTTTTGAGGAATGAACTTTGCCCTACAGCGCTGAAGGTTAAAAAAACATGTACTGTTGTATAATACAAGACATGTCAGCCTGGGGGATGTTTTAAAAGGCCATTTTCCTTTTTTATTTGGTGAGTGTTGTATTTGCTTCTTTGGGTTATAAAAGGGCTGTCAAGACTGTCAATTATATGTGACATTCTTGTCTATGCTAATGCAGTGAAAAGGGGGTTTTGGGTAATGATTGATACCGGGTGCATGTATGTCTCCAAGCTGTGGGTAGAAGTTTAGCCTATAGTGTACTGCAAATCAACAGTAGTTTAACATGGGGGGAAAAAGTAGTGATACTAATACTAACAGTATCTACACCGCAATAGGGCTGATTCAGGAGATAATTTTTTGCATACGTGTAGATAAATGTCACCCTGACAACTTGCTGATTAGCTAAACCTCTTGGTTTAGACTATCCACATGAAGTGTGACCATCTGTAGATGCTTTACAGATGGTCATACTATCAACAAAACTACCTGCTGGCAAGCAAATGCTTGCAAGGTTACTGTTAGGGTTAGGTTTAGATTAAGGTAAGGGTTCGGGTTAGTGGATAGTCTGTAGATACTCTACAGACTATTCAAAAGAAGTGTTACCATAATTTGTTTTATCATGCAGAACATACGGGGGTTTCTCTGATCTTTTTAGTGAGATATGTCAAGATGGAGAAATGAAAGACAACCCTCATTCAGTGTCACATACTTTGATACACTGGGGAATGGGAAGATATATACTGTTGCTTACCAACCAGGCATGGGCTGAAACTTTTTCCATTCAGGGAGTGATGTTGATGCTGGTTAAAGTTAGTGGTGGGTGGAGCTATATTTGGGTTTGTTTATGGTAAGAGTTAGTCATAGAAGCCTACAGTGGGCCATGCCTATATGGTTAGTCCCAGGTCGAAATGAAGAAAATAGATGTGTACTCACCAGTTCTCCTGCTCCCACTGATGCTCAGAGAGGAGTGATTACACAGAGCAGAAATGCCATACACCCTCTCCAACCCACCCTCCTTTACCCGACCACATGTTTTTGAGATGAGACAAAGAAAAACAAAACACAGTAAATGTTGAGTTATAATTTGCTTGTTACTGCATGAACTGTGCAGCAGTATTGTGTTTGCGTTTCATGAATGCCAAATACTTTAGTTAGTAGACACAAAGGCTTACTTTGCACATCCTCACAAATACTCCTAGACCCCACACTCTTATCATGCTTCCCGCTCAGAGGGGGATGTTTGTATTTGAACTTAAACGTCCCTAACTGCCTGCTTATCTGCTGGGTGCAACAAACTGCTTCAACTGTTGCAACAACCACAATCAATTGATAACTGGGGTGCATCCCACTATTACACTTTATATACCACATAATAATGAAATATAGCAAAACCATTTGATATAGAAACACAGGATTTTCAGCAAATAATTAAAAAATTATAATAATATGAACATTAATAATAACATTCCACCCATGAGGCCACTCGAGGGTGATCAGGTCATTTGACTGCAGGAAAGGGATCTATGCACAAGTTTACAGTCATTGTAAACTACATTTCCTCCCACGGTACACTCATAAGTAAATGTCAGGTGTTAAACCTACCTACAATTCGAATACCATTCAACTTCAATGTAAATTCTAAGAACAGTAATAACGCCACTCCATTTTGTTTAAGGAATTTACATAAAGTCTGATAAGGAATGACTGTCCTTTACGGTATAATCTCAAAACCCAGAAATAAACCTCTTTGTGCACTAAATCTAACAAGCACTGTCAAACTACTCAATTTGGTTCTGGGGGTTTTCAAATGTGGTGTTCCTCTCAAAGCTTGTGTCCATGTGTTTACAATCTGGGCTGCATGTGATGAATTTGTTTGAATAGTGTCTCTTTATTTTTGTTTCTAGGCACAACACGAGGGCAAGTGTGAGCATGAGCACGTACCATGTGAAGCCTGCCAGGTCCTCATCCTGCGTAGTGAAAAAGAGAGGCATAACGAGAGAGAATGTGAAGAAAGAACATTGAACTGCAAGTACTGCAAAGTCTCCTTCAACTTCAAGCAGATCAAGGTGAGGGAACCAGTGGCCAACAAATGTAATGAGATGCTTATGGAATGTCCTCCTTACTCTCTGGGATGAACTGATATTCTCTTACCAACGCCACTTCTCATGTGTTACAGGCTCATGATGAAATCTGCCAGAAGTTTCCCATGCAGTGCAAGGACTGTGGAAAGAAAAAGATCCCACGGGAAAAGGTCTGTGCTCTTCTAGGGCTGGGCGATATGGAAAAAATATCATATCATGTTTTTTTTCAAATTTATGACGCTATTTTATGTTTTTGATTAATAAAAGTTCTGAAATGTGCTTTTTGAGTAGTGTGACCCTAGGGTGGCAACACAAACTCAGCAAAAAAAGAAACGTCCTCTCACTGTCAACTGCGTTTATTTTCAGCTAACCTAACATGTGTAAATATTTGTATGAACATAACAAGATTCAACAACTGAGACATAAACTGAACAAGTTCCACAGACATGTGACTAACATAAATGGAATAATGTGTCCCTTAACAAAGTGGGGGTCACAATCAAAAGTCACAGTCAGTGTCTGGTGTGGCCACCAGCTGCATTAAGTACTGCAGTGCCTCTCCTCCTCATGGACTGCACCAGATTTGCCAGTTCTTGCTCTGCAATGTTACCCCACTCTTCCACCAAGGCAAGTTCCCGGACAGTTCTGGGGGGAATGGCCCGAGCCCTCACCCGCCGATCCAACAGGTCCCAGACGTGCTCAATGGGATTGAGATCCGGGCTCTTTGCTGGCCATGGCAGAACACTGACGTTCCTGTCTTGCAGGAAATCACGCACAGAACGAGCAGTATGTCAGGATGAGCCTGCAGGAAGGGTACCACATAAGGGAGGAGGATGTATTCCCTGTAATGCACAGCGTTGAGATTGCCTGCAATAACAACAAGCTCAGTCCGATGATGCTTTGACACACCGCCCCAGACTATGCTGGACCCTCCACCAACTCGATCCCGCTCCAGAGTACAGGCCTTGGTGTAACACTCATTCCTTTGATGATAAACGTGAATCCGACCATCACCCCTGGTAAGACAAAACAGTGAGTCGTCAGTGAAGAGCACTTTTTGCCAGTCCTGTCTGGGCCAGCGACGGTGGGTTTGTGCCTATAGGCGACGTTGTTGCCGGTGATGTCTGGTGAGGACCTGCCTTACAACAGGCCTACAAGCCCTCAGTCCAGCCGCTCTCAGCCTAGTCTGGACAGTCTGAGCACTGATGGAGGGATTGTGCGTTCCTGGTGTAACTCGGGCAGTTGTTGTTGCCATCCAGTACCTGTCCTGCAGGTGTGATGTTCGGCTGTACCGATCTTGGTGTTTTTCAGAGTCAGTAGAAAGGCCTCTTTAGTGTCCTAAGTTTTCAGAACTGTGACCTTAAATTGCCTACCATCTGTAAGCTGTTAGTGTCTTAACCTCTCTGGGATATGTGGGATGGTTGTGTCCCACCTCGCCAACAGCCAGTGAAATTGCAGGGAGCCAAATTCAAAACAACAGAAATCCCATAATTAAAATTCCTCAAACATACAAGTGTTTTACACCATTTTAAAGATAAACTTCTTGTAAATAGAGCCACCGTGTCCGATTTCAAATAGGCTTTACGGCGAAAGCACACCAAACTATTGTTAGGTCAGCACCTAGTCACAGAAAACCATACAGCCATTTTCCAGCCAAGGAGAGGGCTCACAAAAATCAGTAATAGCGATTAAATTAATCACTAACCTTTGATCTTCATCAGATGGCACTCACAGGACTTCATGTTACATTTATTGTGTATGTTTTGTCTGATAAAGTTAATCATTATGTCCAAAAACCTCATTTGAAATTGGTCTGCTATTATCAGAAATGCATCATAGCAGACCAATTTCAAATGAGGTTTTTGTACATAACGAATGAGAGGTGTCAGAAATAGCTTTATAAATATTCACTTACCTTTGATGATCTTGATCGGAATGCACTCCCAGGAATCGCAGTTCCGCAATAAATGTTTGTTTTGTTCGATAAAGTCCATTTATGTCCAAATACCTCCTTTTTGTTTGTGCGTTTAGCCCAGTAAACCAAATGCATAATGCGTGATCACTTGTTCAGACGAAATGTCAAAAAGGTAATTTTACAGTTAGTAGAGATGTCAAACGATGTATAGAATCAATCTTTAGGATGTTTTTATCATAAATCTTCAATAATGTTCCAACTGGAGAATTCCTTTGTCTTTAGAAATGCAATGGAACGCAGCTACCTCTCATGGGCGCACACGTGATCAGCTCATAGCCTTCTGCCAGACTCTGGTTGAAACAGCTCTCATTCTCTCCTCCTTCACAGTAGAAGCCTCAAAGGTTCTAAAGACTGTGACATCTGGTGGAAGCCTTAGGAAGTGCAATATGACCCCATAGACACTGTATATTTGACAGGCAATGACTTGAAAAACTACAAACTTCAGATTTCCCGCTTCCTGGTTGGATTATTTTCTCAGGATTTTTGAGTCATGAGTTCTGATGAGTTCTGTTATACTTACGGACATCATTCAAACAGTTTTAGAAACTTCAGTGTTTTCTATCCAAATCTACTAATTATATGCATATTCTAGCTTTTGGGCCTGAGTAGCAGGTAGTTTACTCTTGGCACCTTTTTATCCAAGCTACTCAATACTGTCCCACAGTTAACGACCATTCCACAGGTTCATGTTCATTAATTGTTATGGTTCATTGAACAAGCATGGGAAACAGTGTTTAAACCCTTTACAATGAAGATCTGTGAAGTTATTTGGATTTTTACGAATTATCTTTGAAAGACAGGGTCCTGAAAAAGGGGCTTTCTTTTTTTGCTGAGTTTATATTCTAAATGATTTCAATGCGTATTTCTCCATTCGGATTGTTTTATACTGTTCAATTTAACTTCAACCTAAAATAATTTCCTGCATTTCCGTCCATTTCTGCATTTGCTGCACTCATTTCCCCACTGCCACGATATGGGCAAAAATACTAGGACTTATTTGAAACCAAATATTGCAATTGTGATTTAGATTAAAAAAACTTGGGTGAACTTTTGGAATCAAGGAAATTGAATGTTTATTATAATTATATAGTTAGAATATAAATAATAGTGTTGCTTGACATGACAACGAATGAAAATACCATGGACGAGTAGTGACAGGGTAGGAACCAAAGTGATGTTCAGTGTTTCCTAGGGGACCCTATATTCTTTGTCTACATTAAGTCTTTATTCATATAGCCAACATATTCATGCTTTGCCTATTCCTCTTTGTTTTAGATACTGTTGCACAAACAGCATGCTGATTTAAGCCTCCACCAGTACTGGTATAAGGCTGTATTAGCTAGCTTAGCTGGCTAGCTAATAAAAGTACTAACTAGCGATTAGCATTAGTGGCTAACACGATTTATCTTAACTTGCTAAGAAATTACAAACTAGCTGTTTGCAGATGTAATAAACACAAACTAATATTGTAATTATAGAACGCTTGTGGATTTAAATTAAGATCAAAGTGAAAACAACATCGTTGTCATCAAAATTGTTGCATGTGCTGCATTGACCATGCAGACTACAACAAATGCGCTTCTTGAGTGACGGAGTGGGACTAGGTCTGTGTGGAAAGTGGCATGTAGAGCGAGAGAGTGGAGGAAAAATGGACGTTACACACGCCGTATCACATTTAACAAACCAAACAGTCAAATGCCGTTATAGAAGGTAAAGTAAGAACCCAAACTGGTTCGTGCATAAATACCTGTGTCTATAGTAAAATACGGTGTACCGCACAGCCCTATGCTCTACTGTATCTCTGTGACCTTTCAGGCAGCCTAGCTGTTAAGAGCGGTGGGCTGGTTCGAATCCCCGAGACGACTAGGTGAAAAATCTGCCAGTGCCCTTGAGCAAGGCACTTATCCTAATTTCTCCCGTAAGTCGCTCTGGCTAAGAGCATCTGCTAAATTACTAAAATGTAAATGTAATTTAGTTAAATTTTTAGGTCAGTTAATCTTATTTTATAGCATTGTTGGTGCCATACTGTTTCTGCTTTCAATAAGGATGCATTATTGCCTAGCCAAGAATAGCCCACATAAAAATAATACAGTTTACTATAGAATACTGTAGTACTTACTATAGAATTCTGTAGTATACTGCAGAATCCTATAGTCCACACTAGTATCCCTCGATTGTGTAGTGCTTACTATAGAATGTTGTAGAATATATTCTACACACTGTAGTATCCCTCGATCGTGTAGTAACCAGGCAAACAAAAAAACAAGGCAGTAAGAAAGGATATGTAAACAACATAGTCAATTGCTGGGTTTCCAGACGAGTGCCAGTCGGTCATCAATGGAACCTGTATTTGCTTGTGGGTCCCCTCCCCCATTTCCCAATGTGTGCCACCCATTACTGAAAAACCTACATGCCAAGTATAGACCATATATTGTGTTGCCTACAGGTTATAGAAAAGAGCAGAAGCGTGGAACTTAACCGTTCAGACCACAGTCCTACCTACATACAGGTTATGGACAATTTGCTCTTTTTAGTTTGTCCAGTAAGTTTCTTCTAGGAGAAAGTAACGACAAGATTACAAATAAAATAATTTAAAACTTAATTAAGCAAGACTATAGTATACAGAATACTACAGTAATGTCTGAAAAACACAATAGTAAGTACTTCAGTAATATCTTTCTCTCTGCATTGTTGGGAAGGGGCTGTAAGTAAGCATTTCACTGTTAGTCTACACTTGTTGTTTACGGAGCATGTGACAAGTAACATTTGAATTAATGTCTTCAAAACACTGCAGTAAATACTACAGTATTCATTGTACATTATAGTGAATACTACAGTAAAGTCTGCAAAAAAACTACAGTATATAGTGATACTACAGTATACTGTAGTGTTTTTTTTTCATGTGGGAGGCCAGAGCATGAACAGAATGGCCTATGTTAATCATTTATCACTCTTTAGTAGAAGTCTGTCTTACTACAAAGTCTTCTCATAACACAACTTAAAAGGTAGTTGCACTTTCCATTTGAGTTGGACCTTTGAACTTAGATCAAAATAACCTCTCTCAACTGTCAACCTTCACATTTTAAAATATGGTGGGTAATTTCAGGGTTTGCCCCCCCATTCATCTTCATAACCCTGACCTTTCTCTTTCTGTTCTTTCCCTTCAGTTTCTAGATCACAGCAGATCCTGTGCCAAGTCTAAGACTGCATGTCCATTCAGTGAGGTTGGCTGCAAGGCTGTGGTATGTGTAGAAGATAAATTATATCTAATCAGATAAAACCTTATCTATATGATGATCTTTGAATCTTTGAACATAATGTCCCAGCCAGCTCTTTAGTACTGGTTTCTTGTTTGTCATAGAGGGAACAGGTTTATATTTTCCTATGACCTGACCTTCCTATGACCTCATTTGTTAGTCAAATAAATATGCCTATATTTGTAGCCTTGTAGATCAAGAGAAACTTGCCCATTGTTGGGGTGCAAAGATGACTATCATACTGAAAAAATATATAAATGCAACAATTTCAAAGATTTTACTCAGTTACAGTTCATATAAGGAAATCAGTCATTTGAAATACGGTCATTAGGCCTTAATCTATGGATTTCACATGACTAGGAATACAGATATGCATCTGTTGGTCACAGATGCCTTAAATGGACATCGGGATCTCATTACGATATCTCTGTGCATTCAAATTGCCATCGATACAATGCAATTGTGTTCGTTGTCCGTAGCTTATGCCTGCCCATACCATAACCCCACCTCCACCATGGGGCACTCCGTTCACAACATTGACATCAGCAAACCGCTCACCCACACGACGCCATACACGTTGTGAGGCCGGTTGGACGTACTGCCAAATTCTCTAAAACTACGTTGGATGTGGCTTATGGTAGAGAAATTAACATTAAATTCTCTGGCAACAGCTCTGGTGGACATTCCTGCAGTCAGCATGCCAATTGCATGCTTACTAAACTTGAGACATCTGTGGCATGGTAATGTGTGACAAAAGTGTACATTTTAGTGATTTTTTTATTATCTCCAGCACAAGGTGCTCCTGTTTAATGATGCTGTTTAATCAACTTCTCGATATGCCACACCTGTTAGGTGGATGGATTATCTTGCCAAAGGATAAATGCTCACTAACAGGGATGTAAACAAAAAATGTGTGCACAAAATTTGAGAGAATATTTTTGTGAGTATGGAAAATTTCGGATAATTTTTATTTACTCTCATGAAACATGGGACCAACACTTTACATGTTGCGTTTATATTTTTGTTCAGTGTATCTCTGATTTAGATCTGCCCTTGGGTATTGGACACATCCTTAAGAGAGCCATGTCTCAAAAGAGACATCTAGTGTTTGTAGAGAGTACATTATCTTTATGTGCAGCCTTCTACAATTTAATTCCAGCTTTAATCTCAATATTGAAGGGCATCTGAAATTGACACTGAACAGTATCGAACAGACTAGTTAACTCGGTGTGCTAAACGCCTTGTGTTGTGTCACCGCAGATTGATAATGGAAAGCACAGTGACCACGAGCAGACGAACGTCGTGGAGCACATGCGTCTGATCCTGGCTACGTCTATGGTGCGGCTGCAGCGTCCGGAGGCCCCGGGGCTGGGGGAGTGGCAGGAGGACTCTGGGATTGGCCTGTACCGCGCTCCTGAGGAGGGAGCCACAGCTTCTGCAGCCACAGTTGGGGGTGGAACCTCTGCCTCTGGACAGACCAGTGGCCTTGACCATAAGGTGGGTCTCATTTGAGCAGATATTTGCTATGTAGGAAAGCTAGGAAACTACAGCTAGCCTGTCTAAATTTCGCAGTCCAAATGTGGTGGTTGTTGTCCCTCCTCCTGTGTGACAATGATAATCAAGCTGGTAAATTATGAAACAGACTGGCGTCCTACATGTACCGTGTTGTTATTTAACTATAATAGATGACCTGAATATTTGTCCATCTGAAGTTGTTGAAGATACAGCAACTCATAGTGTAGGATTGGTATTCATTGTGTTCTCTGGTCTCCCCTTGTGGTCCTGCAGGTGACAGTGCTGGAGAATATAGTGTGTGTACTGAACAGAGAAGTAGAGAGGAGCTCTCTCACTTTAGAGGCCTTCTCGCGACAACATCGACTAGACCAGGACAAGATGGAGAACCTCAGCAACAAGGTGCGTCAACTAGAGCGTACTCTCACCATGCGGGATCTACAGCTAGCCGAGACAGACCAGACTCTGAGGGAGCTCCAGTTCTGCACCTTTGACGGTGTGTTTGTTTGGAAAATCGCTGACTTCTCACGCCGCCGGCAGGACGCTGTGGCCGGGCGAACACCCGCCATGTTCTCACCAGGTTAGATCCACGCTGATTATGTTATTCTCTACACCTGCGTATCCTTACTGTATTGTAAATATACCATACCAATACACATTTATGCACTCATGTTTTCCTTGTGAGTGTGTGTTAGAGGCAGATACCGAGGGCCTGTCTAAAGAAGTGTATCTTCCCCCACAGCGTTCTATTCCAGTAAATATGGCTATAAGATGTGTCTAAGACTGTATCTGAATGGGGATGGAACAGGTCGAGGGACACACCTTTCTCTTTTCTTTGTGGTGATGAGGGGCAAGTGTGACGCTCTGCTCAAATGGCCCTTCAGTCAGAAAGTGAGTTTCTCTACCTTTCTGATTCCTTATTCAACTCCATCTGTCATATTAACCTGATGTTACTTATGTCTAACATAATTAACTACAAGCATTATAAATCAAACAAAATATGAAGTCTCCCTACTCATTTTCTTCCCTATAGGTGACTCTGATGCTGCTGGATCAGAATAACAGGGAGCATATTATTGACGCCTTCCGACCTGATGTCAGCTCCACCTCTTTCCAGCGGCCAATCAGTGAGATGAACATAGCCAGTGGCTGCCCACTCTTCTGCCCATTAGCTAAACTGACAGGCAAGAGCTCCTACCTTAGGGATGATACCATTTTCATCAAGGCCATTGTAGACCTCACAGGCTTGTAAGAGGCTGTGGAAGCCCCCTACACAAAGGCACAAAACGCAGACTAATATATATAACTCCTGAAAATTACATGATATAAGTAATATTATAATAAAATGCATATATTTATTATTATAAGTATATCATAGACACTGTTTATTTTGCTGGCTGAAGGCACTGGAATGAAAATGAATTCTGCTAGCAGATCTTTTCAATTGGTTAAAACAGAGAAAAATAGGGTGAGTGATATGGCCAACCCAAGTGTTGGCTCTGACTACTAGAAGTGCAGTATTATGCAGAGGATGCTGTGACTTTTTTTGAATGCAAGGCAATAAGAGCTTGTCAAAATTGGTCAGCAAATGGGCTCATTGCACATAAATCACGTTATGTATTTCTATTATATTTTCCAATATTTCTTAATTTGGAGACACTGACGTGATCGTGCCAAAATGACACTCAAGTTGTGAAACTGCTTTTACTTGAGGTAGCACCTGTTGTACGCATGGACAAGGATGTGTTGGAGATCCTGCCCATTCATCATGTGAGCAGGCACAACTTTTTAAATGGCAAAACCCACAGGTCGGTAATTTATATTAAAGAAATGTTCCATAAACTCCGCCTAGTGCTTTCTCAAAAAAGCTACAAGCCGGTCCCAAGCCCGGATAAAGGAGGATGGGTTAGGTTACGCGTAAGACTAGCAGGCGCAATCTGTAAAAAAAAAATATTTAAAAAATAAAAATTGTGGGGGGGCAACAGTACAATTATACTAGTTGATCATAGATGGCAAATGCTCCTTGAGGAGCAACGGGTCTAACTAAGTAGCTTAGAGCATTCCAAAAACATAAGTACGCTTTCCCATTTAAACAGTTGTGCACTCGCATCCAGTAGCGGTGTGTGGGTAAAATCACTGGGGAAGCCAAGCCGGGGGGGGGGGGGGGGGCATATTACAACCTATGTGTTGTGATCATTGCGTTGTTTGCTCTATAACCTGTTAGTTCATATGCCTTGACACCGTAATATATAGGCCTAAGGCCGAGACAATAAGAAGACACAGTAGCAGAATAAATTCAACCACAGCTTTTTTCATCACAAAACAGGAGAGCAACCTCTGTCTGGTGAAGTCCACAAAAGATATTGCATGTAACAGTTACATGACCTACAGCAGACTACGAAACAACTATTGATTTAGAACCACTGAGTTGCCGCAAGTCACAAAGAAAACAGGAGCTGCCTCCACTATTCCAGCACCATTTCAACATTATCTAATCACCTATGCTTAGTCTAATACAGTGACAACTAAAATTTACCACAAAAAAAATTGTCCAACCAATGTAAGCTAAATATGATGTAGCTGTCCATGGTTCTGATTTCTGTGTGTATGCGTGCAAGTAGAAAAACATGTTGACTCACCCTACACCCTACCCTAGAAACGCCAATGCCATCCTCCGCTTTCCTGTTGCCTAAACGATCTGACTGTCATACACTTTAAAAAATGTTTTTTGTTGTCCAAGGCTACCTGGCTAAAATACTAGTTCACTAGCCTAACTTCCTTTCATTGGCAATGATGCGCCAGGCCAGCTAGTTAACATTAGCCTAACATTACTACAGGTACACAATGTATGAATTTATGGTTGGATCAGAATAATCATTGACCAGTACGGATAATTAAGTAAACCACAAGTCCAATTCTCTATCCATTGCTAATTTAGGAATGGGACAATTTTAGCTAGCTAGCCACTGGAGGACAACGACACAATGGGATGCAATTAATTCAAGTTTTCTGTCAATGATGTTTGGCTTCTAATGTGATGTGATTGGCCTGAAGCCAAATCTAAACTGGCTTACCTTGAGACTTCTTTTTTTTTGGTGTGCCAGGACCATTCACAGCTGATCTCACTCAGTTTAGCTCAATGTTGATTGGCTATTTTATAGAAAAAAATGATCAAGGGAGGCCAAATGCTCCTTGGCATCCATGAATACACACCACTGCTCACATCCATGCTGTATGCGCTGTACTTAAAGCCTAATAAATCATTGAACAAGGTGGGTGCATAATACTGTGCATGTGCACAACAGGCTTTACCTTGAATTAAAGTAATTGAAGCAGTATCAAGTTTGTGTTACCGTTAATGTCTTCTACGAAGCATGGCAAAGAATTATCAAAATAGCTGCAAAGCGGACCAAATTTGACACCTCTTAATTGACCTTTCAAAGGCACCACATCCTCTGCATTATCCTGAGCTTCAGGCAGACATGGGCAATACTTAATTTGAGCATTATATGCCATTTTGACTGAATGGCGCCGGAGGAGATGGCTGCCGATTTTACGGGCTCTTAACCAATTGTGCTATTGTGTGTGTTTTCGTGTTATTTGTAACATATTTTGTACCTCGCTACTATTATTTTACTGCTGCTCTTAGTTAAATATCTATTTTTTTTTTATTTAACTATTATTTTTCTCAACTGCAATGTTAGTAAAGGGCTTGTAAGTAAGCATTTCACGGTAGGGTCTACACCTGCTGTATGCAGCGCATGTGACAAATACAATTAGATTTTGATTTGATCCGCTCGAGGCTCAGATGAACCGATCATCATATCTTTCCTCAGTATACTTTTTAGTCCAGTTCTGTTAGCTAGGTAGATGAACAGTGCCTATATAGCTGTAGTGTACAAGAGTACGCCACAGTAGACATGTACCCAATTAAGATATATGATTAAATATACTGTAATAAAATACAGTATATTAACTAACAATTATATGAACTATATGTTATAGGCTAAGCTGAGAAAGCTCCTGCTCTTTTCAAATACGAAATGCATATTTTATCTCAAATTTCAAGATTAGTATTTATACTGAGCTAGTGCATAAATAAATGGTAAGTTAGCAGACTATTATGCCAGCATAATTGTATTGAATAGAACAATTAAGTGTTTTTGAATGTCATACTTGTGACAGGTTAACCTTATCTATCTTGTGTAGAGTGGATGAGAATTATTTAAGGACATCTCCTTCACTTGTTGTTGTTGGTCATTATTCAGCTATAACTAATATACAAAGACATTTGATGTGTTAATGTAGATTATGTATATTTTTGTCATTAATGGTAGAGTCATATGTAGGTGTATTGTTGAAGGGCAGGTTACAGAAATATAACAGCACAGTGTGTAATGTTAATTATATGCATGTGTTAAAGGAAAGCAATTCTGATTTAATATAGTTACCTGTTTTAAGTTTGTCATTGATTTATTTGTCTTATTTAACCAAGGAAGTCGCACTGATCTTGCAGGAGTCATTTTGTTTTATGCTCTCATGATTGT
Source organism: Oncorhynchus clarkii lewisi (assembly GCF_045791955.1). NCBI lineage: Eukaryota > Metazoa > Chordata > Actinopteri > Salmoniformes > Salmonidae > Oncorhynchus > Oncorhynchus clarkii. The sequence goes on along the minus strand of NC_092151.1, from coordinate 28,484,994 downwards.
GACTGTCAAGACTTGTGTGCTGTAGAGTCTTGTTTTTATTGGAACATTTTGAGGTGTTTGATTTGATTGCATGTTAATTCAAACGCCTATCTAGAGAATTAGAGGGGGGGAAAGTATACCTGTTTCTCAATACATTATCTACCAATGAGAATGGTGTTGTGAAAATAAATACATTTGATAAAACTGTGAGTCCGTGTGACTTTACTTCCAGAGGGGGATACTACCAAACAAGCTAGATCTACTCAGGGTTTTCTAAAGCTAGCCAGCTTCACATTACTGCTCAGGCTTCATCCATACGACGATGGATATTGATCGTCTCCCTACAACTCTAGCAGGCTTGTAACGGGCGAGTGCATGTCGCACATGGCTACTGGAACTCTTAATTGAGACAATCCTGAAACCTCGATCAATGGGCGAGCCAGTGCCACATTGTTTTCATTTGTGTTGAAATCAAAATGAAAGAAGTTCTTGCAGGTTATGGTGTGAAATAGGTTATTAGTGACGTCTTTGTATTACGTTAAAGTTCGTCTTCGGTGTGCTTATTAATGCACAAGCAGTTTCCCCCACTCCAATTAAAATAATTGTATTAAGTCAAAGTTAGTGCGTAAAGTTGTGCGTAAAGTTTTAAATGTATTCTGTCATTAATGTGATCTTTAAAATACCTGACGTGATTAAAATCAGGTGTCAGTCTTCCTCAAATGAACAGGATGATGATGCAATTTGATTTCATTGGGCCTCAACTCGAGACTCGGACACCTTCATTCGGGTTAATGGAGTTAGCCAGATTAGATCTGAAGGATTCGTTGCCATATAAAAAAAGTAATGTACCTGGCTAAAATGTGAGCCACTTACATGGTACCGATTTATCCCGAGTTGAATCAAGTTACCTCGCTAACAACATTCGTAGTATAGGGCTCTGGGGAGATCTACTTCATGGATACTACACACCTTGTGATTGTCTCTTTGCTTTGGTCAGAGAACATGAACCAAGCATGTGATTTTGTTATATGAGCATTGATTGTGAATTTTGCCCTCTGATCACAAGGATCTTTTCCACTCACATTGGAAATGAAAGGTAACAGGAATGTGTCTATTTGAAGTTCAATCAAATCTGGTGTAGGGTTGCAGATTAGCCAGAGACAACTGAAAAAGAGCAAGACATATTTTTTTTAAACATAACTTAAATTTGACATTTTCTATGCACAATAAAATGATGCATGACCAGAGCTGGGGTAGGTTGTGGTTACATCCAATCAGAGAAGCAACAGGCACACATGTCTAGCTCAGGTTTAAGGAGAGAGTGTTTTAAAAGCATTAGAGGACTGAAGGCTTTTGCTGCAAGAAATGCAGATATGACCATGCCCTACTGTACTGCTTTGTCAGTAGGCTCTATAAAAATGCAACACTTACATAAATCGTGTGCTAGTTCAGATACGAAATGCTTCAGTCTGGTTTTAGACCCCGTCATAGCACTGAGACTGCACTTGTGAAGGTGGTAAATTACCTTTTAATGGCATCGGACCGAGGCTCTGTATCTGTCCTCGTGCTCCTAGACCTTAGTGCTGCTTTTGACACCATCGATCACCACATTCTTTTGGAGAGATTGGAAACCCAAATTGGTCTACACTGACAAGTTCTGGCCTGGTTTAGATCTTATTTGTCGGAAAGATATCAGTTTGTCTCTGTGAATGGTTTGTCCTCTGACAAATCAACTGTAAATTTCGGTGTTCCTCAAGGTTCCGTTTTAGGACCACTATTGTTTTCACTATATATTTTACCTCTTGGGGATGTCATTCGAAAACATAATGTTAACTTTCACTGCTATGCGGATGACACACAGCTGTACATTTCAATGAAACATGGTGAAGCCCCAAAATTGCCCTCACTAGAAGCATGTGTTTCAGACATAAGGAAGTGGATGGCTGCAAATGTTCTACTTTTAAACTCGGACAAAACAGAGATGCTTGTTCTAGGTTGAATCTGACAATTAATCTTAATGGTTGTACAGTTGTCTCAAATAAAACTGTGAAGGACCTCGGCGTTACTCTGGACCCTGATCTCTCTTTTGAAGAACCCCATTTCAAGGACAGCTTCTTTCCATCTACGTAACATTGCAAAAATCTGAAACTTTCTGTCCAAAAATGATGCAGAAAAATGTATCCATGCTTTTGTCACTTCTAGGTTAGACTACTGCAATGCTCTACTTTCCGGCTACCCGGATAAAGCACTAAATAAACTTCAGTTAGTGCTAAATACGGCTGCTAGAATCCTGACTAGAACCAAAAAATTTGATCATATTACTCCAGTGCTAGCTTCCCTACACTGGCTTCCTGTCAAAGCAAGGGCTGATTTCAAGGTTTTACTGCTAACCTACAAAGCATTACATGGGCTTGCTCCTACCTATCTCTCTGATTTGCTCCTGCCGTACATACCTACACGTACGCTACGGTCACAAGACGCAGGCCTCCTAATTGTCCCTAGAATTTCTAAGCAAACAGCTGGAGGCAGGGCTTTCTCATATAGAGCTCCATTTTTATGGAACGGTCTGCCTACCCATGTCAGAGACGCAAACTCGGTCTCAACCTTTAAGTCTTTACTGAAGACTCATCTCTTCAGTGGGTCATATGATTGAGTGTAGTCTGGCCCAGGAGTGGGAAGGTGAACGGAAAGGCTCTGGAGCAACGAACCGCCCTTGCTGTCTCTGCCTGGCCGGTTCCCCTCTTTCCGCTGGGATTCTCTGCCTCTAACCCTATTACAGGGGCTGAGTGGGGCTCTCTCATACCGTCCCTGGGAGGGGTGCGTCACCTGCGTGGGTTGAGTCACTGATGTGGTCATCCTGTCTGGGTTGGCGCCCCCCCCCCCCCTTGGGGTGTGCCGTGGTGGAGATATTTGTGGGCTATACTCAGCCTTGTCTCAGGATGGTAAATTGGTGGTTGAAGATATCCCTCTAGTGGTGTGGGGGCTGTGCTTTGGCAAAGTGGGTGGGGTTATATCCTTCCTGTTTGGCCCTGTCCGGGGGTGTCCTCGGATGGGGCCACAGTGTCTCCTGACCCCTCCTGTCTCAGCCTCCAGTATTTATGCTGCAGTAGTTTATGTGTCGGGGGGCTAGGGTCAGTTTGTTATATCTGGAGTACTTCTCCTGTCCTATTCGGTGTCCTGTGTGAATTTAAGTGTGCTCTCTCTAATTCTCTCTTTCTCTCTTTCTTTCTCTCTCTCGGAGGACCTGAGCCCTAGGACCATGCCTCAGGACTACCTGACATGATGACTCCTTGCTGTCCCCAGTCCACCTGGCCGTGCTGCTGCTCCAGTTTCAACTGTTCTGCCTTATTATTATTGGACCATGCTGGTCATTTATGAACATTTGAACATCTTGGCCATGTTCTGTTATAATCTCCACCCGGCACAGCCAGAAGAGGACTGGCCAACCCACATAGCCTGGTTCCTCTCTAGGTTTCTTCCTAGGTTTTGGCCTTTCTAGGGAGTTTTTCCTAGCCACCGTGCTTCTACACCTGCATTGCTTGCTGTTTGGGGTTTTAGGCTGGGTTTCTGTACAGCACTTTGAGATATCAGCTGATGTACGAAGGGCTATATAAATAAATTTGATTTGATTTGATACAGATATCTTTACCCGATGGCTGCAAAACAATTTCAAAGGAATACTGCCTTGATATTGGCAGTTTTCACATTAACCGTATGACCTTGGACCAGGTGGGGTATTATGATAGGTGGCACTCCCATTGTAAGCCTTTATGGAAGCATTTATTGAGCATATTTGCTGACACAATAGTAATAAAGACACGTCTTCCTATGAACCCATCCCATGACCAGTTGGATGTTTATCCATCAGGGATAAAATGACCACGGGTTACAACCATTTAGTAAAAGATTGATTTGAAACTGGCATCATACGGGCAGTGTTCAGAAGCAATGGGTCGGTTGTGTCACCTTATTCATCTAGCATGTGTTTTAAAGGAGAGTCAGAGTAATTTTGTAGATTGTGGAATGTAGCAACAAAGTTCAGTGATATTTCTATCATGACAATTTGGTGAAACTTGAGTGTAACAATAAAGATATACCTTTTCGGCCATTACAGTCCTGGATTATTCGGGCCCTCTGACACACATTCACAAACACACTTTCAGGAGGTACCAGACCACTTGAATTGCTCTTGGTAATTTCAGATATCCTCTTGGTAATTTCAGCTCTGCAATCATATGACATCACTGATGTGGTAGTACAACCCAACATAAACAAATGTGAAAGAATATGTGCAAACATGCACATAGATCAAAATACTTAAAAACAGAAGACAAAACACACAAGTGTGATCTTTGACCATATTTTAGTGTCCACATCTCTTCATTCAGTGAACAAACTTGAAATATTTTTTTTTCTTGAAGTAGTCTCCCATGTTTCTTCTCCAGTAGCTCATTCATTCTTTGGAAGCATGATCGTTATAATCAATGAATGTAATTTCCCTCCCAGACCTTGCAAAGGTCCAGGAGGAATTTACCTGAATAATTTTGCACGCCCAATATTTCAGTTTTTGATTTGTTAAAAAAGTTTGAAATATCCAATAAATGTCGTTCCACTTCATGATTGTGTCCCACTTGTTGTTGATTCTTCACAAAAAAATACAGTTTTATATCTTTATGTTTGAAGCCTGAAATGTGGCAAAAGGTCGCAAAGTTCAAGGGGGCCGAATACTTTCGCAAGGCACTGTATACCTTATGACCTTCACCATGACAGCACTTTGCTAGGTGTCACCTTCAAAAAGGACATTTATGAAGAGGCCTGTGAAATTGCTGTTGCAATTATGCCTCCTTGTGGCTTACCCCAGCTGTCACATGTCCTTGGAGGTTGGTGATGTCATATCTCCCACACTGTGTAGGCAGGCATAAAAAGTGTGATTTTCCCACAATGAAAATAGCTACTCCTGGAGTGTGCGTCACCTATGAAAGTCTTTCCCCCCGCTCTCATTTCCAGTCCCCCCCCCCCTCTCAGGTGGTCAGGGTTTCCCGTTGGCGGAGGTGGTGTTCTTGTTGCGGACCAGCCAGGAGAGGGTGCGGGGGACGGGCGGGCGTCTGTGCCAGGCGGACGAGCCGAGTGCCACACCTTGATGGTGGAGTCGTCACTGGCAGAGAGCAGCAGCTCCAGGTCGGTCGGGCTGAAGGCCACAGAGTTGACCACTATGTCATGCTGCAGCCGCGCCAGGCAGATGTGGTCGTGGTCCCAGATGTAACCATGTTTGTCCTCTGCACCACTAGGGGGAGAGTGATAATCACTGGTGAATGACGAGTGATTATTCATACCCCTTAACTTTTCCCCCATTTTGTTGTGTTACAGCCGGAATTCAAAATGAATAAAAAAATGTTTTTTAAATTCTCACCCATCTACACACAATACCCCATAATGACAAAGTGAAAACATGTTAAGACATTTTAGCAAATTATTGAAATACAGAAATCTAATTTGCATATGTATTCATACCCTTGAGTCAATCAATACATGTAAGAATCACCTTTTGTAGCAATTACAGCTGTGAGTCTTTCAGGGTAAATCTAAGAGCTTTGCACAACTGGATTGTATAATATTTGCACATTATTCTTTATAAAATTATTCAAGCTCTGTCAAGTTGGTTGTTGATCATTGCTAGACTGCCATTTTCAAGTCTTGCCATAGATTTTAAAGCTGATTTATGTCAAAAGTGTAACTAGGCCACTCTGGAACATTCAATGTCGTCTTGGTAAGTAACTCAAGCATATATTTGTCCTTGTGTTTTAAGTTAATGTCCTGCTGAAAGATGAATGTCACCCAGTGTCTGTTGCAAAGCTGACCGAACCAGGTTTTCCTCTAGGATTTTGCCTGTTTAACTCTATTCCGTTTCTTTTTATCCTAAACAACTCCCTAGTCCTTGTCGATGACAAACACACCCATAACATAATGCAGCCACCACTATGCTTGAAAATATGAAGAGTGGTACTCAGTGATGTGTTGTGTTGAATTTTCCCCAAACATAACAGACATAAGGTTAAATTATTTGTAGTTTTACTTTTGTGCCTTATTGCAAACAGGATGCATGTTATGGAATATGTTTTATTCTGTACAGGCTTCCTTTTCATTTAGGTTAGTATTGTGGAGTAAATACAATGTTGTTGTTCCATCATCAGTTTTCTCCCATCACTGCAATTAAACTCAGTAACTGTTTCAATGTCACCATTGGCCTCATGGTAAAATCTGAGTGATTTCCTTCCTCTCCGGCAACTGAGTTAGGAAGGATGCCTGTATTCTTGTACACTATTATTGCACACAGAGAAAGTCAATGCAACTTATTATGTGACTTGTTAAACACATTTTTACTCCTGAACTTATTTAGGCGTGCCATAACAAAGGGGTTGAATACTTACTGACCCAAGACATTTTAATTTTGTATTCATTTGTTAACTAAATTTTGTATTCATTTGTTATCTCTAAAAACCTAATTCCACTTTGACATGATGGGATATTGGGTGTAGGCCAGTGACACAAAATCACAATTTAATATATTTTAAATTCAGTCTGTAACAGAACCAAAATGTGGAAAAAGTCAAGGGGTGTGAATACTTTCTGAAGGTACTGTAGGTGATTTCTGTGCCCAGCTGGGGTTTGCATTACATTTAGTTCAACTTCATAAAACACATGCTGAACAGGATTAAAGATGATCAAATCTGTGTATGGAAGAATATGTCCTTCATATAATACACACAATTTCTCTGTTAGTATCTGATACAAAGGCCCAATAACATTGAAAAAGGGATCAGAAGTCATTTCTAAACCATAGTAACCCCATACTGCCTGTAACTGTTAAAGCAGCCGTGACATACAGTACATACCTGGCCACAAAATCTCTGCTGACGTCCAAGAAGATAAAGAAGCACTCTTCGTTGGGTGTGAAAATCAAATCAAATCAAATTTTATTTGTCACATACACATGGTTAGCAGATGTTAATGCAAGTGTAGCGAAATGCTTGTGCTTCTAGTTCCGACAATGCAGTAATAACCAACGAGTAATCTTGCTAACAATTCCAAAACTACTACCTTATACACACAAGTGTAAAGGGATAAAGAATATGTACATAAAGATATATGAATGAGTGATGGTACAGAGTGGCATAGGCAAGATGCAGTAGATGGTATCGAGTACAGTATATACATATGAGATGAGTATGTAAACAAAGTGGCATAGTTTAAAGTGGCTAGTGATACATGTATTACATAAAGATGCAGTAGATGATATAGAGTACAGTATATACGTATACATATGAGATAAATAATGTAGGGTATGTAAACATTATATTAAGTAGAATTGTTTAAAGTGGCTAGTGATATATTTTACATCAATTCCCATCAATTCCCATTATTAAAGTGGCTGGAGTTGAGTCAGTGTGTTGGCAGCAGCCACTCAATGTTAGTGGTGGCTGTTTAACAGTCTGATGGCCTTGAGATAGAAGCTGTTTTTCAGTCTCTCGGTCCCAGCTTTGATGCACCTGTACTGACCTCGCCTTCTGGATGATAGCGGGGTGAACAGGCAGTGGCTTGGGTGGTTGTTGTCCTTGATGATCTTTATGGCCTTTCTGTGACATCGGGTGGTGTAGGTGTCCTGGAGGGCAGGTAGTTTGCCCCCGGTGATGCGTTGTGTAGACCTCACTACCCTCTGGAGAGCCTTACGGTTGTGGGCGGAGCAGTTGCCGTACCAGGCGGTGATACAGCCTGACAGGATGCTCTCGATTGTGCATCTGTAGAAGTTTGTGAGTGCTTTTGGTGACAAGCCGAATTTCTTCAGCCTCCTGCGCCTTCTTCACGATGCTGTCTGTGTGGGTGGACCAATTCAGTTTGTCTGTGATGTGTACGCCGAGGAACTTAAAACTTACTACCCTCTCCACTACTGTTCCATCGATGTGGATAGGGGGGTTTTCCCTCTGCTGTATCCTGAAGTCCACAATCATCTCCTTAGTTTTGTTGACGTTGAGTGTGAGGTTATTTTCCTGACACCACACTCCGAGGGCCCTCACCTCCTCCCTGTAGGCCGTCTCGTCGTTGTTGGTAATCAAGCCTACCACTGTTGTGTCGTCCGCAAACTTGATGATTGAGTTGGAGGCGTGCGTGGCCACGCAGTCGTGGGTGAACAGTGAGTACAGGAGAGGGCTCAGAACGCACCCTTGTGGGGCCCCAGTGTTGAGGATCAGCGGGGTTGAGATTTTGTTACCTACCCTCACCACCTGGGGGCGGCCCGTCAGGAAGTCCAGTACCCAGTTGCACAGGGCGGGGTCGAGACCCAGGGTCTCGAGCTTGATGACGAGTTTGGAGGGTACTATGGTGTTAAATGCTGAGCTGTAGTCGATGAACAGCATTCTCACATAGGTATTCCTCTTGTCCAGATGGGTTAGGGCAGTGTGCAGTGTGGTTGAGATTGCATCGTCTGTGGACCTATTTGGGTCTAGGGTGTCAGGTAGGGTGGAGGTGATATGGTCCTTGACTAGTCTCTCAAAGCACTTCATGATGACGGAGGTGAGTGCTACGGGGCGGTAGTCGTTTAGCTCAGTTACCTTAGCTTTCTTGGGAACAGGAACAATGGTGGCCCCTTTGAAGCATGGGATAGGGATCGATTGAATATGGACCCCCGCCTATAAGGCTCGGTGGGCCTAAGGGCTCCGCCTCTCCTCCCGCAGGCTATTCAGGTCAATGACATGCAGGTTAATCTCCTCAGCGATGGGGTGCGGAGACATGGGGTCAGAGATCACCCAGCCCGCCAGCCACGCTTGACTGTTCACATACAGATACCTGGACAGAGACAACAGCATGGACGATCTTGGTAAAGGTGTACTTGTTCAGCATTAAAAACAAAGTGAGGAAAGCAAGGTGATGTTGTAAGACAAATATTTACTATGTAATCTTGGTTACCCAGAAGCTAAATTCTCATTTCCTGATTTACTTCTGGGGGAAATGCAGTTAACAATTGTGATTACCATTGTGCAAAAGGAAACTCTGCCAAACCCCTCCCTTCTGTTAAATTCACCCGTGTTCATCATGGCCAAAAGCAAATTTTGGTTTTCATGAATTTTACGATAAACAGTTTCCACTAAAAATTGTCAATCATCTGCACATGGGCTTGAAAATCCCTGCACCAATTTAAGCACCATGTTCGCCCAATGCTGATTCGTCCAGATAATCAATGATAAAAACCCAAAACCAGGAACTATTGCTGCTCGTAATCACACAATTATGCTTGAGCTTTGACAGATTCTTGCCGTTTAATCTGTCCGCGAGAATCTGTCCATGAGAGATTAGTTACTATGAGGTTTTTATGACAGTCATTCAAATGGGTTTCAGGTGGACTCCTTCTGTCACATCTTTGCACCTGTAGCCTTGCAACTAAGTTATTCAGCCTCTTCACACTGCTGCCCATGACGCACACTCACTCCCTCACCTGTGGTCTGGAGACAGGCCCATGCCGATCACATGGTCTAGAGAGTCAAAGAACTTGTCTGTGCTGCACTCCCCCAGGACAGGCCCAGACGTGATCATCTGGTCAGGCATGATCCGCTTGATACCTATCTGGTGGTGGGAGTAGGTAAGGCTGCCGGTGGTGAAGAGCAGGTAGGTCTTGTCCTCTCCCTATAAACACAAAATGCAAAGTGTTGGTCCCATGTTTCATGAGCTGAAATAAAATATAAAATACATATTCCATACGCAAAAAAGCTTATTTCTCTCAAATGTTTTGCACAAATTTGTTTACATCCCCGTTAGTGAGCATTTCTCCTTTGCCAAGATAATCTATTCACCTGACAGGTGTGGCATATCAAGAAGCTACAATAAAAAGACAAATGTGCAGATTTAGCACAACACAATGCCACAGATGTCTCAAGTTGAGGGAGAATGCAATTGGCATGCTGACTGCAGAAATGTCCAACAGAGCTGTTGCCAGAGAATGTCATGTTAATTTCTCTACCATAAGCCGCTCCAATGTCATTTTAGATCATTTGGCAGTAGGTCCAACCAGGACTTCCACATCCGGCTTCTTCACCTACGGGATGTTCTGAGACCAGCCACCCGGACAGCTGATGAAACTGAGTAGTATTTATGTCTGTAATAAAGCCCTTTTGTGGGGGAAAACTAATTCTGATTGGCTTGGCCTGGTCTGGCTCCCCAGTGGTTGGACCTGGCTCCCAAGTTGGTGGACCTATGCCCTCCCAGGCCCACCCATGGCTGTGCCCCTGCCCAGTCATGAGAAATCCATAGCTTAAAATTAGGGCCCAATTAATTTATTTCAATTTACTGATTTCTTTGTATGAACTGTAACTTTGAATGACAACAAAAGAGACGATTGTGGACTACAGGAAAAAGAGGAGTGAGCACGCCCCCATTCTCATCGACGGGGCTGCAGTGGAGCAGGTTGAGAGCTTCAAGTTCCTTGGTGTCCACATCACCAGCAAACTAACATGGTCCAAGCACACCAAGACAGTTGTGAAGAGGGCATTCCCCCTCAGGAGACTGATAAGATTTGGCATGGGTCCTCAGATCCTCAAAAGGTTCTACAGCTGCACCATCGAGAGCATCACTGCCTGGTATGGCAACTGCTCTGCCTCCGACCACAAGGCACTACAGAGGGTAGTGCAAAAGGCCCAGTACATCACTGGGGCCAGGCTTCCTGCCATCCAGGACCTGTATAGCAGGCGGTGTCAGAGGAAGGCCCTAAAAATGGTCAAAGACTCCAGCCACCCTAGTCAAGCCATAAGACTCCTGAACATCTAGTCAAATGGCTACCCAGACTATTTGCTGTGCCGCCCCCCCACACCCTCTTTACACCACTGCTACTCTCTGTTGTCATCTATGCATAGTCACTTTAATAACTCTACCTACATGTACATACTACCTCAACTAACCGGTGCCCCCATAGATTGACTCTGTACCAGTACCCCCCTGTATAGAGTCTCGCTATTGTTATTTTACTGCTACTCTTTAATTACTTGTTAGTTTTATTTCTTATCCTAATTTTTTAACTGCATTGTTGGTTAGGGGCTCATAAGTAAGCATTTCACTGTAAGGTGAAATGCAACACCTGTTGTATTCGGCGCATGTGACAAATAAATGTTGATTTGAAACACTTAATTGAAGAATCTCTACTGATGACCAATGAAAGGGCGTAGACTTCGGCTCCGAACTTCTGCCTGACTATATTTTTGGTGTGCGCACAAACAGCCGAAAAAAACCTTACCAAAGACCAAAACATCACAAGCATGCGGACGCCTTTAGGGAGTTGATAACTCGAACTTAGAGAGCTGACATAGACCAAAACCTTGTTCAAAGAAACCAAGATTAGTGAAACCAGAGAGATCCTATAATTCTGTGTGTTGGAAGTCCACAGTTTAATTCAGTTTGACTAGTTGTAAGATGACCCAGTCAAAATGGTCACTTTCTAAAGGCAAATAGTCCCGCAGCTTTGTCCTCTACCAACGATAACATTTATGACCATGTATGGGACCGACCTGAAAGGCTTTATTGAGCCGGAGCACAGAGCAGGAGGTCATGTTGCCGATACAGCGCAGGTTGCCAGAGACGAGGTGGGTCTCGTTCAGCCAGCAGCCAAACACATCGTAGGGCTTGTTCCTCACACAGGACAGGAGGGTGTAGTTCTCTGTGGAGGAGAGCAGGACAAGACACACCCATGGTTATCTATATTACCCACATTGGATAAGGACCAATTAGAGTATGAGAATAGAAAATATTGTTATATTTTAGATATCAGTTATGTTATCATAGAAAGGTCAGATCAATCATGAATACAGGTAGGCCTATTTCATACGATGTTGCAAAAACGTGTCTCAGGTGTGGTGAGATTCTTTGTGTTTTCACGGATGCACTTGCAGAACTGAAATGGGTTATAAAAAAATGGTTATAATCTGGCTTGGGTGTTTCAGAGCAAATACGCTACTTTTAAGACCTGTTTTGCATGCAAACAAACACTGAGGAAATGTTTGTTGCCTTACTGTTAGGGTTATAATTAAGAGGTGTGCTGTGTATGTCATTTAGTTTTCCTCCACATGTCCTCATACTGAGCTCCATCTATGTGCCACACATGAGTCACAATGTCTGTGTCGTAAGTAATGTCATTGCGTACCAAAACATTTCTAATAAGGATAACTTGCGTTTTGAATTACAGTGCCTTGCGAAAGTATTCGGCCCCCTTGAACTTTGCGACCTTTTGCCACATTTCAGGCTTCAAACATAAAGATATAAAACTGTATTTTTTTGTGAAGAATCAACAACAAGTGGGACACAATCATGAAGTGGAACGACATTTATTGGATATTTCAAACTTTTTTAACAAATCAAAAACTGAAAAATTGGGCGTGCAAAATTATTCAGCCCCTTTACTTTCAGTGCAGCAAACTCTCTCCAGAAGTTCAGTGAGGATCTCTGAATGATCCAATGTTGACCTAAATGACTAATGATGATAAATACAATCCACCTGTGTGTAATCAAGTCTCCGTATAAATGCACCTGCACTGTGATAGTCTCAGAGGTCCGTTAAAAGCGCAGAGAGCATCATGAAAAACAAGGAACACACCAGGCAGGTCCGAGATACTGTTGTGAAGAAGTTTAAAGCCGGATTTGGATACAAAAAGATTTCCCAAGCTTTAAACATCCCAAGGAGCACTGTGCAAGCGATAATATTGAAATGGAAGGAGTATCAGACCACTGCAAATCTACCAAGACCTGGCCGTCCCTCTAAACTTTCAGCTCATACAAGGAGAAGACTGATCAGAGATGCAGCCAAGAGGCCCATGATCACTCTGGATGAACTGCAGAGATCTACAGCTGAGGTGGGAGACTCTGTCCATAGGACAACAATCAGTCGTATATTGCACAAATCTGGCCTTTATGGAAGAGTGGCAAGAAGAAAGCCATTTCTTAAAGATATCCATAAAAAGTGTTGTTTAAAGTTTGCCACAAGCCACCTGGGAGACACACCAAACATGTGGAAGAAGGTGCTCTGGTCAGATGAAACCAAAATTGAACTTTTTGGCAACAATGCAAAACGTTATGTTTGGCGTAAAAGCAACACAGCTGAACACACCATCCCCACTGTCAAACATGGTGGTGGCAGCATCATGGTTTGGGCCTGCTTTTCTTCAGCAGGGACAGGGAAGATGGTTAAAATTGATGGGAAGATGGATGGAGCCAAATACAGGACCATTCTGGAAGAACCTGATGGAGTCTGCAAAAGACCTGAGACTGGGATGGAGATTTGTCTTCCAACAAGACAATGATCCAAAACATAAAGCAAAATCTACAATGGAATGGTTCAAAAATAAACATATCCAGGTGTTAGAATGGCCAAGTCAAAGTCCAGACCTGAATCCAATCGAGAATCTGTGGAAACTGTGAAAACTGCTGTTCACAAATGCTCTCCATCCAACCTTACTGAGCTCGAGCTGTTTTGCAAGGAGGAATGGGAAAGAATGTCAGTCTCTCGATGTGCAAAACTGATAGAGACATACCCCAAGCGACTTACAGCTGTAATCGCAGCAAAAGGTGGCGCTACAAAGTATTAACTTAAGGGGGCTGAATAATTTTGCACGCCCAATTTTTCAGTTTTTGATTTGTTAAAAAAGTTTGAAATATCCAATACATGTCGTTCCACTTCATGATTGTGTCCCACTTGTTGTTGATTCTTCACAAAAAAATACAGTTTTATATCTTTATGTTTGAAGCCTGAAATGTGGCAAAAGGTCGCAAAGTTAAAGGGGGCCGAATACTTTCGCAAGGCACTGTAAGTAGCCTAATTTAATTTGTTAAATGCCTTGTGATGCACATTCCAGAACAATTACCAATGAAAGCACATTATGAGAAAGAGATAGCGAGACAAGGAAGGAGACAAAAAGTGAGTGAGAAATAGCAGGTGTGTGTGTCCTACCAAGACAGATGACAGCAATCTCCCCAGAGGAAGAGTGACTTCCGGCGCCGACAGAGATGGTCGCTTCGCGTTCCTAGGAAACTATGCAGTATTTGGGTTTTTTACGTGTTAGAAATTGTTAGGTTAGATTACTCGTTGGTTATTACTGCATTGTCGGAACTAGAAGCACAAGCATTTCGCTACACTCACATTAACATCTGCTAACCATGTGTATGTGACAAATAACATTTGATTTGATTAGAGCCCAGGTAGACTCCAGACACCAATTGCAGGGTGTCGTCAGTGTTGAACTGGGAGAACTGGGTGTAGCCCCAGTTGAAGTGGAGCATGCTGGAGCTGTGCACCATAGTAATGGTGCCATCGGGCCGCTCTGTGTCCCAAAGCTGGCCAGCACAGTAGATAGGAGGATGTTGGGTGAGGAGAGAGACGAGTGGTTTAAAGATGAGAACAGAAAAATGTGAGAGTAGATGTCAAGTCTACAGCTACGAAGTGCAAATCTCAACAATTACATTTCTTTCCCCTTACATCACATTTTTGGGCACTACAAGCTTGAAACTCAGGTCCGTGATGGTTCCTGTGCCATAATATTATTGACAAATATTTATATTTTGGTTTTTGCATAACAGTAGTTATGCAAACATAGGCCTTGAGGCCTAAATGTATCTTTGTGACTGTTGTTGTGGAAACCAACAAAACAAATATTGGTGCACAATGGCCATCTTTATTTGGCTTATCCCTAGCCCTAGGCTAAAGCTACCATCTTCTCAGGTCATATGACGTGACAGACCTTGACGGTGCAGACCTTGACGGACGCATGACTTTCAACCTTCGTCTCTCCCGAGCCCGTACGGGAGTTGTAGCGATGAGACAAGATAGTAGCTACTAAAAACAATTGGATGCCACGAAATTGGGGAGAAAACGGGGTGAAATAAAAAAAAATATTAAAAACAGTGGTAGGCCTGATCACCGACAACGACGAGACAGCCTATAGGGAGGTCAGAGACCTGGCCGTGTGGTGCCAGGACACCAACCTCTCTCAATGTGATCAAGACAGAGGAGATGACTGTGGATTACATGACAAAGAGGACTGAGCATGCCCCCATTCTCATCGACGGAGCTGCAGTGGAGAGACTATATACAGGGGGGTACCAATACAATGTGCGGGGGCACCGGTTAGTTGAGGTAGTATGTACATTTAGGTAGAGTTATTAAAGTGACTATGCATAGATGACAACAGAGAGTAGCAGTGGTGTAAAGAGGGGGCTGGGGGCAGCACAGCAAATAGTCTGTGTAACCATTTGACTAGATGTTCAGGAGTCTTATGGCTTAACTAGGGTGGCTGGAGTCTTTGACAATTTTTAGAGCCTCCCTCTGACACCGCCTGGTATAGAGCTCCTGGATGGCAGGAAGCTTGGCCCCAGTGAAGTACAGGGCCGTTCGCACTACTCTCTGTAGTGCCTTGTGGTCTGGGCCGAGCTGTTGCCATACCAGGCAGTGATGCAACCAGTCAGGATGCTCTTGATGGTGCAGCTGTATAACCTTTTGAGGATCTGAGGACCCATGCCAAATCTTTTCAATCTCCTGAGTGGGAATAGGTTTTGTCGTGCACTCTTCACAACTGCCTTGGTGTGCTTGGACCATGTTAGTTTGTTGGTGATGTGGACACCAAGGAACTTGAAGCTCTCAACCTGCGCTATTGTTAATTTACTGCTGCTCTTTAATTTCTTGTTACTTTTATCTCTTATTCTTACTTTTTTGAAACTGCATTGTTGGTTAGGGGCTTGTAAGTAAGCATTTCA